>NC_143072.1:9485000-9794903 GCF_052426305.1 Pelodiscus sinensis | reverse complement strand
CCCTGGCAGGTCTCTGAGCCGAGCCCTGCTGGCTGTCAGAGCAGCTGGCACTCGCTCGGGGCATTAGCATAGTCCCACCCGCAGTGACGTGACTCCTCCTTTGCACAGTGGGAAAGTGAAAGTTCCTGTGAAGCTGCCACACAGCAGCAGCCATGGCCTTGGCGAACCCGCTGGAGAAGCTGCAGGAGGAGGCCATTTGCTCCATCTGCCTGGAGTACATGAGTGACCCGGTGAGCATCGACTGCGGGCACAACTTCTGCAGGGCCTGCATCACTGAGTACTGCCGGGAGAAGGGGCTTGGGGCCAGGGGGCCCTTGGTCTGCCCCCAGTGCCGGGAAGCCTTTCACAAGAGCAATGTCCGGCCCAACCGGCAGCTGGCCAATATCGTGGAGAGCATCAAGCAGCTGGGGCTGTCCCCGGCCAAGGGGCAGCTGGAGGCGCTCTGCAGGAAGCACGAGGAGAAGCTCAAGCTGTTCTGCGAAGAGGACGGGGAGGCCATCTGTGTGGTTTGCCGAGAGTCCCTGGAGCACCGCCCTCACACCGTCTACCCCCTGGAGGAGGCGGCCCAGATGTACAAGGTAGAGGGGTGCAGGGCTCAGGGTCACCCGCCCTCCAGGCCTGTCCTGGAGTCTCCAGGAATTGACCATTAGGTCACGGGATGAACCCTCCAGGAATATGGCCAACCAGATCTGTGCCAGGACAGCAAGGCCCCCTCTGTATCGGAAACTTCCCCTCCATGGCCCTGCGCTCAGTGGCCAGCAGGTGACACCAGGTGGACCCCATTTATTAGGCCACAGTTCCCTGAGCCACCCTTGGATGATTTCATGGAGGTTAGGTCCATAAAAGGCTGTTAGCCAGGGGGTAGGAACGGTGCCCGGCCTCTGTCTGTCAGAGGCTGGAGAGGGATGGCAGGAGACAAATCGCTTGATCATTGTCTTCGGTCCACCCTCTCTGGGGCACCTGGTGCTGGCCACTGTCGGCAGACAGGACACTGGGCTAGATGGACCTTTGGTCTGACCCAGTACGGCCGTTCTTATGTTCTTACGTTCCCCTTAAGCCCTCTCACGTCCAGTCACCTGCTGTAGCCAGGCACAGAGGAATAGCAGCCCGGATTCTGAGCTGGGCTCAGTGTTGCTCAAGAGGGAGGGTTGGGGGGACGGGGACGAGCCAAAGGTGGCTTTTCCTCACCTTGGCAGCTTTTGGTTTCTGGGACTGGGGCCTGATTTAGTCTCCAGCATAACTGATGTCCAGCTGCCCACAGCCCCTCGAGTCGCTCTGGCCTGGGGGAAAAGCTGAGAGCCAGAGGCGCCTGGCCGCACTCTCCTCTCCATTCACACCCTGTCCGCTGCAGGCCAGGATGAAGGGGTTCAGCACTGGAACATCTGGGCCACAGCAGGGTTCTCCTTATGCAAGGGCAACTCCCAGGCATCAGTGAAACCAGCTTTTCAGCTGCTTGGAGCTGCCAGAGAGCCACAGAGCAGCAGGGGCCAGGGCCAGAATTTGGCTCGTTAACTGATCACTCGTTTTGCTCACACAAATCCAGCATGCGTGTTTGTGCATGCAGCTACCACACATGGAAATGCAGGGGCAGGGCATACCCAAAGGTGCAGGGGCAATTTGGGGTTCACAAAATGACTGGCCCATTTCTGCACCGATTGCTCCTGAAACGCACCTGTCATGGCGAGGCACTGAACTGCTGCATACAAGAAAGGATCTCAACTCCTGTGATGGCCTGTTTGTGGCCTGGCAGGGAGATGGTTAATATGCCCTGAGCTGAGGAAAGATGCAGCTGCCTGCTCTCAATGGAGGGATTGTCTGAGCCCTAGGGATGGAGCAGCTGTTAGAAGGTTAACTCTCTCTTTGCAGTCCCTGAAACAGGTTCCCTATACCCAGTGTCCACATTTCAACCAGCTAACCTCTGGGCTTGGTAGGAAATGCAATTAGCTGAGATCAAGTCCCACGGCTGATGGATCGCTTAAGGAGAATTGACTGGAGTTATTTTTCTTGTCAGATCAAACTTCAGAAATCCCTGGATCTCCTGCTGAAAAAGATGGATGATATTAAGAAAACCGTACTGGAGGAGAGGACAAAAACCCAGGAATGCAAGGCAGGTGAACTCCTGATCGGTATCCCTACATATAAGAGAACACTGTCCATCTGAGAAATCTAGTTTTTAAAAAAGAGATAAATTGCTTTAAAATTAGTAATAGTGTCAGGTACGATATCTCGGGCAATTTTTAAAAAACTATATTTGTGTACAAAAACCCCATTGCCGTGAGAGACCTGGACAAACAAAGGAGACTGACTGTAGCAGGGGAAACAGAATAACGTGGCAAAATACTGGTAAATTCACAAAGGCCAAGTATACACCGTTGCTGCACTCTAGATAAACCACTTCTAGGTGAAGCATAGAGCTTGCTGCACTCGGGATACAGTACTGGGAAGGTAGGGGGGGCAGTGTGGACATGTGAATTGTTTGTTGTGTCCTGACTGGCCTCCAGAAACGGCCCATAATCCCTCAAGTCACCTGTACTCTTTGTTTGGCACTCAGCTGTCTGCCCTGCAGGCTTGCACATCTGTCTTCTCAGAGCTGTGTTTTGGACAGCCTGCATGCTGTGCTGATCTGCTCTGGGACACAGAGCCAACCAACCAGGTGGCATGCTTGTGCTGTTGAACACAGAGGCGTGAGTGTGTGTATGCGTGCGTGTGTGTGCAGGGAAGGGCGGGAGACAGTGTGTTTTGGGGGATGTCTGTCAGCATGCTGACATGTAACTCCAACATGTCAGCCCCCTCCACACCTAGCTCTTTGCATGGCAATTTCTCTCTCTCTCTCTCTCTCTCTCTCTCTCTCTCTCTCTCACACAGAGAGGTATTGCCATGCAAAGAGCTGGAGGAAAGGGCTGAGATGTCGGGGTTACAAGTCTGTATGCTGACATCCCCCAAAACAGTGTCTGCCCCCTTCCCTGCATACACACAGGTGTGCACACGCTCTTCCTGTCACACTCTCTCCCTTTTTCTGACTTCTGTGGATAAGGATGACCATGGAGCAATGGGATTGGGAAACCTGCATCATGTGATGCTACCCGCCCCAGGTGGCTTTGCAGCCCCTTTCCAAAGCCCTCTGTGGCCAGTGGGATAGCTCTGTGGCGTTGCAAGAGCTGCTAATGGGGACACACTCCACCATCACAAGGAGCACAGTGTGGACACACAACAGGGCTTTACATCTGCTCATGTAGACATAGCCAAAGTAATGGAACTGGAGAACAGTAAAGGACCATCCCTCTTCTTTAAGCTTGGCCTTTAAGAATAACGCCAGCAATAATGGTCAAAGTCATGAAGGTTGGAAACACACCAATGACTATTTTCCCTGCTGTGTTTGAAACCAAACCACTGCCTGGGGAAAGCCTGGAAGTGCAAGTGACTACAAACAGGAGCAAAGCTCAATCTACTGGCTATACAGAGCAGGAGCCAGGTGCAAAGGATGAAACAAGGAGCACCAGCAATGACAAAGAAATCTCACTTTTGAAGCTCTCGCTTTTTTATAGATTCTAGGTACGATTATTGTCACCAACCTGAACCTACTGCCTAAGAGGAGCCAGAGAATTTCACCCCATAACCTGGCAGGTTGTTCATACAGTCAGTCTTGTTTGGTTAACAGAGATCCAGTTAAGGAGCAACTTGGTTACATTTTATAAACACTCCTATAGGGAACAATATTTGGTATTGGGCTCTGTCATTTGTCAAAGAAACACGATCCAGTGGCTGGTAGGTGAAGCTGGACAAATGCAGATGGGGAAAAAAGCCAGTTGTTTAAGAGATGGTAATTCATAACTGGAATAATTTACGGTGGAGTTTCCATCACTGGCATGAAGAGGGGATGTTTTCTCAAAGCTCAGCTGGAGGAGTTATTGTGGGGCAGTTCTGTGGCCTGTGTGAGAGAGGAGGCCACAAGGGTGGTCACAAGGGTCCTTTCTGGCCTTCGAATCTATGAATGTGCTTGTTTACAGCATGTGGCCCTTGAGATAACATGTCCCTTGGTTGCAGTGTCAGCAGAGATGTGGGGATGGTGGTTATGAAACATTAGGGCTATGTCTACACTCGCAGCTTCTTGCGCGAGTAATATGCAAATGAGGTTAAGTGTGGAATATCGCCGAGCCTCATTTGCATACCTAATGAGCCACCAATTTTTTCAGAAGAGGCTCTTGCGCAAGAAGGAGCCTCTACACTGCCCCTTCTTGCGCAAGAAAACCCCTCTTGCGCGACGCCTATTACTTTTCAGGAAGAGCAGCGTTGCGCGAGAAGGGGCAGTGTAGATGCTCCTTCTTGCACAAGAGCCTCTTCTGAAAAAAGTGGTGGCTCATTAGGTATGCAAATGAGGCTCGGATATTCCACGTTTAGCCTCATTTGCATATTACTCCAGGGGCCCAGCACCGGGGCAAGCCGCCGCTGAGGCGGGCAGAGCGCCCCCAGCTGCCCCCCGGCTGTGGGTCTCGGGCTGCGGAGAAGGGCGCAGGGATGGGCAGGCCCACGTGGGGCAGCTCCCGGGGAGCCGCGCTACGCAGGGGCAGGAGAGCGGCCTCTAGCGGGCCATGGGCGGCGCTGGGGGCTGGCTGGCTGCAGCCCCAGAAGGGGCGGGGCCTCAGGCGGAAGGGGCGGGGCCTTTCTATGTTGCCCCGGCTGCCTCTTGGGGTCGCTGGGCTCCCGGGAGCCGCGCGCTTGGCTCCGCCCCCCTCTGGCAGGGCGGGGGCTGCGCTCGCGCGCGCGCGCGCTCCTTAGCGGCTGCTGCCACCTGCCGGCCTCCCCCGCCGGCGCGTGGCCACGGGCTGCAGGAGGGCGGGTTCGCTGCGGGGGCTGCAGAGCACAGCGGGGCTGCCCCACTTCTGGCCACGGCGGTGAATTGGAGCAACCCCCGGGAGACGTGCAGTGCAGCCGTGAGTGCGGGGGGGGCACAGCCGGTCCCAGGCCCCCCAGTCAATCTCCCAGGCTGCCCTGGGCCCAATATGGGGAGCCATCCCATGCACAGGACGGCGGGGCAGCTGCCACCGCACATGATGTCCCCCTCGTTCCCCCTTGCACCACACCAGTGACCCTGACAAAGCAGGAGCTCAAGCCGGGTTGGCGGGATTCGGTCCTAGTGGGTCCATGCTGCCTGCTAGTGATCACTCCGCAGCCCCAGGGATTTGCAAACGGCTTGTTTTATACATTGGTCGGGTAGCTTCCAGGTGCTGCGGTCAGGCGGGTCTGTAGTCCCCCAGCTCCTCCTTTCTGCCCCTTTTAAAGATGCACCCTACCTCAGCCTCTCTCCAGCCTTCCAGGACCTTTCCGTCACCCACAAGGTTGCCAGTATTACTGCCAGCAACTCAGATTTCTTCATCTCCTTCCTTCCGTACCCGTGCAGAATAGCATCAGGCCCTACTGACCTGAACCTGTTCGGCTTCCTCAGACGCTCTCTGACATGTTTATTGGTTACTTATCCCGATTTGCATCCTTCCCCTTTGTTGTCTAGGGTAATTTCTCTAGTTGTCTGGGCAAATGTTATTTTTTGTGTAATGACTGAAGCAAAGTAGACAACAAGAACAAATGCTGGTGTTTTATCAAAGAGATCTAATCTGATTGATTAGTGTAGGCTTGGTTGGTGAACATATATATTCCGTTAAAAGTTTGTACCTCTGAGAGGTGTGTTGTTGTTTCCTTCCAGAACATAATTCAGTCACTAGATGTCACTGTGCTACAGACAGTTCCAGATGGGGTCTCTTCCCTGGGTACACAAGGAAGATGAAGCCAGAGCTTAAGCTATGTGGAAACATATTGCTTTTTCTTTAGTTGTTTTGTTAAGTAAATGCCTTCCGTGCAAGATGCACTGTGACTTTGTATATCCTCTGAGTTACTCTAGTGGTTCCCAAGGCACTGTCAACGCTATGATTTTAACCCATGCTTTCTCTTTTCTTGCGCCTGTGTATTTTTCTTTTGGAAGGAGGTAGTTAAGAAAAAGAGAGAGAGGATTGTGACTGAATTTGAGAAGCTGCACCGGCTGCTGGCCGAGGAGGAAAAGCAGCTTCTGCAGAAGTTGGAACAGGAAGAGAAGATAATCCTGCAGAGACTCCACGAAAACTTAACTAGACTTTTAGAGCAAAAATTCTCCCTGGACAAGCTGATCCTGGAGATAAGGGAAAAGTCCCAGCAGTCAGCAGACATGCTGCTCAAGGTGAGCATGTGGCAGAAACGCTCTTGAAGGGAAAGAGATCTGGATCGCAGGACTCGGGAGTCCAGGAGTTAGGATTAGATCCCCTGAGGCAGGACTCTGGGAGTGTCTGAATCTTCCTTTTGCCTTCCATTCTCTGCCTTACTGACACCAGCTTGTGCCTGAGGACCTGGCCCCTCCTGGGAGAGGGGTGTGGAGTCACTCTGCCCCCAAGGAGCCTCAGTGGGGTTTTTCTCCAGAGCAGCATAGCTCCTGCTAAAGGGGGATGCTCCTGTCAGCCCACCGCTGGCTTAGGAGGATGCAATGCGTTATGTTCGGCGCATCTGACCTGCTCTCCTGCTGCCCTGTCTGCTTGCTGCCCCCTTTGATGGCAGGAAGTGCCCCTAGGAAGGAGTAGCTCCTGCAGTCAGGAAAGCACAGGGCTGCATCTGGGCCTGGCAGGGCTCTTGGGCACATCCCCTTCGGCCAGCTAGGGCTGGAGACGTTCGGTCCAAGGCGTAGCCAAGCTGGGCTCTCTCAGTGGTGGTGGCAGCTAAGGTGCAGGTGTGAGTTTGCTTCTGTTCTCTGGTGGCTCCCTGCCCCACTAGCTCAGCTGGGCCCATCCCGGGGCTGGAGAAGTGATATCTAACATGCTGGGTGGGCTGGGGCCATTGTTCCTGCCCCACAAAGTTAACTCAGTGCCAGGCGCCGGATCGGGACCTGTAGTGATCCAGGCCTTCGTCTTTTCAAAGCAAATAGGACCTGAGCAGAGCGGGGCAGGACTTGCCTGGAGCTCAGTGACCCCAGCCCTGTGCCAGCAGGTCCTGGTGAAGGACGCTGGGTGGATGTAGCAGGTAGCTCTGGGTCTGGGAGAGGGAAGTGACTCCGAACAGACCTGCCATTCACTCAGAGCTGACCCTGGGGAATTCCAAGCTGTGAATTGTGCAGAGTGTCTCTAGGACAGGTCCTTCTCTGGACCACTACCAGAGCCACTGAGCACCTCCCGGTCCTCAGTGCTTAGCCCTCACCCACCTCAGGGAAGCCCTATTAGCCCCATTTCACAGAGCACAAACTGAGGTCCAGAGAAGCTACATGGCTTGCCCAAGGTCACACGGAGAGCCTCTGGCAGAGGAGGGAATTGCACTCCGGTCTCCCAGGTGCTAAGCCAGGGCCTCTCCTCCTTCCTCCCTGCGCTCATGGGGATTAGAAGCAAGTGACTCTGACCAGCTCAAGTGTGTAACATTTTTCCTTGTCTCCTTTTAGGACATGAAAAGCACCCTGAGCAGGTACGTGTCCGCTTTTGCGCCTCGTAACAGGCAAGGCAACCTCCCAGGGCTAAGCAGCTCCCCGTCTCCCTGCAAACAGGGCTCCCCCCCCCCGCCCCCAGGGCTGGCTGAGCCCTGGTTTCCTGCCAAGGACAAGTCCCACGTAGCTCACAAAAGATGGGACTGAACCAGGCGAGCCCCATCTGCTGTGCATGGATCATAAGGAATTCCTGGCATGCTTATGCAGAGCAGGGAATATGCTCGCCCTGGGCCCAAGTCCTACGCCCTATAGTGGAGCATGCTGTGTGCTGATTGGCTGCCAGCTCCCACCCAGAGGTGGCTGCACTTGAGGGACGATGTACCGTTTATGGCAGGGGTGGGGTCGGGGGCCACTGGTCCACAGAAAAATCAGTCGGGGGCTGCAAACAAGTGAGAGAACCAAAAAAACTAACATGGCCCCCTACTGAGAAGGAGCAAGACCCTCCCCACATTCCTCATCATGGGGCAGTGGTGGGGCTGGAGAGTCAGTGCCGGCTCCCCAATGCTGGCGAGGAGGCCCTGAGTCTCGGGAGCTGGATCCAGTCAAGCTGGGGGCCACATCTGGCCCCGGGGCCTGAGGTTCCCCACCTGGCTTATGGTTGCTTTGGACTGAGTTCCTGTAGAAATGAGCAGTGATCCAAGCTGAGAATGTTTCTTAGTGAATTAATTACTAGGATAATTTCACCTCTTTCTCTGCCTGGAGTGGCTAATGATCGCTGGCTGCAGGTAACTCTTGGCCGGTAGCTAGTCCGTGAGCAGTCAGATGGATGTAAATTGCATGCGACCTTCAGGCTGCTGTGACTGGACGCAGGCGGCGACTCCTGCAACTGGGAAGCTCTTGGAGTCAGGTCTCTGGGGCATGATTAGGAATGTGCAGTGAGCGTATGGCCAGTGGCCTTGCATCACGGTTAGTAAAGCAATGGGCCCCAGCCCTCATCCCCATCCTCATCCTCAGAGGGGGATGCTGATGGTCTGAAGGGCAGTCACTGTGCCTGGGGATCATCAGTGCGCACTGAGGCTCTGACCATGCCAGCCTCGGGGTGGGGGAGCAGCCTTCCACTTCCTGAAGGGGGTTCCAAAGAGGATGGAGAGAGGCTGTTCTCAGTGGGGGCAGGTGGCAGAACAAGGAGCAATGGGCTCAAGTTGTGGTGGGAGAGGTCCAGGTTGGATATTAGGAAAAACTATTTCCCTAGGAGGGTGGGGAAGCACTGGAATGGGTTCCCTAGGGAAGTAGTGGAGTCTCCATCCCTAGAGGTGTTTAAGTCCCGGCTTGACAAAGCCCTGGCCGGGTTGATTTAATTGGGATTGGTCCTGCCTAGAGCAGGGGGCTGGACTTGACCTTCTGAGGTCTCTTCCAGCTCTATGGTTCTATGATTCTATAGGGGCTGTTCTGACAGCTCCATGCGTCGGCAAGTTCCCCCTCATGCTGGGCTGGTCTCCCGGATGGCTGTGCAGCCTGTTTTGTGCTGGCAGCACAAAGGTTCAGGGTGGCTGGCTAGGCTCTCCACAGGAACGAACCCTAAATGGGCACAGAGTCTGTCAGCACACAGACATCTCTTAGTGGAACGGGCTCCTTGCAGGGGGCCTGGGGCCCTGTGCTGACCTGCTGGAATGTCTCCGTGCAGGTGTGAAGCGGTGACGGTCCAGGCTCCCGAAGCTTGCTCCGTGGCACTGCGAGAGAATTACAGCATCCCCGAGCACTGCCTGGGCATGAGGGACATGCTGAAGAAATTCAAAGGTGAAGGGAGCAGCTGACTACGCACTTTGCCCTGAACTGTGAGCTGGCCGGGGGGGTGAGCACGTGTACAGGGCCTAGTGCAGAGGGTCCTTGTCCAGGGCTGGGGCCTGTAGGCTTCCCAGCACCATGCACAAGAATGAGTAATAATACATTCCAGGTCTGACTCCATTTACACTACAGCCAATGTGGCCCAGGCAGGCACCACTTGAACCAAGGCCTCGGCTACACTAGGAAAGTTGCACCGGTTTAACTTAAATTAGTTTTAAACAGCTGCATGTGCCTTTGTGCATAGAACAAAATTTATTCCACACATGGATGGAACCAGTTAGCGGGAACATTGTCCGGTCACCCTCCGATCTGGAATGTTTGTAGACAGCAACCAGCTGCATTATCGCTGTTCCCCTCGGTCTAGTCCTAGCCCACCTACTGATGCCCTGGGCAAGCCGCTTAACTGTTGGATTCAAACCTGCCTTTAGGCCAGCAAGGATCTGCATGGGGCCAAGTACTGCCGGGTGGAGCCAAGAGCGATGCAGCGCCATCTTGGGTTAAACGGCACCTCCCGTGGCCCCTGCCCTCCCTGGAGAGAGCCGGGCTTCCTCCAGACAGAGGAGCCGGATTGCTCCATATTCACACTGGAGGATAAGTAACGTTGTGCCTCATCCCATGTTGCTAAGAAACGTCACAGTCGAGCGTCTCGCTGTTCACTCCCAGGTCCGGCGCCGGGTGTCCTGGGGCACCACCGGTTACTTCCAGGCTGTCTCTGCCCTTGGCCTGAGACATTGCTCCCCTAACCTGCATGTCTGTCTCTTCCTGGCTCTCCCTCCAGTGGAAGTGACGCTGGATCCCAAGACAGCTCATCCCGAGCTGCTCCTGTCCGACGACCGGAAGAGCGTCTCGCGGGGTGGCAAGAGCCTGCTCCTGTCTCTGTCTGACAGCCACAAGAGGTTCAACGCCTCCCCGCTGGTCCTGGGGCTTCAGGCTTTCACCGCGGGGAGGCGCTACTGGGAAGTGCAGGTGGGAGACAAGCCAGAGTGGGGCCTGGGGCTTTGCAGGGAGTCTGCCCGCAGGAAAGGGACTGTGGTCCTGTCCCCTAGCAATGGCTTCTGGGTGCTGCGCTTGCACAGCCAAGGTAAATACGAGGCTCTCACCTCCCCCCTGACCTCGCTTCGCCTGAGCGTCAGACCCAGGCGGGTTGGGATTTTCCTGGACTACGAAGCTGGAGAAATCACATTTTACAATGTGACTGACCGAGACCATATTTACACATTCACTGACCAGTTCGCTGGCCCCCTCCGGCCTCTCTTCTGTCCTGGGGCCTCCATGGACAGCAAGAACGCTGAGCCGCTGGTGATCTCCTGGGTCAGGGAGACGGACGGGAGTGGGTGCATCCTCCTGTAACCTGGGTCCAGGGCTGTCGACCCTGCCCCTCCATCCCCACACAGCACAGCACCTGGGACGAAGGGCAGAGGTAGGAATGGAATTAACCAGCCTCTGAAATGGCAGGTCCACAGCCCTGCCGAGCTGCTTCCTTGCCCTCTTGTTCTGAGCGGAGGGCGGAGGAAGGGTGAACTGTGGGGCAGGATGTAAGAGCAGGACAGAGGGGAGAGCACAGCGCAGATCCCCCTCTGGCCATGGCTGTCCGCATGGCAGAGATGTTATCCAGAGCGTAATGTTACTGACAAATGAATTCCTTCCTCGTCTGCATCAGCTGACCAGCTCCACCCCGCACCTGTGAGAGCACCTTGTGGGGAGAAGGTTGGGGCTTGTGGGGCATGAGGGGTGACCCACAAGTGAGTGATTTTAGCCAGGGGGTCATGAGATGAAAATGATGCTTTTGAGATGTAACTGACCCACTAATGACTTACGATGAATTCCAGGACCCAGGGTTGTACACTGCACACCCCGCGCTGTGTAGCTGCCAGTGTAACTGCGGGTTGTGCATCCCAAAGTCAATAAAGAACTAATCTGAGCATCACTTAATGTCTTGCTAGAGGAGTGGGGAGATATGGGGCTGGCGAAGCCTGCTGAGGGGCTGGGAAGCAGGGATGAGGATCTTTCGGTGTCTTTTCTGTGGATTTTTCATAAATAAATCAGGTCCGTGTGTGGGGGGAGAGGGGGGCTGTTAGATATAAAGAGAAGCACTGACTCACCAGTAGGGCTGGGGTGGACCTGTTCATGATGCGATGGGGGACACTGAGGCACGACCCTTGAAATGTCCCATGAGGCCATGAGGGGATGCCAAGAGGTGGTAACACTATTGCAGCTGGCATCATGTCAGTCACCAGGAGCCTTTCCAGTCCCGTTGAAACACGGCGACCCCTCGTGCTGCAGATGAGCCCCACGTGCCCTTAATGTCCGTGCATGAGACTGGAGAATGGAGCTCAGCTTCCTGTGGGGAGACACGGGGGCTGTAGCAGGCTGCTGGGGAGGGACAGTCAGCACTGCTCGCCCACGGAGGCACGTCCACACTGGCGCTTATGTTTAGAGCCAGTGCGGCTGCTGTAAGCTCCTAGTGCAGCCACTGTGCTCGTGTTCCACGAAGACCTGCCCCAGCCCACCCGAAAGTGTGTTACTGGGGTCTTCCTGCAACCCCCTCGCACCAGCTCGGGAGCGCTGGCATGGCCCGTGCCCCGGGCGCTTCTGTCAGGTTTAACTCGGCTCTGGAACTTGGTTGGGGTGTCAGGGTGTCCCAGTCAGAGGTGCTGCCTTCCTCCAGGCCCGGGAGGGGGGCTCAACCACTTGCTCTGTCCCAGGCCCTGCCCCACTTGACCCCTTCCCCAAACCCCCATCCCTGCCCCACCTCTTCCTGCCTGACCCCTGCCTCTTCCTGGCCCCTCCCCCTGTGCCCCCAGCCACCTGTACACTGTGAAACAGCTGGCCGTGCTGGGAGCCAGGGGGAGGAATTGACTGGCGGGCGGGGGAGGAGAAGCATGACGGCCAATGGGTGCTGAACACCTGCTAATTTTTTTTCTGTGGGTGAGAGCCCCCCGGTGTCATCGCCTCTGGCCCCCTTATGCTTTCTAACCCGCAACTCTGCAGGTGTCCGGGAGGGGGAGGGGCGGGCCAAAAGCCCCTCGTGGAGGTGGAAGGTTTTTGTCGCTGACCCTGGGTGTTTTTCACAACGTTTGTTGTGTTGCAGTGTGAACGCTGTCCGGGCGTGGGCGCCACAGAGGAGGATCCTGCCAGTGTAGGCAAGTCCTGTGCAGCATCCTGCTGGGCAGGAGAAATTCTGCTGAACCAACAAGACAGAAACACTGCTAATGTTGGCAGGGGGAAGTGCTGAGAAGTAATTCCATGACTCACGCCCCATGCTCTGGGAGTCCCTATGCCTGTCGGCCAGAGGCTGGGAATGGGCGACGGGGAGGGATCACTGGATGATTCCCTGTTCTGTTCATTCCCTCTTGGGTATTGGCCGCTGTCGGCAGACAAGACACCGGGCTGGATGGACCCGTGGTCTGGCTCGGTTTGACCGCTCCGATGATCACAGTTCAATTTTGATGCTGCAAGTGAGAAACAATGGAGCGGATGATTAGATGACAGAGGATATGAACTCATGCTGTGTTGCAATGGGATTTCCTAGAAATCATAAACATGACTTTGCTAGGAAGCAGGTCAGGAGTTTGAATGCCTCATAGATTGGTCATGGAGGTAAGAGGATGATGCATAATCCTGCAGCTGCTACATTTTTGGTATTAGATGCAGCCCTGAATCTTGTTTTGAACTGATGCAATTTGATCACATGTACACATGGTCCCTATGGAGATCCAATTTAGACAAAGTGGAGGATTGGGCCACAAGAAATCTGATGAGGTTCAACAAGGACAAGTGCAGAGTCCTGCCCTTGGGATGGAAGAATCCCAAGCATTGGTACAGGCTGGGGACCGACTAGTTAAGTAGTAGTTCTGCAGACAAGGACCTGGGGGTTACAGTGGATGAGAAGCTGGATATGAGTCAACAGTGTGCCCTTGTAGCCAAGAAGGCTAATGGCATATTAGGTTGCATTAGGAGGAGCATTGCCAGCAGATCCAGAGATGTCATTATTCCCCTTTATTCGGCTTTAGTGAGGCCGCATCTGGAGTATTGTGTCCAGTTCTGGGCCCCCCACTACAAAAAGGATGTGGACGCATTGGAGGGTCCAGCAGAGGGCAACCAAAATGATTCGGGGGCTGGAGCATATGACTTATGAGGAGAGGCTGAGAGAGTTGGGTCTGTTTAGTCTGCAGAAAAGAGTGAGGGGGGATTTGAGAGCAGCCTTCAACTTCCTGAAGGGGGGATCCAAAGAGGATGGAGAGAGGCTGTTCTCAGTGGTGGCAGATGGCAGAATAAGGAGCAATGGTCTCAAGTTGTGGTGGGGGAGATCTAGGTTGGATATTAGGAAAAACTATTTCCCTAGGAGGGTGGTGAAGCACTGGGCTGGGTTCCCTAGGGAAGTAGTGGAGTCTCCATCCTTAGAGGTGTTTAAGTCTCGGCTTGACAAAGCCCTGGCTGGGTGGATTTAGTTGGAATTGGTCCTGCCCAGAGCAGGGGACTGGACTTGATGACCTTCTGAGGTCTCTTCCAGTCCTATGGTTCTATGATTCTATGATCCTGCCCCAAAAGGCTGGAATTTGTCTGACTACAACGTATGGGGAGTTATGAGGAAGCAAATACCCGTAAGTGACTTGGGACCCAGTTGGTAGCGACCCTGCTGCCTTAAAGGGAGCTACCTAGAGCTTAAGTCTAGAAAGGTCAATTACCTCCTCTGCTGCACCCCGAATTGTCCCCTATAACTGCTGTTTGACCAAAGCCTCTCTAGCAGGAAGCTCCGGCCTTGATGTGAAAATGTCATGAGAGGGGCAATCCGCCCTAACCCTTGGGAGCTGGAGCCAGCAGTTAATTATTCTCATTGAACACTGGGTGCCGAATTTGACTTTGTTTGGCTTCAGTTTCCAGCCACAGGTCTGTTCTGCTTTTCTGCCAACTTAAAGAGCCCTTAGTTGCCTGGTCCTCCAAACAAACCAGCTTGGCAGTTAGCCACATTTTAATCCCTTTACTGAGAGCTTTCTGGAGATTGTAGAGTAGCAATTTGTAATCAGAATGTTGCGTGGTCCTCAATCTAATGTCTCTCAAAAGCCTCAGTATAGAACATCTAGGCAGTTACTTTATCAATCAAAATGTTGAGTCTCCTCAAAGAATGGAATTAGTTTGTTTGATAAAACCTATTCTCCATAAAACCCGGGTGGCTGGCATTAACTGTGCTAATATCTGTTAACTCTTTACTCATTGAAGCCCATATTAACTTTTCTATTATTTTACGCAGGATTGATGCAGGCTAAATAGCCTGTGGTTATCTGGGTCATTGCTCACCCTTTGTGAATAGAGGCATAACATTACCTCTTTTCCAGTTGCCTGTATTTCAAGATGTAGTAAAAATTAACACCAGCAGGCCAGAGATCTCCTCAGCCAGCTCTTTTCCAACACTTGGCTATGAAGTTGTTTATCACTTGCAGCTGCTGTTTAACATCCTCCTTAGTTACCATCAGGAATCAGGGCCTGCAGCTGAGCCTGGGGCCAGCTAAACACCTGAACTGGCCGAAGTGCATGACTTGAGAGGCATTGCCAGCCTGCCTTTAAACCCAGCAGCAGTTTTAGGCCAGTGGCTTTGCCCCAACCCTACTTCAGCCTCACTCCCCCCTTGGCTCCTAATTCTGCCTCTGATGCCAGCTCTGGCCACTGGGTCTGACTACCCACATTGCAGACATGAGTTGTTTGGAATGAACTCTGACGTACTTTATCACACTCACATGACTCAGCACCCACTGCTACCGTGGGCCCTTCCCCCCGCTTTTGCTTGTCCCCCGGCATCGGTGGCATCCCTTCTCTGTCCCCTCCCCACCTCCACACAGCAGTCAGGCAGCCTCCTTCCTCCTCCTCCCTCCTGGGTGCTGGTGCAGGGCGCGGAGGCAGGAGGAGTCTCCTAGTCTCCCAGAAGAGGCTGGGAGGAGATGGCAGCACGGATGGAGAACGGGGCCGGCAGCCCCAGACACTTCCATGTTCCTATCAGGTGGAGGCCAGGCCGGAAGAGAAGTGGAGCTGGGCCAAAGCAGAACCTGACATCCCCCCAGCTCTGAGCCCAGGGCTCTGCTCCCCTAGCACAAGGGGAGGTGCTGTGCTTTCACGGCAGGCGAGGGGAGGGAAGTGCAGCGAGCACTGGCCTGTGATGCGGCAGGAGGGAGGGCGGAAATGGAGGAAGTGAGGGGCTGACCAGGGCAGAGCTCCCATCTCACGGCTGCCCCAGGGTTCCTAGAAGTCACAACCTGCCCTGTAAGTGTCTCGAGGCCCACAGAGCTCTGGGCAGGACCCCTCACTGTGCTGCTACTCCACCTGGGGCGCTCGCTGACCGTTGTGTTGCATGGATGCCCCTTGGTGCATTTTCTGCATGGGGCAGGTCACAAGAACATAAGAACGGCCGTACTGGGTCTGACCAAAGGTCCATCTAGCCCAATAGCCTGTCTGCCGACAGCGGCCAACACCAGGTGCCCCAGAGGGGGTGGACCAAAGACAATGATCAAGTGATTTGACTCGTGCCATCCCTCTCCAGCCTCTGACAAAAAGAGGCCAGGGACACCATTTCTATCCCTTGGCTAATAGCCTTTTATGGACCTAACCTCCATGAACTTATCTAGCTTCTCTTTAAACTCTGTTATAGTCCTAGCCTTCACAGCCTCCTGCAGCAAGGAGTTCCACAGGTTGACTACGTGCTGTGTGAAGAAGAACATTCTTTTATTAGTTTTAAACCTGCTACCCATTAATTTCATTTGGTGTCCTCTAGTTCTTCTATTATGGGAAGATTCTATTATGTGGACATGCTAGTTCGAATTAGCAAAACGCTAATTCGAACTAGTTTTTAGGTCTAGATGCACTAGTTCGAATTATCTTAGTTCGAATTAACTAATTCAAATTAAGTTAGTCTGAATTAGTGCTGTAGTGTAGACATACCCCATGGGGGCTAATTTGGCTATGACAAATCAGGAAAGAGATCTTGGAGTTATCATGGATAGTTCTCTGAAAACTTCCACACAGTGTGCTATGGCAGTCAAAAAGGCAAATAGGATGCTAGGAATTATTAAGAAAGGGATAGAAATTAAGACCCAGAATATCTTACTGCCCCTGTATAAAACTGGTATGCCCACATCATGTTTGTTAACCCCTTCAAAGAACTCTAACAGATTAGTAAAACAGGATTTCCCTTTACAGAAACCATGTTGACTTTTGTCCAACAAATTATGTTCTTCTACGTGCCTCACAATTTTATTCTTTACTATTGTTTTGACTAATTTCCCCGGTACTGAAGTTAGACTTACCGATCTGTAATTGCCAGGATCGCCTCTACAGCCCTTTTTAAATATTGGTGTCACGTTGGCTACCTTCCAGTCATTAGGTACGGAAGCCGATTTAAAGGATAGGTTACAAACCACAGATAATAGCTCAGCAATTTCCCATTTGAGTTCTTTTAGAACCTCTGGATGAATGCCATCCGGTCCCGGAGATTTGTTAACATTAAACGTTTCTATTTGTTCCAAAACCTCCTCTAATGACACTTCAATCCGAGACAGTTCCTCAGATTCATCACCCACAAAGGACGGTGCAGGTTTGGGAATCTCCCTAATGTCCTCAGCATGAAGACTGAAGCAAAGAAATCATTTAGCTTCTCCGCAATGGCTTTATCATCCTTGATTGCCCCTTTTGTATCTCGTTCGTCATGGGGACCCACTGGTTTTTTAGCAGGCTTCCTGCTTCTAATGTACTTTAGAAACACTTTGCTATTGCTTTTTGAGTTTTTGGCTAGCTGTTCCTCAAAATCTTTTTTTGCTTTTCTTATTACATGTTTACACTTGATTTGACAGTGTTTCTGTTCCTTTCTATTTATCTCACTAGGATTGGACTTCCACTTCTTAAAAGATACCTTTTTGTCCCTCACTGCTTCTTTTACATGGTGGTTAAGCCACGGTGACTCTTTTTTAGGTCTCTTACTATGTTTTTTAATTTGGGGTATACATTTAAGTTGGGCCTCTATTATGGTGTCTTTAAAAAGTTTCCATGCAGTCTTGCCCCAAATGTCTGAACTCGCTGGACTGTTCTCGTGGCAGGTCTGGAAGAGTCCTGGGTCCCGAAGACCTTGCGGCTGAAGATCCTTTGGAGACATAGAGGGTGGGGCACAGAGTTACAGGTGGGGGGCCAGTCATGTGACCTAGTGTGTTCCGCCAGGTAACACCGGCCGTGCGATTCCCCAGTGCCCTGGTGTTGTCCCCAGCGTGTCTGGCTGAAGCATTTCTTGCAGTGAGGGGTCCATGCTTGGTTTGCAGAGAGTTGTGGGGAACCTGACATACCCTTGGGCTTTGGTCCAGGGGCCAATCACCCTCCGTGTCACCCATGGGCAGAGGGTGAACCTAGGGTTGGGTAGGCCAGCCCCCAGCCCCACCCCTTCTCTCTGAGGCCCTGCCCCCATCACTCAGGGCCCCCACGGGAGCCCCCGAGGTGCATGGCCCCAGTTCCCCCTCCTCCCCCAGCCAGTTGGTGTGCAGCCCCAGCTTTCCCCAGGCCATGGGGAGGGCTGGCAGCACAGCCCTAGCTTGGTGGGACACTGTTCTGCTGTGACGACATGTTGGGGTCCCCGTCTCCTGCACCCCGAAATGGCACGAACAGACCCCCCCAGCCAGTAGAATGGAGGTAGTTTATTGCTTCTCCAGGATACAGCACAGCACAGATGTAATCTGGTTACAGGAACTGGGGCTAAGAGGCCTCAGTGCCCCCTTGAGGTGGGGGAGTCCCAGCCCCCCTCCCCAGCTCCTTCTCCCCTGCTTTCCAGACAGGAACTAACCAACTCTCTTCCAGCCCTGCCCCCCAGCCAGGGCAGCATTCCACCTTCCTTTGTTCCTCTCCATGGGGGGTGGCTGGTCAGACAGGTTGAGAGGTACCTTTGCATAGTGACTCATCCTGTTTTGCTGGGCCGTGGTACCCACGGCAGCCAGTGGGGGTTACCCCAGAGCCAGCAGCATAGAAACCAGCCAGGTACCCCCACTATGTCACATCTGCATGGGGTGCGGAGGCTGGGGGCGCAGTGTGGGCGGGGCCAGCTGGGCAGTGTGGGAAGGCAACGCCTCCCCCTGCCTCTTGTCCCCACCGCCCCTGCTTGTGCCTCATTTCTAATTTACTTTCTTTGCTAGGCCAAAGGGCTCGTTAGTACAAAGCGGCCTGCCCAGTCCTGGGTGGGGGAGGCCTTGCTGCCCAGACTGCCCGCCTGGCCTCAGCCACGCCCAGGGGGGAGTCTTGCTGCTCCCGAGTGCCCTCCCTCCCCGTGCTCCAGGACAGGGAGGACGGGGCTGCTCCATCTCCCCACAGTGCTCCAGGCGGGGAAGGCTTGGCTCCTGTGGGGGGGCAGGCCTGGGCAGAAGGGGCGGGGCAGGGGGCAGGGCTAGGAGCTTGCCTCTCCCAGCCCTTCCTTCACCCACTGCCCATGTCCTCCTCCCTTTCTGGCTGCTAGAGGGGAAGGGGGGGGCACGGAGGAGCCAGCCTCTCCCTGCTCTTGTGTTAAGTGCCCGCGCCCCAGTGTCCCCCCATTAGCTGTGCAGATCCGTTGCAGAGAAAGCCCAGCTCTGCCTCTGCAGCCCTGGAGCATGCTCAGCCCAGAGAGCCTGTTCAGAGGGTTTCGCTGCCGCGCTCTGTCCCCTCACTCCTGAGCAGGTGGGAATCACAGCTTGGCACAAGCTAAAATGGGGCCAGATTTGTAGATTTCCAGGAGGGCAGCAAAAGGCATTTCCCAGTCACCGGGGTGTCTCGCCTGCTGCCGTTCCAGTCCCAGCTCCGCGGGATGGTGCTAAATTAATGATCCTCAACTGCTCGACTGCTTGCCCGTCTCACATTCCCTGCCCCCGGCCGCTCTTTGCCTCAGCCTGGGTAAGCTCAGGTGTGTATTGTCAATTGCTTGTGTAGTCCCCTTACTAAAGGTGCCTCTGAATTTTCTGGAAGGATCCTGTGTGCTGCAATCTAGCCCTAGGGACTACAACTCCCATGAGCCCTTGAGGAAACCAGGAAGAGAAGACTTGTCCAGCCATATTGAGAGAGGGTCTCAGCAGTCTGGGGGCTCTCCATTTTGGGACAGAGGAGCCAGGCTGTTGTGGAGGAGCCTTATCCAGTCCAGGAGCTGTTATGTTACAGGTACACACTGGGACTGAGAGCTGTTGGGACTTGGGTCTAGCAGGCTGCTTCTGCGCAGCTGATTGCCCTGGAGGGGAGAGATTCTGGCTGTGCCTGTGGCTCAGAAGGACACGCAACTGTGACGTAGTGGGGGGAACTTGCTAACTCACTGGCCACTGTCTGTAGCACCACCGAGCAAGACAGGTGATGAGTCATTATGCAAAGGGATCTCTCAACCAGTCCGACCAGCTAACCCCCATGGAGAGGAACAAAGGAAGGTGGATGCTTCCCTGGCTGGGGGGCAGGGCTGGAGGAGAGTTAGTTTAGTTTCTGTCTGGGAGGATGGAGGAAGCAGCCTCAGCAACAGGCTGGGGGGGTTAGAAGCCAAGACCCCCCCCATATCAAGGGGGGCTGAGGCATCCTAGGCCTGCCCTGTAACCTGATGACATCTGTGCTGTGCTGTATCCTGGAGAAGCAATAAACCACCTCTATTCTACTGGCTGGGGGAGTCTGTTCGTGCCATTCCGGGGGTGCAGGAGGCGGGGGACCCCCAACGCGTCGTCACAACAACAACCAACCACGGGAGGAGGCTGTAAGTAACTGGGCTCTTTGGGAAAGTGCTGCCTGGGACAGACCTCAGAGATATAGACTAACTCTGAGTCCAAAGAGAGGCAGAGTGTCCAACCCAGGGAACCAGAGCTGCTGGCATTTGGTGGAGCCTGCTCCAGTGGCAGAGGGAGTTTGCAGCTGGCTGCACAGCTTGGACTCGCACACAGAACCTACAGAGAACCTCCACTCCAGCTGCAGATCTTCAAGAGCGCCCAAGCAAGCAAGTGTCTGGGCCTCTGAGTCCAGAGGAGGGCACGCTCTGGGGTGGGACAGTTGGCAGCAGTGCAAATGCCAGCTAGATAAGTTCCTATTACTTCTGCGTACTTTGTTAATTGATTTTATTCACTGTTTCTTTAAGTTGTTCAGTAAAGTTGTGTTCATTTTAATGTCATCAGTTCGATGTCTATTATTTACAATTGTTGTTTTGGAGTTAGATCCAGATTGTTACTGGAATAAGTTTATTCTTGGAGGCTCCCAAGGCACACCATAAAGTGTGTACAGGGCCAGCCAGGTGGAGGCACCACCACTGTATATTCTTTATGAGCCAGGAACTGCAGCAAGGGGGTGGGGAGGGGAATCCCCAACTAAACAACATCACCCCTGGGGTGCTCAGGATCTCCTTTCATGTTAAAACCATCTGGTGCCCAGGCCTACTTGTGAGTGTGACCTGCTCCCGAGGAACCCGGGGAGGAAAAAGGGGGTCACACTTGTTGTTTTCTTATCCCACATGGGCAAGCTAACTGATAAATGACAAAGCTACTTCTTTGTTAACAGTAAGATCTGCCTGTCCCCCAGAGGAGCCAAACGCACAAATAGGTAAACCCGGGACAGTCTTATAAAAATATTTATTCTTCACCATCTACATTGAACAGTGCATCCAATCACATCACTCAGCATTACAGGAACCGTTGTGTTCAATATGCAATATATTAAATAATGGTCACCCCTGAGCTGTGAATGGAGCCAGGTCACACGACCTGCCCCCAAACGCACAGTACACTGTGTAGCTCAGCTTAAGTACAAATTAAATATCTTAAATAGCTTGAAATAATAATAAATACATTCAGAGTTTGTTTCGTTAAGTCAGCAAGTGGCACCGGCAGGAAGCTGCCTTGGGACGTTCCCACTTTCGTTGCCGGGTGAGGCTCGGTCCCTGGTCTGTCCTCTGCTCCGCTCAGTTCTGATCCAAGTAAGCCACATACTCCTGGACCCAGTCCGCCTGGGGGTTGGCACAGATCTCCCGGCCCTTCTTTGTGATGAAGCTGCAGGATGTAAAACATTTGGGTTAGCACAAGGGGACTGGTGCGTGTGGAGTGACCACTTGTCCCCACTCCAAGCCTCTCCTCTCTCCAGCCTCAGCCCCAGCCAGATCCTCGGCATTAGGGGAGATTTTCAAAACACTGCAGTGATTTTCCCCCAAAGGCCGTAGGAGCCCCCCGTCCATCCGCCCGTACTCTGAGTGTCTCCATCACTTCTGACAGTGAGACGTCCGCAGTGCCGAGCCTCATGCTACCTGACTTGAGCTACACGTCAAACATTTATTTATGAATAATAATAATGGCTACCGTAGAAATCACACATCTAGTCTGTCCGCTTCACCAAGGGCCTATCTGGGGTTCCCTTCCTGTCTCTGTGTCTGGCTAGGTCCTTGCTTTGCAGAGACTGAGAGACTCCTAGGGTGTGTCTAGACTACAGAGTTTTGTCGACAAAAGTGGACTTTTGTCGACAAAACTATATCTGCGTGTACACTACCGCTGAGTTCTGTCGACATAACGTCGACAGAACTCAGCAGTTTTGTCGACGCTGGTAAACCTCATTTTACGAGGCATAACGCCTTCTGTCGACAGAGTTTCTGTCGACAGAAGGTGTTATTGCATGTCAACTGTCCTTTGCGTCTACACTACCATGTCGACAAAGCAGCTTGCTTTGTCGACAGAACTCAATGTAGTGTAGACGCTCTTTGTCGACAGAAGTTTTGTCGACAGTATCTGTCGACAAAACTTCTGTCGACAAAAGCCTGTCGTCTAGACGTACCCCAAGTGAGGTATCCGGCAAATAGACTTTTAGATCATAGGCCACAAGCCAGCTCCAGCCGACCACACAGCTGAGCTGACTTATAGCAGCTGAGGACCTGAGCAAAGAGTCTGGAGGTCAGCACAGCTGTCTGATCGTTGAGTGTGGCCTCCTGCATGGACGGGCCAAGTATCTTCTTCATGGAGCCTACATTCAGTGGGTTGTAAGAAATCTTCCAGGCCAGTCGCTGGGGGGGAGGGAGGGGGATGGGACAAAAAAAATCTCTGTCTTGGGGATGCAGTTTGCACTTACACAATGGCAGGCTGGGAGCACATGCTGTTGGTATCATAATAATCCTCCACCAAGGTGCGCGGGATCTTCCGAGAGGCGTAGGTAAAGCAGCAGGCAGTCGGGGGGTCGGAGCCAACTGAGAAATGGAGACAGCAAACATGAGCATGTGCCGAGCGATGTGCAGCAAAAAGCCCCTCCCACAGCCCGAGGGGAAGACTGCCAGCGGTAGGGGGTTGGGTCGAGGGAGGGTGAAGGAAGACGGGAAATGGGGGAGATTTTTCCTTCAAAGTTTCCTTCCCTCATCCCTGGACACACACAGGCCTGAAAGTTCACACCAGCTTTTAGTCACCCTGCTGGGCCGACCCCACCCCTGCCCTGAAGAGAGCTCCTCGCCCTGCCCAGGCCACCGAGACCCTGCTGGCGCCTGGTCTCGTGTGGGAAAGGTCCCTAAGAAAGAGCCATCTCATGGCCAGGACATTTCTCCTGGAGGGAAACGCTGGGAGAGAGGGGAGAGGCTGGACTCACTTGGGGCGGAGGAGGCCTGGGAGCAGAAGGCCGCGATGAGCAGGACGGCGAGGGCAGCCACGGAGACCTTCATGTCGCTGTCGGGTGAGGGTGAGCGTCAGGAGCAGGAGCAGAAGCAGAGCAGGGACCCTTGAAGCCTGTGCTGAGTGATGCCGAATGCTAGGGCAGTCTGCCTTTTATAGGCGCTCAGGGGTGATCGCAGAGGAATTTCCAGCCCAGCGGGCAGCTGATGTCAGGGTGTGCTGACAGTAGGAAAAACTGAGTAGCAGCAAAGGGCTGAAATCCTGAGTCATAATAACGCCCTGTGTGCAGCTTGGTTACTTCACCAGTACCCGAAGAGGAAGGGCTGCCGTGACCACAGTTGTTTCATGCCCTATTGCAATGTTTACACCAGGTCCTTCTGCATCCGCTCCTCAGAACACATCCCAGGGCCCTCCGCTCCTTTCACAACAAGGACACGAAGAGACCCACAGGCCCACTGAGCATGCCCATCCACAGCATGCCCGCTCATCCCCAAGTCCCGAGCACAGTGAATATTCCTAGACGGCTCCCAAACGATGTGAAAGGACACTACCCAAATCCTAGTCAACACGTTCAGAGATGATCTGCAGAAAGGGGCTAACAAGGAGGAAGCAAAATTTGCAGAGGATACAAAACTGCTCAAGCTAGTGAAGTCCAAAGCAGACTGTGAAGAGCTTCAAAGGGATCTCACAAAACTAGCTGACTGGGCAACAAAATAGCAGATGAATTTTAATGTTGATAATGCAAAGTGACGCGCATTGGAAAACACAATCCCAACTCTACGTACAAAATGTGATGGGGACTAAATTAGCCGTTCCCGCTCAAGAGAGAACAACTGGAGCCATTGTGGATTGTTCTCGGAAAGCATCCATTCAGTGTGCAGCGGCAGTCCAACAAGCAAACAGCACGGTGGGAACCATTAAAAAGGGACAGAGAAGAAGGCAGAGAATACCTTATTGCCACTCTATGTATCCAGCCACATCCCGAATGCTGCTTGAAGATGTGGTTACCTTATCTCAAAAAAGATATCTTGGCACTAGAAAAAGTTCTAAAAAAGGCACAAAAAATGATTAGGGATTTGGAACAGCTGCCATGTGAGAAGAAGTTAACATGATGGGACTTTTTATCTTGGAAAAGAGGAGATGAAGGGGGGATATGATAG
Organism: Pelodiscus sinensis; assembly: GCF_052426305.1. Taxonomy (NCBI): domain Eukaryota; kingdom Metazoa; phylum Chordata; order Testudines; family Trionychidae; genus Pelodiscus; species Pelodiscus sinensis. The sequence continues at coordinate 9,770,883 of NC_143072.1, read as the reverse complement.
AGGTCTATAAAATCACGAGTGGTGTGGAGAAAGTAAATAAGGAAAAATTATTTACTTGTTCCCATAACACAATAACTTAATTACAATTGAAATTAATAGGTAGGAGATTTAAAACAAATAAAAGGCAGTATTTCTTCACACAACACACAGTCAACCTGTGGAACTCCTTGCCAGAGGATGTTGTGAAGACCAGGACTTTAACAGGATTCAAAAACAACTAGATACATTCATGGAGGTTAGGTCCATCGACGGCTGTTAACCAGGCTGGGCAAGGGTGGTGTCCCTGGCCTCTGTGTGTCAGCAGACAGGGGAGGGATCACTTGATGATTCTCTGTTCTGTTCACTCCCTCCAGGGTACTTGGCATCGGCCACTGTGGGCTGACAGGACACTGGGCTAGACGGACCTTTGGTCTGACCCATCTGGCCATGCTTATGTTCTGATTTTCTAAAATAAAAGGGAGGACTATGGCGTGGGAGGGAATTCAGAAGGAGAAGGATGCTGGGAAGGGCATCATTGTAATGACACCTGGTTTTCCTGCCGGATCTTGTTATCAGCATGGCCCAGCCTTCTGATCTGAGGGACACTTTCCCATCCCTTTGCATGTGAGAATTTTCCCTGCGGGGCCCCCCGACTCCCCGGGTGCAGCTCTGAGTCTCAAAGTCACATCCAGCTTGTGTGGGGTCCCTGCATTGACTCCAGACTGAAGACTGATGCATGTTTTCAGATTTGCTTGGCAGAGGTTTGCTCATTTTAATCCTGAGCTTTATGTTGTTTGGTTAATGCCAGTAGCCACGCCTGACTAGCCCTCTGTCTGCCATTGAGTAGGAAATGATCCTGCCCCAAATAAAAGCTTGTAGTGTCTCTCATGGGGTGCACTGGGCTATCTCCGGCATGTCGTGCACTTGGAAGAAGGATCAATGTTTTTCTGTGCACAGTGCTGAAAACCTTCCTCATTCGGGAGGAGGAGTTCAGTCTCCATCTTTCACATGTCCAGCTTGTCTCAGGAGGGGAAACTGGTAGCATTGTGATGGAGCTGGTTTCATTATTGAGAAAGAGTCCAACTGATTCCCAGAAATATGTGCAACTCACGAATGTGTGCAACGGGCAGAGGGAAAAAGGGAAAAACCTCCCTGCTAGGGCTCTGCTGCCCCCGGACATCTTGTAACACCTCTTCTCCCAGGCGGGTTTGTAAATGGCTCCAGCATGTGACTGTACACACAAGGGCTAGGCTGACTTGTTTAAAAAAGGCTCCAGTGATTCATTGACACCCCTGCCAGGATGAATGAGTCTATGGGATATTCATTTGTTTTTAAAACTGTTTTAAAAACATGGCTCACCTTTACGGGGTCACGTGTGTTAATTAGGGGATATAGACAGATCGCAGCCTTTGCCTGCCACAATCTACTGTCTTCAGCTTTATTTACACGTAGAGTTTGTAAAGTGAATATTTGTGAAACAATATTGCTATACCTTGCTTCAGGCACCCACTCCAGAATAGACTAGAACTGGAAGGGACCTCGAGAGGTCATCAAATCCAGCCCCCTGCCTTCGCGGCAAGAGCACCAAGCACTTTCTAGATCATCCCTGATAGATGTCTATCCAACTGGCTCTTAAATATCTCCAGAGATGGAGATTCCACAACCCCCCTAGGCAATTTATTCCAGTGTTTCACCACCCTGACAGGAAATTTTTCCTACTGTCCAACCTAAACCTCCCTTGCTGCAGTTTAAGCCCATTGCTTCTTGTCCTGTCCTCAGAGGCCAAGGAGAACTATTTTCCTCCCTCTTCCTTGTAACACCCTTTTAGATGCTTGAAAACTGCTCTCATGTCCCCTCTCAGTCTTCTCTTTTCCAAACTAAACAAGCCCAATTGTTTCAGTCTTCCCTCACAGGTCATGTTCTCTAGACCTTTCATCATCCTTGTTGCTCTTCTCCAGACCTTCTCCAATTTCTCCACATCTGTCTTGAAATGTGGTGCCCTGAACGGGACAGATCAGCGCAGAGTAGAGCAGAAGAATGACTCCTCACATCTTGCTCACAACATTCCTGTTCATAGAACCCAAAGTCATGTTGGCTTTTTTTGCAACAGAATCACACTGTTGAATCATGTTTAACTTGTGATCCACTATGACCCCTCGATCCCTTTCTGCCATACTCCTTCCTAGACAGTCACTTCCCATTCTCTGTGTGTGAAACTAATTGTTCCTTCCTAAGTGGAGCACTTTGCACGTGTCCTTATTAAACTTCATCCTGTTTAGCGCAGACCATTTCTCTAGTTTGTCCAGATCATTTTGAATTTTGACCCTATTGTCCAAAGCACTTGCAACCCCTCTCAGCTTGGGATCACCTGAAAACTTAATAATCATACTCTCTATGCCATCATCTAAATCGTTGATGAAGATATTGAAGATTTCATCCAACCCCTCTGACGTCTCTGCCCACAAGTCCCAGTGGTGGGTATCCCATAGTGAGACATAAGCTTACAATGGTTTTAGATGAGTGATACAAGTTGAACCTCCCTAATCCGGCACTCTCTGGTCCAGCAACACTCGTGGTCCAGCATGAACTGAGTTCGCCGGATGTCTGCTTATCATGGGGATGGCCAAGTTTCCCATAGACCCATAAAGTTTGTTTACAGACCCCAGTCCTGGCTCTCAGTGGTCTGGGCTGTTATTTAGCTCTAATTTACCCCACATTGTCTTCTAAGAGCCCTGCAAGTGGGGGAAGTGCTGGTGATGCTGCTAGACAACACCAACCTCCCATGGTCGGCACACTCTCTGGTTCGGCACCGGTCAGGTTCCGAGGGTGCCGGACTAGAGAGGTTCAACATATAATTTAAAAAAAAGCAGGAACTTCAGTGCAATATTTCTTTTTAGGTGCCACAATAGTATTTTGAACCCAGGGGATTTCTTTAGAGAGGCTCTGAGGGTGGGGTGGAACTTGAGTGCAAGGAGAGGGTGGAATTTCCAGCACAGTGGGCAGCTGCTCTCATGTTGCTGTCATGCTGAGAGCAGAGATGCGAAGAGCCAGAAAAGGCTCAGGAAACGGTTTGTTCACAGCTCTGAGCTCTTGCGCCGTAAGACTCCCCATTCCATTCTGTCCTCTCACCCGCAAGGGTGACAGGATGCCCCCGCCAAGATAGGATAGGAAATGATCACGACGTTTATAGTCAGTCTGACCACAAGCACGGCTCAAAATAGATGGTCCCCAGCTTGGCGCTTCCATGGTATGAGAATGGAGCAAGTATTACAGATGATGCAGCTTACCCCAGACTCAGAGATAGGCACAGACCTGTGTTCATATGCCACATTCTGATTCTTTGGGCCAGATGCTAAAACGGAGAGACGGGGGAGGAGGTGCTGTCCAGAGACTTGGCACTATATAGGGTATAGGAGACCCAAATTCAAGTCTCCATATCAGGCCAAGTGGAGATCAAGCCCAGGTTTCCACATTGGAAGCAGTTTCCCAAACACTAGCCTAGAGGTTACTGGGGGTTCCGGAGACCACCACCCCTGGGTGTTTTAGAGAAGCCACTGCATCTTTTCCTTTGCTTTTAGAAAAAAGTTTAAATATATGTCATAGGAAGTGCTCGGCTCAGCCCAATGGAATTCCACCAGTGTGACATTGGATTGTGAGATGAACGTACAGATCACTGTTGCACCCACTGTTCTATGTTAGCACTAAATCTTGCACAAAGAGGTCCAAGCGAGGTGTCTATTGAAAGCTTGTGACTCACTGATTCTATTTATGCTGCAGGTGTGATTTATGTATTTGAAGTTCCGAGTATTGGCTCTGGTCTTGTGTTTCACATGTTTGCTTTTGGCAGATAGCAGCCGAAGGCTTGTGAAAGGGGAGCGAGCCCACTGAATGGGCCACTTGACTGACAGTGCACCTAAAGCGAGGCCAATCGCATCTGATGAGCTTTGCTGTCAGTGTTCGGACCAGGATGAGGCGATGGCTGCTGCCTAAAAAGGACTGAGTCCTGCCTGGACAGGTGACTTGCTCATATGAGCAGCTCCATCTTGGGACAGACTTTCTCGCAAGGAGACCAATGAGTAAGGGTCTGTCACGTTACTGGATTTTGTGGGGAGCAGCCAGATCACTGCTGCACCCATGGGGGGTGTTGGCCCCAAAAATGGTATAAAAGGGGCCATGTGAGGTGTTGAATAGAAGCTCACTGTCTGCTAATCTTATGTACGCTAGTCATGTGATTGTATAATGTCTGTGTCTGTAGTCTGGGGACTGTAAGGAGCCCCGGATTTGAGCAATTCGCCCTGAGCGGACGCTCTCAGCTGTGCCCAGACACGGTCCGGTCTGTCACAGGGTGTAAAGAGGGCCCTGGGGATTCGTCCATTTTGTCCTCAATCCAGCTAATCACCTCTACAGGATCTCTGCTATGAACTGAAGCCTGAAACCGAACCAAGCATGTATTTCAGACTTGTTTTAAGGCAGCAGTTTATTCCATCTCTGCTACAAGCCTGCACCAAGAGCTGTGCAATTGGTGTATGTATCTGATGCCTTTAGCAATTTTAACTGTCATCCTTCTGATACAATCAATCTTTAGATGATAGATTCTGAAGGATTGGCCCAGCGTGCTCTTGTGGGTAAGATGTGCGGGATAAGTTGGCCTGGGAATGTGGCTGCTCCTTTGGGATCAGAAGAACTTGTTCAGGGTTGGTGAGTTTGGCTTTCGTAGCCTCTCATCTGGACCGCGAGCGGCACTGGGGCTGGCCCGGGAGAACTGGACTGTCTAGGGAATTGCTTGCAGGACTCCTTGTCAGTCAGTGTGGCAAATAGAAGTGCTCTGTGTGACTGGTTTGGTGCCTTGTAGTGGGGGACTCCCAGTCTTGGGCTGTACGAGTCCTGTCTCTAAGCAATTTGCTCTGAATTGACCCTCACAGTGGCACCCCCAAGAAACTTTCTGTGTTACAATCTGTTTTTATTTCTGTAAGTTAAAACTTTGTCTAGGAACTGCCAGCCACAAAGAAACCTGCTATTCACACTGCTCTCGTCACTAGCAGAAATGTTTGCAGAAAGTGACGCAAAAGAATGCATGAACCAAGTAACTCAACTCATAAGTAGAGGTCATCAAAATAATCAATTCTTTTTCTGCCCCCTCGCCCTGTTCTACTTGCGACAAAGGCTGAAACTTGGGGGTGCTCGCTTGGACAGTTTGTACTGAGAAATTGTGCACGAGTCTGCTTCAGTTAAGAAAAAAGGAAAAGTATGTTCTTAGCTCTCATGCTTGTAGAGAAAAGATGGAAGCTGTGAAGTGTGTGTACCCTGGAAGCGCAGGCAAAGAAAAAGAAACCAACATGGATTATTTTAAACCTTTGGGTCTGACTCATGGTCGTTGATGCCCGAATCTGGCACTGCTGGAAACAGAAGTCAAATGGAAAGAGAAAGAAGAATCAAGACAAAAGAAAAGCAAAAAGTAACTCCCAAGTGATCCCAGGACTTCCCTTAGGGACCGCCTTCAAAATGCGCAATTTCGGCAAAGGGCAGTCCTCTGGGTTTCAGGCAGTGCCCTGGGTTCTGTACCTGATTGCGGCTCAGCTGGAGATCTGTAAAGCACTAACCCCACTAGTTAGCTAGCAGTTGCACAGTGCTTGGTGCCATGCTATATGGAGGAAGGATGATCACCTATTTAAGGCAGTGGAACAGGATGCAGGCGATCTGGGTTCAAGTCTTGGCTCTGCCCTGTGTAACCTTGGCCAAGCGGCTCAGATCTTCAATGGCATTTTGGCTCCTACAGAAATGGATGTTTGGGAAACCCTCAGCTGCTACGCGGGCGGAAGGAGGGGCGTCCAAAGATCTAGCGGTGCTACATGGAGCTGGCTGGAATTCCACCTCTGGTGGCAGGTATCCAAGGCCAGGAGAGACAAAGCCTTCTCTGATAGGGGGTCTGGCTCCACCCATGCTGCCCTGAGGCCACGCCCACCCCTCTCCCTGGAAGCGGGCAGGGACTCAGCATGAGCTGGAAGCCAGTGACCAGGGACTGGGCTGGCCGGGGGGCAGGCCAGTTGGCATGGCTGGGGAAGGCTGGCTAGGGCTCACTGGGGGTCTGGCCATGGGGTTAGACACTTGGGGTGGGGCCGGGAGGCTTGCCCCCCCCCACTGCCCATGAGTTCCACTGGTTCTCTCCAAGGGCCCGGCTGTTTGAGAATTCAAATGTCCTTTTTTGTCAGGACTTGACTAGACTTGACTGTGCCCTTTGGCCAGCTCTGGCGCCGAGTGTCTGCCAGCAGACCCCATGCGCAGCTCCAGCCTTGGGGGTCTCACTGGAAGGCTGTGGCACAGGGTTCATAGCCTCATGCTGACGAGATTCCCGCTGGCACTGGCTCAGGTGGGTGCTCTGCGCCTGCTGACCTGCATGCAGTGCCGAGGTGTCGGCGCCCTGCTGTGTTGTCAAGAGCAAAGCAGAAGTGCCCAGGAGCAAGAGGACTGGGGAAAGGGGAAGCTCTAGTGAGTTTCACTGAATGGGCAAACGGAAGACGCTGAGGAGGAAGGATGTGAGATCGCCGGCTATTTATGGCAGGTTTCAGCGTAAGGGGAAGAGAGCTGCTCTGAAGGGAAAATGTGAAAAAACTCCGAGATTCTGAAGGGGATTCCAGCCGGAGCTGGGTGCAAGGCTGGCATGGCCCATGGGCTGGGCTGCATGGGCTGAAGAGTGGAAGGTGTCCCCAGGATAAGCCAGGCTCAGACGGAGACCTCAGCCTGCCCAGCGCCATGGCCACATCACCATTCCCCTGGCAGTAAAGCTCCAGCAAAGAGGGGAAAACAAGTAAAGCCTTTGAAATGTGAAGTCCGGCTTCCCCATTAGCAGGGTTCCCTCTGCCTGTCCCTTTGCAGCAGAGTCTGTGGGAGGAAAAGGCCCTGGCCTGGCAGTCTCCTAGAGGCTGTGGAAGATGGCCAGAGCAGAAGCCGTTACTTGAGATGGGCTAGAGCAGTTGTCACTGCTGCAGTTGCAAAGGACCCATAACAGAAGAACTAGGAATCACCAAAAGAAATGAACAGGCAGCAGGTTTAAAAGGAAGTTTCTCTTCATGCAGTGCACAGTCAACCTGTGGAACTCCTTGCCAGAGGATGTGGTGAAGACCAGGACTTTAACAGGGTTCAAAAAAGCACTAGATAGATTCATGGAGGTCAGGTTCATCGATCGCTATTAGCCATGATGGGCAGGGAGGGGTCCCTGGCCTCTGTGTGTCAGAGGCGGGAAATGGGGGACTGGGGAGGGATCACTTGATGGCTCCCTGTTCTGTTCACTCCCTCTGGGGCACCTGGCACTGGCCACTGTGGGCAGACAGGGCCCTGGGCGGGACGGACCTTTGCTCTGACCCGTCTGGCCGCTCTTATGTTCTTATGGCCGATCCCCTTCCCTAGAAGACGCGACAGGCCGTGCACACACAGCGGGAGAGAAAACGCAAAGGCTGTGATGCAGCGTCGGTGTCAGGGGCTGGCATTCCCTGCTGCACACAGGACGAGCTCTCCCGACAGGCAAACCGGGGGGAAAAGGCTCCCGAGCAACCAGCTTTGCCCAGGCACGTTGCCAGAGCGACCCAGCGTGGCTGGCGCTGGGTTACAAACCACTTGGCTGCTAAGTTCAGGGTGATGAAACGTCCATATTGTATGAGTGAAGGGCAGCAGAACTGGCCATGTGCAGCCAAGCAGGCTAGCGGCGGCTTGGGGGCGCTAGGAGGAGCACTGCAGCAGAGCTAGGGATGTGATTATTACACTTTATTGGGCTCTGGGGAGGCCACGTCTGGAGTGTTGTGTCCAGTTCTGGGCCCCCCCACTACAGGAAGGATGGGGACGCACTGGAGAGGGTCCAGCGAAGGGCGACCAAAATGCTGAGGGCGCTGGAGCACATGACCTATGCGGAGAGGCTGAGACCGCTGGGCTTGTGTAGCCTGCAGAAGTGAAGAGCGAGGGGGATTTGAGAGCAGCCTTCGACTCCCTGCAGGGGGGTCCAAAGGGGCTGGCGAGAGGCTGTTCTCAGTGGTGGCTAATGGCAGATCGAGGCGCAATGGGCTCACGTTGCAGGGGGGAGGTCTAGGTTGGATATTAGGAAAAGCTGTTTCCCTAGGCGGGTGGGGAAGCGCTGGGCTGGGTTCGCTGGGGAGGGGTGGAAGCTCCAACCCTAGGGGTGTGTAAATCCCAGCTTGGCAAACGCTGGCTGGGCTGATTTCACTGGGGCTGGTCCTGCTTTGGGCAGGAGGCTGGATGCAGTGACTCCTGGGGGCTCTGCCAGCCCGGGGATCCGATGCTCAGCCTGCCTCCGTGAGCAGCAGCCCCTCCCTTGCTAACCAGGGGCAGCGCGGCAGAGAGGAAAAGGCTTCCTGACCCTAGGACTCCCTTTGCCCCCTGCTCCGGCGTGCAGACAGAGCTGCCTGGGCTTAGGTCGACCGGTGGAAGGAATGGGCAGTGGCCTGTCCTTGGGGATATTCATTCACTGACTTTTCATACTACAAAGTGGGAAACTGAGGCAAGAGCTGGTGCCCCACTTACTGTGTGGGGGGGTTGCTTAGGGTTACATGGTAGGAACAGCGCTCGGGGCGTTTTTCCAAATAAACGCTCGGCCCCCTTTCCCTCCTGACACGTGTTACTTGTAGGAGCCGGACTCAGTCCCTGCCGGGGAGCGGGGTTATACCGTTACACCCGCCCGGTGCCGTGCCATCCCCCTCTTCCTGGGCGGGGGCTGTTAGTATCGATAAGAGGAGCCCCTCGCTGCTGAACCCCGCCCCGATGCTGCCCACTCCACTGGCAGAAGGTTCCACAGGCCTGGCACGGTCTCCCCAGCCTCGCCGCAGGCCCTGCCTCGGGCTGTTTACATCCGTGCTGTGAGCTGCTCTTCCTGATCCCAGGCTACAGCAGCGTCACAAAGGGCCTGTCCGGGCAGGCCAAGCCAGGCGCTTGCCAGGCCGAATGCCAGCAGGGCAGAGAGGGGAAAGGAAGCAGGCGAAGGGGCGGGAAGAGACCAAGTGGTGTGTTTGGCGTTCAGCCACAGGCCCTGCCGGCAGTGCTGGCGTCTGGCTCCCTCTCCCTGGCCAGGGCATCTCTCAGGGTTCGGAGGAAGGTCCAGGCTCCGGGGTGGCTGGCCAGATGAGGGAGCTGGCTCCAGCCTGCCAAAGGCGCGCAGGGGAATGCTGGGCAGAAGAGCCGCCCCTCCCTGCTGGGCTAATTTCTGAGACCCTGAGTTTGGTTCAGCGATTGCTGGCGCCACGTCCTCTCCTTTGCCAGGTGTGACGCTGGCTCAGCCCTTGTGCCACAGCCGGAGCCCGTCGTGCTGGGACTCCCTCAGTCTGGCCCCGCGGCTTGTCACCTCCCCGGAGCTCGCCCACGAGGCTCCGTTCATCTCACAGCTCGGGGACGTGGGTGGCGGGCCCGGTCCCCAGCTGCCTCTGCACTTCCTGCCGGGCGCTGCCACGCCCCACACGGCCCCTTGCAAAGCGGGAGGGGGGGTGTCCGAAGGGAGAAATGGGAATTGGCGAGAGCCACGTTCCTGACAGCCCTGGGGACATAGCGGGGATTCTGCATGGCGAGATGCCTCGGGCGCCACTCCAGGGTGACTCCACGACACAGGGTGACTAGGAAGCCAAGAGTCAGGCGGAGAATCTGGGGCCCAGGAAGAGTGAAGGGGAGAACGCAGCCACCAGAGATCTCCGGGAGCCAGCAATGAGCAGGGCTTGAATGGCCCTCTGACGCCATTGGCCCGTTAGCGTTTCTCACAAACTGCCCCAGGCTGGGAGCCTCCTGCTCTGGGATGTTGTGGCAAGTGTGTCTGCAAACGCGTCTTTTCATACAGGCCCACAGGCTCACACCCATTTCCACTGAGGGAGGGGCTGTGAGTTTCTTGCCCTTGACTGGGATTGACCAAAACCAACCCCCCTGCCGAGTATTTTCTGCCACAAATATTCTAGGAAAAAATGTTTTCTTTTCTTTTCTTTTCTTTTCTTTTCTTTTCTTTTCTTTTCTTTTCTTTTCTTTTCTTTTCTTTTCTTTTCTTTTCTGTAGCTGTTGAAATACAACAAAATACAGAATCTGAAAAATGTCAGTTTGCAAAATAAACGGAAGCACATGGAAAAAGACAAACAAAGAAAAATACTCCCAACACCAATAGCCTTTCCCCTTCTTCCCCGTCATCCCTTTCTTCCAGTGGAAAAGAACGGCAAAACAGAAAGAAAAAGAAAAACCAAAAAATGTTCTTTGGACGAAAAATTGAAATTTGTTGACCTATATGAAAATGTTCTGCCCGAATGTTCTCCCTGCCCGAAAAGCCCTTTATAGTCAAAACCAAACACTTGATGAGCAATGTGCATCCATTCTGCCCCTGACTTCCCTGGTGCAGGTGGGGATCGGAGAGCTGCAGCTCTGCGACCTGACCTCTTCTTCAGACTAGCGCCGGATCCTGGGGCAATTCTCCCGCGGGCCTAGATGCACCTGTGTGATGGCGAGTCGGGGTCCCCCAATCCTGCACCCCCATAGCAGCAAGAACAGACTCCCCCAGCCGGTAGAACAGCGGGGTTATTGCTCCTCCAGGACACAGCCCAGCACAGACATGACTTGGCCCCAGGAGTCAGGGCCAGGATGCCTCAGCCCCCTGAGATGGGTCCTTGGGCCCCTGGATTCCAGCCCCTCCCTAGCCTGTCTCCTTCATGGCTCCAGCCCAAGACTCCTTGCTCCCAGCCCCTGCCCCAAACCAGGCGTCCGTCTCCGCCTCCTTCCTGTGTCTCTCCCCTGGGGAAAGAGCCTCGTTCTCTACTCAGGCTGGGACTCGTGTCTGGGCTAGTCCACGTGCGGGTGAGTCAGTGGAATCGCAGCCCCGCGCAGGGGGACGCCGGTCACAGAGCAGACCCCACCCCCGCGTCACAGGCTGTCTGGGCGCCATGGAACCTGCGCGGATGGGAGAGCTCTGCCTAGTGTCTGTGTGCAGAGAACCCCTGGACGGTTCTGAGGGGCAGAGCCAGGGCCTGCAGGTGTGACTGGGCCCCATGCCGCGGGGTCAAAACTCGCTCGCTGCCCGGGGACTTTGCCCACTCAGGGCTCAGGAGAAGAGGGACAAGGGGGAGGGACCCAAACAGTCCCACACGTGTCGCAGGCCTCTGGGAAAGCCACCGTCTGGCCTCTCGCCCGCGGGCTGCCCGGCCTGCCTTGCGTGGCCCTCCCCCGCTGCAGGGCCCAAAGGGGCGAAGAAGGAATCTCTGCCATCGAAGGACCCTTTGTGATCCGGGGAGACTTGGCCCTGCCTCAGCCCGGGGAGCTGGCCTAGGACCGGGTGAGATCTCAACCCAACAGCAGCAAAGCAGCTTCATCTACAGGCTGCCCTGTCGATGGAAAACACCCTCGTCCCGGAGGGAGCCTGAAGCCAGGGCGCAGCTGGTCGGGCTCTGCTTAGGGTTGCCAGATGGTTTCAACAGCAACCCCGGACACACGTGACATTCCATCACAATCGACATTCCGTCACAATCGACATTCCATCACAATCGACATTCCATCCGACTTCAAAAATCCCCGACATTGATATTGTCTCAGTCTGTTTCCCGGCCAGAAAGCTCAAACACCGGCCTGTGTGGTTCAAACCTGCCGCCTGGCAGCCACTCTGCTGTGAAGTGTCTGGCTCCAGGCAGCTCCTCTGGCCCTGCAGGAGACTCACCCTGCACAGGGCTCCCATGACCACTTGGGATGTCCGGACAGCCGGCCCAGGTCCAGCCCTCAGTGGCCAGCCGTGCCAAGGCTCTCTCCTGTGCTGTCTGTGTGACCGTGGGCAAGTCACTCAGCCTCCCTGTGCCTCAGTTCCCATCTGTGCAATGGGTCTAATCAGTGGTGAGTGAATGTGCCTTTGAATGGGCTGCCCCCTCCCCCCACCCGCTCAGCTCACATCCTGTTGCTCATTTGCTCCACTTCTGTTCACACCAGCATCATGGCACGGCCGGTGTGTTGGCGCGTGGTTTTCACACTCCTCTGAGCTCTCTGGTCTAGACACGGCTGCTCATCCCCCTTCCCCCGCTCTGCTCTGCCACAGCGACTGGAGACGCCCTGACAGACATTTTCACTCTGACGAGGACACCGGGCCTGGCCTTCGCCCACGCTGCTCCAGGGCTTGCTGGGGCCTTCGGGACGTGGCTCGTGGGCTGTCTGGGCCCAAAGTTAAGGGCTCGGAGGGTGGCTCTTTGTTGGCGACCCCTTTGCTCCCCATGCCGGTGGGGCGTGCGAGTTCCGGGCACGCCCACAAGAGACGCAGAAGCACCCTTGGAGCAGGCCGAATAAACCCTGCCAGTCATGTGGGCTTGGCAGCAGCAGCGCTGGTGAGGTCGATGCCCCGCCAGCCCACCGGGCTCCAGGCTAAAGCCCACTCGGCTTGCCAGGGGAAGCCAGGAGAACTCATAGAAAGGCGCAATCTGCCCCCTTTGGCTGGGAGCCCCGGGCAGGTTCTGTATTCATTGTGGGGCAGCGGGAGGAGGGGCAGGCACTGAGGGAGCCTCAGCAGCAAAGGCAGGCCACGAGCAAGCCGGTTCGGGGGCCAGGGCAAGCGCCTGGCGACAGCCGAGGGCCGCAGCTGCCGGCTTGCTGCACTCCTCCCGCCACCTGACCCTGCAGTGCCAGCACTTCCTCAAACGGCTCCCTGCTTCCCTCAGCGGCCGGCTGCCACAACCCCAGCCACTTTCTCCCAGCCTCACGGGAGGCCGCGGGTTCTCTTCCTGACCCCGCTGTCGCTTCCCCCCGATTCCCGCCCATCTCCCTTTTCGGGGACAGGCTGAGAAAAGCCCCTTTGCAGCTTTGCAGTAACCGCTGGGTTTCCTCTGCCTGGCACAGAAGCAAGTTGCTCCAGGCAGGGAGGCAGGCCCCCTCTTCCTCCCCAATCCCCCGACTCCACCCCCCCACACACTTGCCCAAGGCTCTGGGAAGGAGTAGGAGGCCCCTACTGGGGGTGGGGGGCGGGGGGGCGGGTCAGGAGGAAGTGCAGGCTCTCAGAGGGAATTTGGGTGCAGGATGCATGAGGGACGGAGCTCTGGGGGGAATTGGGTGCTGGAGAGGTTCTGGGGTGCAGGCTCGGGGTGGAGTCGGGGATTGGGTTGCAGGAGGGGTAAGGAGGGGTTCAGCACTGGGGTGGAATCAGGGAATTGGGGTGAGGGGGGTAAGGAGGGGTGCAGCACTGGGGAGGAGTTGGGGAATTGGGGTGCAGGAGGGGTGCAGGCTCTGGGGTGGATTTGGGGAGCAAGACGGGTAAGGAGGGGTGCAGGCTCTGGGGTGGAGTTGGGGATTGGGGTGAGGGGGGGTTGGGAGGGGTGCAGGCTCCGGGGTGGAGTCAGGGGAATTGGGGTGCAGGCTCTGGGGTGGAGCCTGGGTGTGGGGTACAGGCTGTGGGGGAAGGGGGCAGATATGCAGGAGGGGTGTCTGGACTCTGGCTCTGGGAGGGACTTTGGTGTCAGGATGGGGGTGGGGAAGAGGGTGTAGGCTCTGGCAGGAGTGGGATGCAGGGTGAGGGTGCCATGTTCACACACACATGGCCACAGGGAGGTGCTGGCAGCTGCGGGCAGTCCTGCTACACTGCCAGTGGTGGCAGCTGCGGCCTCTGGGCTCTTCTGAATGGCCCTGGGGCAGCAGATGGGCTGGTGGATGCCAGGGTGGGAGGAGCACATGGGGGTGACAGGTAGGGCTGGTGGAGCCTGGCCAGGAATACTCCTGGTCCCGCGGCCCCACGGGCCCATGTAACTCGCTGCCTGTGAGTCCAGACTAACGGTAGCATCCCCGCCCCTTTCCTGGGCCCTCTAGGGGCCCTTTGCTGGCAGGAGCTGGGAGGCCCAGGAAGGAGCCAAGAGAAGACAAGGGCCCGGCAGCCGCCCAGCACGAGGCCAGCCAGGGCGCCTGCACACGCTGTGCTGAATGCGGAACCGACTGAGAGCAAAGGGACGGTCGCTGCTTGTAACAGGGAACAGCCCCCAAGCCGGGGGCGGGGGGGATACAGAGCAGCTATGGGCTCAGGCAGCCCTGCCCCCCGGCAAGCCCGGAGCCCAGAGCCAGCCCAGCCAGCAGAGAGCAGCACTGGGAGGATGGACAGACAAGCTGGCCGGGGACAATGGCTGCTCCTCTCCCAGGGCCAGTCGGGGCAGCAGGCGGGTCAGACTTCAAGTATCCACTCTGGGACCTGGGAGCCACTTGCCTGAGGACACCAACCTGTATAATGGGCTGCCCAGAGCCCCTGGCCTGGAAGGAGGCTGCTGCCAGCGCCAGGGAGAGTGCAGGATAGTGATGTTGGGAGGGTAGGGAGGGTGCCCTCCCACCCCTATCCCGTGTCTGACTCCAGCTCGCAGGCCTGGGGTCTCATGAATGTCTTTAAGTATCAGAGGGGGAGCCGTGTTAGTCTGAATCTGCAAGAACAGCAAGAAGTCCTGTGGCATGTTATAGACGAAGTGGGTCTTTGCCCACGAAAGCTCGTGCTCCAATAAATCTGTTAGTCTATAAGGTGCCACAGGACTCCTCGTTGTTCTTTATGAATGTCTGTATTCTCCTCAAAGGGCTCATTGTCTAGACAGTGCCCTTCAGAGCTGCCTGCACCATGTGCTAGGAAAGCGAAGGGATCCTGTGACAGGGCGGGCCAGGCCTTGAGACCCCCTGCCGGAGGCCCTATGGTCCTGCCACACACTGCCCCAGAAGGACAAGAGAGAAGTCCTTCAAGCAGGCTGGAATGGATGCAGGAGAAGTTGCCAATCAGGAGACAGGAAGGCCTGATAAAAGGAGCTGCAGGACCAGGCAGCAGTCAGTTCCTCCGGAGACCTCAAGGTGTGCAGACCGGAAACTGGCTGGTGGAGAGAGTGCCAGCACCCTGGACAGCTCCGTGTGGAGCGCTTACAGGAGACTGATGGACTGTGATGGGACTCAAACAGAGCCCGGAGGCCAGGGCAAGGAAGCTGTCTCCAGGAGGGAAGCTGGGGGGCACTGACTCAGAGGGCATGAGATGGGCCCCGGGTAGACATGTACCCCGGAAGGGGGTTGTTTGGAATCACAGGTGGGCAGTGAGTGTGACTTGGCCAGACGGGGCGCTCACAAGAGGTGAGTGCTGCCCTGTTACAGACCCCCACCGGGGCTCCCACCGATCCCATTCGTGGTGCACCAGGCTCCCAAGGTCATAGACTCATAGAGCTGGAAGAGACCTCAGGAGTCATCAAGTCCAGCCCCCTGCCCTAGGCAGGACCAATCCCAACTAAATCCACCCAGCCAGGGCTGTGTCAAGCCGAGACTTAAACACCTCTAGGGATGGAGACTCCACTACTTCCCTAGGGAACCCAGCCCAGCGCTTCCCCACCCGCCTAGGGAAATAGTTTTTCCTAATATCCAACCTGGACCTCTCCCACCACAACTTGAGCCCATTGCTCCTTGTTCTGCCATCTGTCCCCACTGAGAACAGCCTCTCTCCATCCTCTTTGGAACCTCCCTTCAGGAAGTTGAAGGCTGCTCTCAAATCCCCCCTCACTCTTCGCTTCTGCAGACTAAACAGACCCAAGTCCCTCAGCCTCTCCTCGTAGGTCATGTGCTCCAGCCCCCTAATCATTTTGGTCGCCCTCCGCTGGACCCTCTCCAATGCGTCCACATCCTTTTTGTAGTGGGGGGCCCAGAACTGGACACAATACTCCAGATGTGGCCTCACCAGAGCCGAATAAAAGGGAATAATGACATCTCTGGATCTGCTGGCAATGCTCCTCTTAATGCAACCTAATATGCCATTAGCCTTCTTGGCTACTAGGGCATCCTGTTGACTCATATCCAGCTTCTCATCCACTGTAACCCCCAGGTCCTTTTCTGCAGAACTGCTACTTAGCCAGTCGGTCCCCAGCCTGTACCAATACTTGGGATTCTTCCATCCCAAGGGCAGGACTCTGCACTTGTCCTTGTTGAACCTCATCAGATTTCTTGTGGCCCAATCCCCTAATCTGTCCTGGTCACTCTGGACCCTATCCCTGCCCCCCAGCGTATCTATCTCTCCCCCTAGCTTAGTGTCATCCACAGACTTGCTGAGGGTGCAATCCATCCCCTCATCCAGGTCATTAATAAAGACATTGAACAAAACCGGCCCCAGAACTGATCCTTGGGACACCGCGCTAGATCCCTTGAGGATCTTGCAGAGCAGAGAACAGGCTGCTCAGGGTGACACCAGCTGCCAGGCTCTGCAGGACATTGCCCCGCCTCGTGGCTGCTGGTAGCAGAGGTGCTGAGATGCCACGTGGGCCCCAGCCAGCGGCAGACTGTGAACCCGCATTTCCTGCCCTGTCACAGGATGAAAGGGGCCGGGGTCCAGGGGCTCCGTGTAGTCCAGATACGCCTCCCCACCTCCTGCTCAGCGAGAGACTGTTCTGACAGGCCGTCACCACCCAACACTGAGCCTCGCGCCGGAGCCGGACAAAACGTAAAACCCGAACGCGGGTCCCAGCATTCACGGAGCTCGGCGCCCTGGTTCAGGACAGGCCGTGGGGCGGCCACGCATCTCCCTGGACCTCCAAGCCTTGCACCACCTCACTGAGGCCAAAGTAGCTGGCCCCTACTGCCGGGGTGTGGACAGGTATGGCCCTAAAAACTGACTGGCCAACCCACCCCACCCCCGGCCAAGTGACGCAGAAATGGCACCAATCAGTGACCCAGGACCCTGTGCCCCCCGAGGCACCCGGCCTGCTCCCCGTCTCTAGCCCCGGCTCTTAAGGAAGGTCAGAAAACTTCTGGGAGCAAATCTCTCAGTCCTGCGGCAGTGCAGTGGAACAGGGCTGGGCCCTTTCAACAGCCTGGGGCCCATGGGGCTCTGTGTTCTGGAAGCCGAGCACATGTGGGTGCCTGGGGGCTATTGGGAACCGCCCAGCTCATGCCCCATGTTGTTTGTGTGTCAAGGGTGAGGCCCGGTCCTAGGGCATTCAGTGGGGTGGCCATTTAACACTGCTTGCCCCACAACAGCTGCTGTCTGCAAGATGCTAGGGCTGCCCTGCAGGCCTCCAAAGCTAGAAGCAGGACAGGGGCTACTCATGGTGCCGGCAGGTAACAACTCACCTCCTGCCAGGGATCTGCCACACGCCCCCAGTGGCCTGACATCTGCTTTCCCTGCCAACGCCCCCAGCTGGCATGCGAAGCCAGTGAAATCCAGGCAGAGCCAGCGAGAGCCACATGGAGAGCAACCCCCGTCCCTGGCTGCGTGCCTGCGTCTTTGCCAAATGCTCCGAAACCCTGAGTCGCAGCTCTGGCAGGGCCATCCTGGGGCAGAGGGATCCGCACATGGCGTGCCAGCTGTGTCGTACCTCCCTCACCCCCCGACTCCTCAGCCGCGGGCCTGGCTCAGCTCAGAAGCAGCATATCCCAGAGGCCTCCTGGTTTTCCAGACACACACGTCTCCCGTGCGGAGGGAAAGTCCCTCGCTTGTGCCAGGAGAACTCCCCGCGGCTGCACGTGACTTCCAGGCATTGCTCCGTTTCCTGCTGTGCCGGCAGGGATGAGAGAAACGTTCTGAGTGAGCTTGGCTTGCTCTGCCTGCTTGTCATCCCCCCGAGATCCTGCAGCAAGTTTCCCTTTTCTTCCTCACTCAGCTCCTGCTGGGACTTTCTCCCCTCCCCTCCCCCGCTCAGGAAATTCCGCTCCCTTTCGCTTTCGCTCAGCCTGGGAATTGCTATAAAGGGAGCCCAGCCTGTGGGTGCCAGTGCCGCAGCGGAACACAGCTCAGCCCTGGCTCCGGCTTCGCTCATCCTCCCTCCACAGCAGCATGAAGGTCTCCGTGGCCGCCCTCGCCGTCCTCGCCAGCGCGGCCTTCTGCTCCCTGGCCTCCTCCGCCCCACGTGAGTCCAGCCTCGCTCTCGGAAATGGCCATTTGGGAAGGGAACCTCAGCCTTGCTCTTTGGATGGGGGGGCACTTCCCCTGGGGGTACCACTTCCCCCCACTCGCCTCCAGGCTGCTCTAGCTGCTGCTGCTTTCCCTCGTGTAAGCACGGCCAGATGGGCCAGACCAAAGGTCCATCCCGCCCAGTGTCCGGTCTGCCCACAGCGGCCAACGCCAGGTGCCCCAGAGGGAGGGAACAGAACAGGGAATCATCTAGCGATCCCTTCCCTGTCCCCATTCCCAGCCCCTGACAAACAGAAGCTAGGGACACCATCCCTGCCCATCCTGACTAAGAGCCATTGATGGACCTAACCTCCATGAATTGATTTAGTTATTTCTTGAATGCTGCTAAAATCCTGGCCTTCACCACATCCTCTGGCAAGGAGTTCCACAGGTAGACTGTGCTGCATGAAGACATACTTCCTTTTGTTTGTTTTAAACCTGCTGCCTATTAAAGTGTGAGGGCCACAGCCTGGAGCAGGTGCTGTTGGGGGGTTTCAGGTGAAAAAAGTGAGTGGAACAGGACAGGATCCGATGTCAGAGGTTGTGTGCGTGTGGGCCACTCTCTGAACTGGCAAAAGGAGGAAGCCACTCGCTCCAGGCAAGTTTCAACATGGTCAAATTTATCTAGTTCTTTTTTGAACCCTGTTAAAATCCTGGCCTGCACAACATCCTCTGGCAAGGAGTTCCACAGGTTGGCTGTGTGCTGGGTGAAGTAAAACTTCCTTTTGTTTGTTTGAAACCTGCTGCCTATTAATTTCATTTGGTGACCCCTAGTACTTATGTTATGGGATCCAGTAAATAACTTTTCCTTATTCACTTTCTCCACAGCTGTCATGATTGTATAGACCTCTGTCCTATCCCCCACCCCACCATGCCCCCCTCCCCCCGCACTGGAACTCATGTTGTCTGTTTCCATCCTTCAGTGGGATTGGACAGACAGACCTCCTGCTGCTTCTCCCACTCGGCCCGCCCCATCCCACGCAGAATGGTGCTGGGTTACTACGACACCAGCGGCAAGTGCACCCTGCCTGCTATCGTGTAAGTACAAGCTCCTGCACCCAGGGAGCGGCTGGCAGCGGGGGTGCAGGCTTGTCGAGGCCCGCTTGTGTGCCCAGCCCTGCGGCGGATGGCTGCCTGCCAGGGGCACCGTTTGCTCAGTGTCTGCCTGCAGTGAAATCCCTGCGGCCGGGCCGCTTGTGCTGGCTGGGGTGTGCGGGCTCAGCGGGGGTGCTGTGATGGTTAACCCCATGACCCCAGTCTGCTGGCCCGGGCCAGCCACGGTACTTTGATTCCAGCTTAGAAACACCTGGGTGTGGGGCAGGACAGCACAGGGCTGCTGCTCCTGGGTCCAACGGGGGGACATCCGGGGGTCCCAGGTCCCTAAATCATCCGTTGCAGAGCCCCCTGCCCAGTGCAGACTCTGAGAGCCAAGGGTTCCTCTCCCTGCTGTAAGAGAACAGGCCAGCTAGAAGGGATCCCCAGGGCTCCGCCTCTAGGGCCCTGGGGTGGGATCTACTCCCCCCCGGGGTGATGGGTGTGGGAGGGGGCAGGAAGGGAGGTTGCGGGAGTGCTTTCCTTCGTCGACATGGCAGCTGAATTGGGGAGGGGACAGGCCAGATGTCCCAGACCAGAATCAGTTTCTGATGGCGGATCCTTCAGGGACCGGCTCTCCTGGCTGCCCGGCAGGCGTGGGGAGACTCTGTTCCCTCTCTCTAAGCCGTCTCTTTCCTGTCCCGCAGGCTGATTACGAAGAAAGGCCGGCCCATCTGTGCTGACCCCGGCGAGGCCTGGGTCCAAAGGCTACGTGACCAGCTGGATCGGAACTGAGCCGCACGGGGCCCGAACTCGCTGCCTCGGTGTGCTATGGTTACCCCAGGCCGCCCCGTCGTGCCGGTGCGGGGGCAAGCAGGCGATTCCTGCCCCAAGGAGCTGGCCAGCTGAGGGCAACGTTCAGCCGACCCCGGAGAGACCCCCATCCAGCCGACACAAGCAAGCCTTCTGCTGCTAACCCCCTTGCCACAGAACAGGCGCACGCTGGACCTGTGCCACAGCCTGGGAAGCTACTTAAGACGTGTCGCGGGCGCCACCGTTTTTTATCGCTAGTTCTATTTATGGGAGGCATCCAGGTGGTCACACGACCGCCCCTGCATCCCTGGGACAGACACAAACCAGCAGGCGGCGGAATGTGTTTGGGTCTCGGTGCTGCAGTATTAGGGGACGCTCGGGGGTTGGAAAATAAAATGTTTGGTGTAAAATCTCTCTGGTTTCCTTACTGCACATCCTGGCTGGACTGATCTCCCGTCCCAGGCACGGTCCTGGACCCTGTGCTTGCCTGGCTCACTAGGACCGGGCCTGGAACAAAGCTGACCAGCGCAGCACCAGCCCGTTGGGGAAAATTCGGCCCCATTGACAGTTTCCAGCTCCTCTCACAGGCACCTAGCCCCCCCACAGCACTTCCCCCGGCAAGCGCCACCCGCCAGGCACTGCACTACACTAGTTCCCGCCATACACAGGGAGGGCAAAGGGTTAACTCTCGGCCCCTGCAGACAGCACCAGGTTAGCAGAGACTGCAGGCGGGGAATGGGTTCAGCTGGACGCTCTTCTAGCAGGTAAGGATGGAGTTGGGAACCCGTGCCCGTGTGAACGTGCTCTGTCCATGTGAACATGCTCTGTGTGTGCTCTGTGCACATGTGAACATGCTCCATGTGTGTGAGCGTGCTCCGTGGGCAGGGCATCTCCTGGGGAACAGGGCAGTTACCCAGCCGGCCCATGGGCTACACAGCCACTGCCCAATAGCTGCACTGAATATTTTCCTGTCCCCTTGCCCCAGGGCTCTTAGCAGAGACTTGGGGTAGGAACTGGTTGGTTTCACTTGTCATGTCTACCAGGCGGGGCCTGTTGTTTCTGGGCACAGAGTCGTCGTGGGGACATGTGCATGGACATGTTGCATGGATCCAGGGTCAGATTAAGGGGGGGGCTAGCTGAGCAGCTGCCCGAGGCGCCAACCTATGGGGGGCACCTGATGGCAGCTGTAAGGGGCGCCGCGTGCCCGGGGGCCACTCAGCGCCCCTTAGAGCTGCAATCAGGTGCTGCGTGCCCGATCGCAGCTGTACAGTGTGCAGCGTGCTGGGGGGTGGAGCCGCGCATGCACCGTGAGCCTGGGGATCCGGCCTTGCATGGATCCACTCAGCCCAGCGTGCGTCTTAATGCCTTGGATGCTCCTATCCCCCCCGTTGTGTCCTCTCGCTGCCTACCCCTGCATGGCTTTGGATTTGCTCACCTCCTCCTTGCAGGTGAGACAAGGCAGCGTGGTCTAGTGATGAGAGGCAGGTGACTTTGGTTTGGAACATGTCACTTCCCTGCTCTCTGCCTCGGTTTCCCTATCTGTAAAATGCGGGTGGTGCTGCCCACACGTGTAAAATGCTCTGAAGTTGCTATACAATTAGATCAGGTTCCCCCCATACTAATAACCGCGTCACATGCTTCTCTGATGCTCACCCTTCGCTCACTCACCCTGAGCCAAGGCACTGTTGTGCACTTTCTTTGAGTCCCCTTTGAATCTAGAATGACGCTCCATTTACTGAGCTCTTCCACCCTTGCTCATGTGACCGTGACCTCATCGTGCTTATTGCAGAAGGGGCTTGCTCCACAGTCACACACGCAATTACTCCATTGCTTTATCTCGCCACCCTGAATCCACATCCACTTCCTCCACATTTGCACGGGAACAAGAAGCAATGGGCTTAAACTGCAGCAAGGGAGGTTTAGGTTGGACATTAGGGAAAAGTTCCTGCCTGTCAGGGTGGTTAAACACTGGAATAAATTGCCCAGGGGGTTGTGCAATCTCCATCCGTGGAGAGATTTAAGAGCAGGTTAGAGAAATGTCTATCAGGGATGGTCTAGACAGCACTGGGTCCTGCCGTGGGGGCAGGGGACTGGACTCGAGGACTCTCACGGTCCCTTCCAGTCCTAGTGTTCTATGGTTCTATGATTCTACACCAGATCTGCTTACTGCAACGCTCTACCAGCCCCTCACTCCCTACGCTCCTGGGGGTATAACGCACAAAGGAGATTTGTATTACTAACAAGAAGTATCCTGCATCCCAACAGTTCCCACAAAGCCCCTCGGACACCGAACCCCATGGAAAGCGGCCGTTCCCAAGGGGACAGCCGAAGTTGGACGAAAGAACCACATGAGGCAAACCAGGCCAAATTCTACTGTCGCTCATGCGTGTAAATCTCCAGCTGCTCCACTGGCCTGGAAGGAGTTCCTCGGGATTTGCACGAGTGTCAATGAAAGCTCAGGGTTCTTGTCTGAGGAGAGGTCCCACAGGCCTGACCCTAGCTGAGTGTGTCACTGAGGGTGTCCCCAGCTCCTGCTGCTCCCTTCCTTAAGTTCTCCCCGCTGGAAGTTTCTGTGTCCCAGACCAGCCAGTCATGTGGCTCAGGCCCCTGGCCAAGTCCAAGCTGGCTGAAGGCCATCATTCTTAAGGAGAATTCTCCCAGCGCAGGAGTCCGTTGGTTCAGTCTCCCCATCCCCCTGGAGAAAGACCAAATACAGGCTGGAGTCCAGCCTCATGTCCTCGGAGGGCCCATCACAGGCCAGGCTTACAGGAAAACCGAAGCCCTTGCTTTGAGCATGGAGCTGTTCATTCTTTAAGTGCCACTCATGGCTTCTGCTGGACCAGGGGTTCCCAACCTTTCTCAGTCCCCACACCCCCTTGGCTTTCAGTAACCCTTCCCGTCCCCCCATTCAATAGGAAAGGAAATACAGTCTAGACTCTAGAAACCACTTTTTTCTCTCACACGACTACTTTAGGAATATTTCAATTAGGATAATCTAGTTATTTACCAAATATTCCCCATGCCCCCTTGGCAAGCTTCGCGCACCCCCTGGAGGTACGCGTACCCCACGTTGGGAACCCCTGTGCTAGAAGGTCTAAATTAACAGACAGGGTCACGCTTCATATTTCCAGCTCCACTACAGCAGAGTGGTCACCTCGCTCCAAGCATAAAAAGGGTTAAAACAGCCCTGGGAGAGGGCTGTAGCTAAGGGCCAATCACGAGAGGCCTTGCAGCAGCCAATTACGGTCCAGGAGGGCTGTATAAAAGAGATGGCTGGCCAGACCAGCTCACTCTCATGCTAGCTCTGGAGGGAGGTGGGTCAAGCTGCCTGCTAGCCCAGGGAACCGGGGACAGAGCTATGCTGGGGAAAGGCAGGGAGATACTAGAGCTGTAGCAGGGCAGCCGGTCTGCCTCCTTTGCCCATAAGGAGTGGCCATGTCAGGCTGAAGTTTGCACCTGAGGCAGGGGCTAGATGACTACTGACAGTGGGACACTGAGGCCAGGTAGCTGTAGGGGCTTGTGGTTCCCTGAGGGGATGATCCCCAGAGGGTGGTGGCCCTGCCATGGGGCAATGCCCAGAGGGGAAGGTGCTGTGGTCTGAGGGGGTATGTGTGTCCTGCTACAAGGTGG
Organism: Pelodiscus sinensis; assembly: GCF_052426305.1. Lineage (NCBI taxonomy): Eukaryota > Metazoa > Chordata > Testudines > Trionychidae > Pelodiscus > Pelodiscus sinensis. The sequence goes on along the minus strand of NC_143072.1, from coordinate 9,747,557 downwards.
AGAACAAACAGGTAAAGCAGGTGAGATGCCATCCAAAAGGGGGCGCTCCAGGGCTCAATGAGCTAGTTCCCTGAGCGTCCAGCAGGAGGCGCTGGGGCAGCGCGGGGCACTGTGTTCCATGCACCCCACTACAGCGGACACATTCGGGGTCCCAGGCTCTCCGGGGGTTGGTGTCTTGCCCTGTTGTGCATAAAGCATATCTGAATTCTGCATGTTCCTATTCCCAGGGGACGGTGGGGCACAGAGGACAGGCATGGACCCCGCGCAGGGCATTTGGCCATTCGCTCTGACGAGGCAGGGCTGGGAGAAGATGCTTTTGGCAGGCGTGACTCACTCCGGGACCTTGCTCTCCGGGCTGGGCAGGAAAGGAGATTTGTCTCCCCGGGAAAAATGGCAGAAAAGGACTCTCCCCCTCGCCCCCCAATTTGTTGAAACTGCTCAATGAAACTGGGCCACCTGACCAAAGGAAGAAGGGAGAGCAGCAAAATACAGACCCTGGGCTTCAGAAGAGCAGCCTTTGACTCCCTCAGAGAACTGATGGGCAGGATTCCCTGGGATGCTGACATGAAGGGGAAAGGAGTCCAGGAGAGCTGGCAGTATTTTAAAGAAGCTTTATTAAAGGCGCAGCAAGAAAAGCAAATATGGTAGGAGACCAGACCGGCTTCCCAGGGACACCCTTGGTGAACTTAAACACAAAAAAGGAGCTTACAAGAAGTGGAAACCTGGACAGATGACCAGGGAGGGGTATAAATGTCTAGCTCTCGAATACAGGGGAGTTATCAGGAAGGCGAAAGCGCAATTGGAATTGCAGCTGGCAAGGGATGTGAAGGGGAATAAGAAAGGTTTCTACAGGCTGTGACAGACCGGGCCGTGTCTGGGCGCAGCTGAGGGCGTCCGCTCAGGGCAAATTGCTCAAATCCGGGGCTCCTTACAGCCCCCAGACTGGTGACCTCTCCAAACAGGCCACAAACCAGTCCCACAGAGCGCTTCAGCTGCCTGCCTGAAGCCTCACAAGCAAAACCCCTGACACCCCAGCAGTATCCATGCCCCAGATGGTCCCGGGCCTCATACACCCAATCCCACCTATCCCGAACAAGTTCTGTCCGGTTCCAAGAAACCAGCCACAGATCCCTGGTCAATTTACCCTCTGGACCTTACCACAAATCACGCTGGGCCAATCCTTTAGAATCTATATCTAAAGGTTTATTATCACAAGAAAGAAAAGTGTGAGAGTGAGGTTGTTAAAGGATAGTACGTTACATGCACCGAATCTCCCAGTCCTCGATGCAGGCTCTAGCAGAGATGTTACAGCTGCTGGTTTAAAAGTTCTTGTTGCGCATCCTAGGATCAGGATGGGTTCACCGGTCTTCCGGGCTCTTCGATCCCTGCAATGCTGCCTCTGGGATGAAGTGCTGAGCTGAGAACAAAATGGCATCGACCACATGGCCTCTTTATACCCCCTTCCTGGCCTCTTCTGGTATGTAGCAGGTCACCTGGTCCTCAGCCTCTCTCTGCTGGCAGCTCTTAGGTCTCCGCCCTCATGCTTTAGGTGTGTCCTTGGCCCATCGAGTGCCATTGTTCTACAGGGCCTCGCTAATCAGCCTGTCCATAGCAATGCTCAACCACATTCAGAGAAATATTCAGCTTCCACACAGATTACAGATTCCTACCTATACACACAGACATTATACACTCACATAAATAGTGTACACAGGATCAGCAAACAATAAGCTCCCATTCAATACCCCACGTGGCCCCCCTTTATACCAATTTCTGGGGCCAACACCCCCACCTAGGGGTGCAGCAGCGATCTGGCTGCTTCCCTCCAATTCGGTAATGTGACACAGGCATGTTAGCAATAAGAGGGTGATCACAGAGGGGGTGGGGCTCCTACTTGATGAGGGAGGTAACCTAGTGACAGGCGATGTGGGAAAAGCTGAAGTACTCAAGGCTTTCTTTGCCTCTGTCTTCATGGACAAGGTCAGCGCCCAGACTAATGCACTAGGTAACGCAGTATGGGAAGGAGGTGGCCAGCCCTTGGTGGGGAAAGAACGGGTTAGGAACTATTTAGAAAAGCTAAACATACACAAATCCATGGGTCCGGACTTAATGCATCCGAGGGTACTGAGGGAGTTGGCAAATGTCATTGTGGAGCCTTTGGCCATTATCTTTGAAAAGTCGTGGAGATCGGGAGAGATCCCGGATGACTGGAAAAAGGCAAATGTAGTGCCCAGCTTTAAAAAAGGGAAGAAGGACAATCCAGGGAACTACAGACCAGTAAGTCTTACCTCAGTCCCTGGAAAAATCCTGGAGGGGATCCTCAAGGAATCCATTTTGAGGCACTTGGAAGAGGGGAAAGTGATCAGGAATAGTCAGCATGGAGTCACAAAGGGCAAGTCGTGCCTGACCAATCTGATTAGTTTCTATGCTGAGGTAACTGGCTCTGTGGATGTGGGAAGTCAGTGGATGTGATATAACTTGACTTTAGCAAGGCTTTTGATACGGTCTCCCACAATATTCTTGCCAGCAAGTTAAGGGAGTATGGATTGGATAAATGGACTGTAAGATGGATAGAAAGCTGGCTAGACTGTGGGGCCCAATGGGTAGCTCGATGTCAGGTTGGCCGTCGGTTTCTAGCAGAGTGCCCCAAGGATCTGTTCTAGGACCAGTTTTGTTCAACATCTTTATTAATGACCTGGCTGAGGGGATGGGTGGCACCCTCAGCAACTTCGCTGATGACACTAAGCTAGGGGGAGAGGTAGATACGCTGGAGGGCTGGGATTGGGTCCAGATAGATTAGAGGATTGGGCCACAAGAAATCTGATGAGGTTCAACAAGGACAAGTGCAGAGTCCTGCACTTAGGAGGGAAGAATGCCAAGCATTGGTACAGGCTGGGGACCGACTGGCCAAGTAGCAGTTCTGCAGAAAAGGACCTGGGGATTCCAGTGGAGGAGAAGCACACTGTTGACTCATCTCCAGCCCTTGTAGCCAAGAAGGCTAATGGCATATTAGGGGGCATTAGGAGGCGTATTTCCAGCAGCTCTAGAGAAGTGATTATTCCCCTTTATTCGGCTCTGGTGAGGCCACATCTGGAGTATTGTGTACAGTTCTGGGCCCCCCACTACAGGAAGGATGTGGATGCATTGGAGAGGGTCCAGCGGAGGGCGACCAAAATGATTTGGGGGCTGGAGCATGTGACCTATGAGAAGAGGCTGAGGGATTTGGGTTTGTTTAGTCTGCAGAAGAGAAGAGCGAGGGGGGATTTGAGAGCAGCCTGCAACTCCCTGAAGGGGGGTTCCAAAGAGGATGGAGAGAGGCTGTTCTCAGTGGTGGCAGAACAAGGAGCAATGGTCTCAAGTTGTTGTGAGGAAGGTCTAGGTTGGTTATTAGGAAAATCTATTTCCCAAGGAGGGTGGGGAAGCGCTGGGCTGGGTTCCCTAGGGAGGGGGTGGAATCTCCATCCCTGGAGCTGTGTAAGTCCCAGTTTGACAAACCCTGGCTGGGCTGATTGAGTTGGGATTGGTCCTGCCGTGGGCAGGGGGCTGGACTTGGTGAGTCCTGAGGTCTCTTCCAGTTCTATGATTCTATGAAACTGCTCCCCCCCAGCCCTGAAGCGGGGAGAGCTCAGATTTGGGTCCCCACATTTGGGGCTGGCATCTCAGCGAACTCCCCACACTGCTCAGAGAAATGGCCTGGGGCGAATTGCTGTGCAGCCAAGAGCTGTGCGGAGGGGAGATGCCCTAGCCGGGGGTATCCGATCGCTGGGCCCGGGGGCTCCAGACCCGGCTCGTGCTCATGAGCTCAGCTCATGACAGTGGAAGCGCCGCAGCGTCCCGGAGGGGTGGGGAGAGGCTGCTGTGGGCTGCCCTGTAGTGACGCGCTGCGTTGCTCCGGCCAGTGGGGAACGCACTGTGGGCTGGGCTGGCTCCTAAGCGCGGGACGTGGCCCCCACATGCCGCATGAGGAAGCAGGGAGGGGATGAGGTCAGTCCCAGCGCTGTTCCTCATCCTCCCCCCTCTCTCCAGCGCGGCTCCACACAGCTCCGTGGCGGGCGGCTCCCGCTCTGCAGCTCTGCCCACAGGCCTGTCTTTGGGGCGGCCAAGGGAGCTGGGTGGAGCGGCTGGTCCCAGGCAGGGGAGCCGGGATCAGCGAGGAGTTAGGGCCTGGGGGGTCTCAGCTGGGCTCTGCCTGTCAGGAATCAGGCAGGGAGAGATGTGGGGCTATTGGAGAAGGCCCAGGGGAGGGCGGCTGAGGGCGGCCATTGGGGAAACTGCCTGTCGGGGGAGGGCACGCTCTGCCTAGGGCGGCTGTGGAATTGCTCATGGGAGATTTTTCCGAGCAGGCAAGACAACCGCCTGTCAGGGCTGGGCTAGGTGGGGCTCGGTCCGGCCGCGCATGCAGGGGTGGGACCAGACGACCACTCGAGGACCCTCCAGCCCTGTGATTGTGACCCGAGTCCCCGTGTCCAGGTGCCATTTCCTGCATTCGTGAGGACGATCAAGCCACCAGGAGCTCTCCACTGGGGAGAGGAGACCCTGCCCTGCCCAGAGGCCCCCCTCCACCACGGCCAGGTGCCAGCTCAGGCGGATGCTCCCAGTCACCATGAGGAGACTTTGCTCCATGTTGAAACTTGCCTGAGGCAAGCGGCTTCCTCGGTCTGCCAGCTCCGAGAGTGGCCCGCAAGCACACAGCCCTGACCGCCGAGCCTGTCCTGCTCCGCTCACTTCTTCCACCCACAACCCCACAGCAGCACCAGCCCGAGCTGTGGCCTTCATGCTTTAATAGGCAGCAGGTTTAAAACAAACCAAAGGAAGTTTTTCTTCACACAACACAGCCAACCTGTGGAACTCCTCGCCAGAGGATGTGGTGAAGGCTAGAACTTTAACAGGATTCAAAAAAGAGCTAGATAGCTTCATGGAGGTTCAGTCCATCAATGGCCAGGATGGGTAGGAATGGTGTCCCTGGCCTTTGTTTGTCAGGGGCTGGGAATGGATGAGAGGAGGGATCACGTTACCTGTTCTGTTCACTCCCTCTGAGGCATCTGGTGTTGGCCACTGTGAGCAGACTGGACATGGGGCAGGATGGATCTTTGGACTGACCCAGCCTGGCTGTTCAAATGTTCGCTCCCCACCCTCCCCCATTCTGCTTGGGGCTCCCTGTGGGTGGTATCCAGGCACGTTGCGGCCCTGCTGGCTGGGGGCAGATGCCGAGAGCAGCTAGCTATGGGGCGAAAGTGTCAAAGCAGGGCCAGGATCTCCCCTGCCCACACAGCTTTGTGATTTACAATCTGTGTTTTGCAAAACCCCACGTTTCTGCTTTGAGCTTCTGAGCATGAAGAGAGCCGGGTCATGGCTAAAACGAGACCCTCTCCACATTCCCCCGTTGGTCCCTCTGCCCACCGGGTCTGAGTGCTGCCCCCCTTGCCTGGTCCTCCTCCTGGCACCTCAGCAGGCAGACGTGGCATCTGGACCGGGGCTGCCCCCGATGATGGGACGGTTCCTCTGGCTGTGCACCACAAATCTACCCCGCAAGGCCTCCCGCCCTCCTAGTGACCTGGCAGCCCAGCCCCCTGCCTGGGGACAAAACCCTGCAGAAGAGGAGGGTGCTGGGGGGGAAGGGGTGTTTCATAGATGAAGTGTGACCTGGATTCAAACCCTCCCTGTTATTGGTTCTGGGGAACCCCCCCCCCCCCCGGGTGATGTTGGGGTAGGTTCACTGGCTTTAGGGCAGTCCCATGAGCCTCTGCATGCGGGGATGGCTGGCCCCTAGGCTGTGGCGGCTGTGAGGTGAGCGCTGGCCCAGGACCGTGCCAGAATTCCCCGTCCCACAGAACCCAGAGCTCGTATGAAAATATTTATTTGAGAAAAGCAGCATCGTGTTTTCTGTCCCCGCCGCCCCGGCCACGGCTCAGCCGGGCGAAAGCGCAAATACATTAACCGGTCTGCCCGCCCGCGCTGTGCAGGGCGCCGGCCCCGCGGCACCCCGCTCGCTCCAGGCACTAGATAAATAGCTGGCCTTACATGGCAGTTACACGGGTCCAGGCTTGGGGGAGGGCATGGTGCCCGTGCAGGGTTTACACGCCCGCAGGAGGCAGCTTGGTGCCCGGCCCGGCTCAGTTCAGCTCCAAGTCGCTGACATACTCTTGAACCCAGGACTTGCTGGGGTTGGCGCAGATTTCCCGGCCCTTCTTCGTGATGAGTCTGGGAACGGGACAGGAAGGGTGGAGTCAGAGGAAAGGTGGGGGCATTTCTCTCCAGTGCCCCCCCCCCCCCCCGGCATCTCCGTGGGCCTAAATGCTCATTGGCAAATTCCCACAGACCCCCACTTCCTCCTCCAAACGGGCTATAAAAACTCCAGGGCCCAGAGTGTGTGTGGGGGGGCCAAGGCTGGTGGTGGGGGAGGGGGACTGGTGGCTTCTGTCCAGAGGCAGCTTGGGTGTCGGCTGCTAGGAGGGGGCCTAGGGACGTCAGCCCTGTGGTGGGGCGCCGTGGGCTCAGGGCTTCTCGCTCTCAAAGGGGCGCCCGGGAGCTCCTTGCCGGTGTGATGCTGTTTCCTGAACTTGAGCCCTGTGGGGGTGGGCAGGTCCTATTCCACCTTCCGTGGGCTTGGGACCCATGGCCAGCCCCTCCCCCCAGGACGGCCCGGCCCGGCTTGGCGCTCTGGCTGTGCGGGTGCAGCTGGCGCCTGGCTAGTCTCTGAATGCCCTTCCTCCCGCTGGGAAACGGAAGCAGCAGCCCCAGACTGTCGCCTCCACCCGGTCAGGGCCCTACACCGGGAGGGTGCCTGGACCCCAGGGTGCTGTCCTGGGCACTTACACCACGCCCGGCTGGGAGCACAAGCTGCTCGTGCTGTAATAGTCCCTCAGGAAGCTGCGGGGCATCTGCCGGGCCGTGTAGGAGAAGCAGCAAGCCGTCGGCAGGTCGGAGCCAACTGCAAGAGACGAAAGGAGCTGGGTGAGGCTGAGTCCAGGTGGTGCCAGGGAGCCCCGCCCGAGGGCAGCACTGCGTGGCTGCAGTGGTGCTGGCACCTGAGGACGGTTATGCCGCCATTCGTGTTCTCCAGGCACGCTTCAGCAGGGACAGCGGGGGGACCTGTGCAGCCCAGGCTGGAGGCTAACCCCCCGCCTGCTCCTCTACCAGCCTGGCCGGGGACTGAGGGCTCTCTGAGCCCGCCCGGCAGAAGTCAGTATGGGCCTTGCATCTGGCAGGACCAGGCCCGTAGACCCGGTGTGTTCACAAGCCAGGCGCCGCAGAGCCCTGGACAGCCCCCTGGGAGCGGAATAGCCACGGCCTGCCTCTCGGCTGAGCTCGTCCGTCGGGGCCCACTCACGCCCAGCACCAGGAGAGCTTCGGGGATGCGGCCTCCACGTTTCTAAGGAGTGAGCCCGCAGGCCCAGTTCACCTGGTCACCAGACGGCCACCTGATGGGCCGGGCTTTGGGGCACATCCCCAGAGGAGGCTTTGAACTGGGGACCTAGGAGTGGAAGAGACGACCGGGCCCTCTCCTGCATCAGCGCTCTGCTCCCACCTTTCCCAGAGAGAGAACTCCCCTGCCTGACTCCAAAACACCCCCAAAAAGCTCAGCACAGGCTGAACCGCTCTAGCCCGGCACCCTGCTCTGGCACCACCCGTGGTCTGGCATGATGTGAGTTCGCCGGGCGGCTGCTTGGCAGGGGGGTGGCCAAGTTTCCCGCAGTCCCGTGAAGTTTGTTTGCATCCCCCAGTCCTGGCTCTCAGGGTTTAGCTCTAACTCACCCCCCAGTGATTGCTACGGGCCCACAAGTGGGGGAAGTGCTGCTGATGCTGCTAGACAACACTCATAGACTCATAGACTTTAAGGTCAGAAGGGACCATTATGATCATCTAGTCTGACCCCCTGCACAGTACAGGCCACAGAATTGCACCCCCCACTGCTAGAATAATTCTCTCACCTATAACTCAGATATTGAAGTCCTTGAAACAATGGTTCAAAGACCCCAAGATGCAGAGAATCCTCCCGCTAGTGACCCGTACCCCATGCTGCAGGGGCCTCTGCCAATCTACCCTGGAGAAAAACTCCTTCCTGACCCCAAATATGGTGATCAGCTGAACCCTGAGCATGTGGGCAAGACTCACCAACTAGACACCCAGAAAAAAGTTCTCTATAATAACTCCGATCTTCCCGCCGTTGGCCTATTTCCCACTGATAGTGAAAGGTCAATTAATTGCCAAGATCATGTTACCTCATCAAACCATCCCAATCATAAACCCATCTAGCTTTATCTTGAAACCAGATAGGTCTTTTGCTCCCACTACTTCCCTTGGAAGGCTGTTCCAGAACTTCACTCCTCTAATGGTTAGAAACCTTCGCCTAATTTCAAGTCTAAACTTCCTACTAGCCAGCTTATATCCATTTGTTCTTGTGTCCACATTGGTATTGAGCTTAAATAATTCTTCTCCCTCCCTGGTATTTATCCCTCTAATATATTTAAAGAGAGCAATCATGTCCCCCCTCAGCCTTCTTTTGGTTAAGGTAAACAAGCCAAGCTCCTTGAGTCTCCTTTCATACGACAGGTTTTCCATTCCTCGGGTCATCCTAGTGGCCCTTCTTTGTACCTGTTCCAGTTTGAATTCGTCCTTCTTAAACATGGGAGACCAGAACTGCACACAGTATTCCAAATGGGGTCTCACCAATGCCTTGTATAATGGCACTAACACCTCCTTATCCCTACTGGAAATACCTCGCCTAATACATCCCAAGGCTATATAGCCTTTTTCACATTGTCACATTGGCGGCTCATAGTCATCCTGTGATCAACCAGGACTCCGAGGTCCTTCTCCTCCTCCGTTACTTCCAACTGATGTGTCCTCAGCTTATAACTAAAATTCTTGTTATTAATCCCTAAGTGCATAACCTTACACTTCTCGCTATTAAATTTCATCCTATTACTATTACTCCAATTTACAAGATCATCCAGATCTTCCTGTACGATATCCTGATCATTTTCTGAACTGGCAATACCTCCCAACTTTGTGTCATCCACAAACTTTATTAGCACACTCCCCCTTTTAGTGCCGAGGTTAGTAATAAAAAGATTAAATAACAATGGTCCCAGAACTCATCCCTGAGGAACTCCGCTAGTAGCTTCTCTCCAGCCCGACAGTCCACCTTTCAATATGACCTGCTGTAGTCTTCCCTTTAACCAGTTCCTTAACCACCTCTCACTGACCTCCTATGGTCTGATAAACTCTCTGGTTCGGCACCGGTCGGGTCCCGAGGGTGCCGGACTAGGGAGGTTCGGCCCGTAGTGTGACAGCACCAGACTGGTGCTTCTCCCTTCCCTACACATCCAAAGGGGCTCTGAGACCTAGGCAGCCCTGGGACTCACTTGGGGCGGCGGAGACCTGGGAGCAGCAGGCTGCGATGAGCAGGATGGCGAGGGCAGCCACGGAGACCTCCATGTTCCTCTTGGGGGGGGATGAGTGGTAGCCCCAGAACCAGAGCTGGGACCTCTTCAGACCCTTTGCTGTCGCTGCCGAATGCCTGGGACTCTCCCCCTTCTTATAGGGGCCTGGAAGCGGGGGGTGGGGGGGCGGAGCCCCCAGCTGTGGAAATTCCAGTGTACTCTGGAGGTGACGGCATGGGGCAATTAGGCTATTTCTGCAGAAGAGCCAAGCAGTAGCCGGGATGGAGGAAGTCCCAGAATAGTTTGTGTGAAGCGCAGACGGGCCCAGGACTCCTCCTCTTACTCCCCAATCGTTTCCGAGAGAGGCTGCATCATCGGCGTTTCTGGAAGTGCAAACCGCGCTGCCTCCTTGTGGGTTGCGCAAAGCTGGAAAGCAGGAAAGCCTGGCCGGGCAGCGGGGCTGCGGGAAGGAGAAACGCGGTTTGGCTCTGGGTTTTGTAAAATGGAAGGAAACTGATTGAAAAATGGGATGTTGGCGGCAGAGAAGTGAAATGTTTATTTTCAGCCTGGACTGGGTCCAATCCATTATTGACACTCGCTTCTTATAAAATACGCCTGCCCTCTGGATCCGTCATCCCTGGTCGTCTCTCGAGCAGCCGTGAGGTGCACGCTAGCTGCCCCACGGTGACAATGGCCCAGTTCTGGAAATGCCTCCAAGTGCCATTCCCTGCCATGGGAGACAAAGGGGCTTGACACGTGCTCAGCACCTTGTATAAGGCCATCGTCACCTCTGCTCATGGCTTCCCCACGTGCAATGGTGCGTCACGGGGACAGCCAGCCGCAGGGCATGCTGGGACTGGGGTGCTCGCTCTCCATGCATGCAGCAGAGGCAGAACATCATCAGCACCCGGTGTTTTGCATGAGGCACTCACATGTCCCTCACCCAGCCTTAGTCTCTGGGAGGCCACCTTGCAAAAAGAGGCTGTGGTCAGCCCCAAAATGGCCGCCCTGCTTCATAGAGGTGACTGCTTGGGCTTCAGGCAGAGCTCCAGGAATGGCTCGAAATCAGAGCAGCTCGGGCTATTCAGTTTATTCCGCAGAAGGCTAAGGAATGATGTGGTCACGATGCACAAGTACCAACAAAGAGAAGCATTCCTGACTGGAGAGGAGGCTGCAGCATGGCAGGAAAAGGCAGGGCGTGGTCATCGAATCACAGAATCCCAGGGCTGGAAGAGACCTCAGGAGTCATCGAGTCCAGCCCCCTGCCCAAGGCAGGACCAACCCCAACTCAATCAACCCAGCCAGGGCTTTGTCAAGTCAAGACTTAAACACCTCTAGGAATGGAGATTCCACCCCTCCCTAGGGAACCCAGCCCAGCACTTCCCCACCCGCCCAGGGAAATAGATTTTCCTAATCTCCAACCTAGACCTCCCCCACTGTAACTTGAGCCCATTGCTCCTTGTTCTGCCATCCCTCACTACCAGGGCCGGCTTTCGGAAGTGCGGGGCCCAATTCGAACTGTTTTGGTGGGCCCCCCCCCCCCTTCCCCCCCAGGATTTTTTATTGGGCAAAAAAAACCAACCAAACAAACCCCACAACAAACCACAGCCACACGCAACTATCACATCAAGTAGATCTGATCAAAATGTATATCTATATAATTGAACATTTTAAAAAAATGCCATCCTTTATTATGCAAAATTGTACACAAAATTAAATCAGTTGCCTTAAGTGTAGGTCAAACTATCCAATCTTTTCTATGAAGTTTAAAGTTTGATTTTTAAAAACTTACCAGAGAGCGTTGCAGTTTTCTGTTACATTGATTTACTTTTTAAATAGCAAAAATGGAGTCTTGGTTAAGAGTGTCAGTTCTGGGGTCAGATTCCAGTCCTTAGTGATTTCAGCACTAATGATTTCACTAGGTAATATGGTACCTCACCACCATTGCCTCCTTTGCACTGCCCTTCAACACATATTGCCTGCATGTTGAGTCCAAGGTCAGTCTACACAAGATTTTATCAATGAGTTTTGCTCAAGCCATCACTGAGACAAGACAAGGGCTGTGTCTACATTGGCATCCCTTTCCAGAAAAGGGATGCTAATGAGACACTTTGGAATTGCAAATCCGCGGGGGATTTAAATATCCCCGCGGCATTTGCATTTACATGGCTGCCGCTTTTTTCCGGCTCAGGGTTTTTGCTGGAGAAAAGCGCCAGTGTAGACGCGATTTTCCGGAAAATAAGCCCTTTTCCGGGAGATCCTACTTGAAAGTAGAAATAAGGGATCTCCTAGAAAAGAGCTTATTTTCCGGAAAATCGCGTCTACACTGGCGCTTCTCTCTGGCAAAAACCCCAAGCCGGAAAAAAGCGGCAGCCATGTAAATGCAAATGCCGCGGGGGATATTTAAATCCCCTTCGGAATTGCAAATCCACGGTGTCTCATTAGCATCCCTTTTCCGGAAAGGGATGCCAATGTAGACACAGCCTGGATGTAAAGTGTCAGATATCATTGAGGACTCCCAAACAGACACTACACCACCAGAAATAAAACCTGTTTCCATCTTCTGTGACTTTCAGTTAGATGTGACTCACCATCTTCTGCTTAGTGTTCAAGTTATGGAAGACCCTAAGCCAGGTCATATTAAGTTCAGGTCTTTTAATCATACAATATGGATAACAACATTTCATTCTCCCAGCTCCAAGTCTTAGGTGAATTTCAACCCAAAAGAGCCAAAATTGATCACCTTGACACAGCAAGTGTGTCTACTGATCTTTGTAAGAACATAAGAACGGCCGTACTGGGTCAGACCAAAGGTCCATCTAGCCCAGTATCCTGTCTACCGACAGTGGCCAGCACCAGGTGCCCCAGAGAGGGTGGACCGAAGACAATGATCAAGCGATTTGTCTCCTGCCATCCGTCTCCAGCCTCTGACAAACAGAGGCCAAGGACACCATTCTATCCCCTGGCTAATAGCCTTTTATGGACCTAACCTCCATGAATTTATCCAGCTTCTCTTTAAACTCTATTATAGTCCTAGCCTTCACCGCCTCCTCTGGCAAGGAGTTCCACAGGTTGACAACACGCTGTGTGAAGAAGAACTTCCTTTTATTAGTTTTAAACCTGCTACCCATTAATTTCATTTGGTGTCCTCTAGTTCTTCTATTATGGGAACTAATAAATAACTTTTCTTTATCAGCCCTCTCCACACCACTCATGATTTTATAGACCTCTATCATATCCCCCCTCGGTCTCCTCTTTTCTAAACTGAAAAGTCCCAGTAGCTTTAACCTCTCCTCATATGGGACCCGTTCCAAACCCCTAATCATTTTAGTTGCCCTTTTCTGAACCCTTTCCAAGGCCAAAATATCTTTTTTCAGGTGAGGAGACCACATCTGTACACAGTATTCAAGATGTGGGCGTACCATAGTTTTATACAGGGGCAGTAAGATATTCTGGGTCTTATTTTCTATCCCTTTCCTAATAATTCCTAGCATCCTATTTGCTTTTTTGACCGCCGCTGCACACTGTGTGGAAGTTTTCAGAGAACTATCCACGATAACTCCAAGATCTCTTTCCTGATTTGTCGTAGCCAAATTAGCCCCCATCATACTGTACGTATAGTTGGGGTTATTTTTCCCGATGTGCATTACTTTACACTTATCCACATTAAATTTCATTTGCCATTTTGTTGCCCAATCACTCAGTTTGGTGAGATCTTCTTGGAGTCCCTCACAGTCTGCTTCTGTCTTGACTATCCTAAACAGTTTGGTATCATCTGCAAACTTTACTACCTCACTGCTTACCCCTTTCTCCAGATCATTTATCAATAAGTTGAATAGGATTGGTCCCAGGACTGACCATTGGGGTACACCACTAGTTACCCCTCTCCAATCTGAAAATTTACCATTTATTCCTACCCTTTGTTTCCTGTCTTTTAACCAGTTCTCAATCCAAGAAAGGACCTTCCCTCTTATCCCATGGCCATGTAATTTACACAAGAGCCTTTGGAGAGGGACCTTGTCAAAGGCTTTCTGAAAATACAAGTATACTATATCTACTGGATCCCCCTTGTCTGCTGTCACATTACCGAATTGGAGGGAAGCAGCCAGATCGCTGCTGCACCCCTAGGTGGGGGTGTTGGCCCCAGAAATTGGTATAAAAGGGAGCCATGTGGGGTATTGAATGGGAGCTTATTGTTTGTTGATCTTATGTACGCTATTTATGTGAGTATATAATGTCTATGTGTGTAGGTAGGAATCTGTAATCTGTGTGGAAGCTGAATATTTCTCCGAATGTGGTTAAGCATTGCTATGAATAGGCTAATTAGCCAGGCCCTGTAGGACAATGGCACTTGATGGGCCAAAGACACACCCAAAGAATGGGGGCTGTCACCTGAGAGCAGCCAGCAGGCAACATAGAGATTGGCCTCTGACCAGGTGACTTGCTGCATACAAGAAGAGGCCAGGAAGGAGGTATAAAGAGTTCATGCGGTCGATGCCATTTTGTTCTCAGCTCAGCACTTCATCCCAGAGGCAGCATTGCAGGAATCGAAGAGCCGGAAGACCTGTGAACCCAACCTGATGCTAGGATGTGCAACAAGAACTTTTAAACCAGCAGCTGTAACATCTCTGCTAGAGCCTGCATCGAGGACTGGGGGACTCGGTGCATGTAACGTACTATTCTTTAACAACCTTACTCTCATGCTTTTCTTTATTGTAATAATAAACCTTTAGATATATATTCTAAAGGATTGGCCCAGCGTGATTTGTGGGTAAGATCCAGAGGGTAAATTGACCAGGGATCTGTGGCTGGTTCCTTGGAACCGGACAGCACTTGTTCGGGTTAGGTGGGATTGGGTGCTAGGACCCCCCCACCTGTGTATAGGCCCGGGGCCATCTGGGGCACGGATATTGCTGGGGTGTCGGAGGGGTTTTGCTCAGGAGGCTTCAGGCAGGCTGCTGAAGCGCTCTGTGGGTATGTCTACACTAGAAAGTTAGTTCGAACTAACGGACGTTAGTTCGAACTAACTTTCCTATGCGCTACACTAGCGCTCCGTTAGTTCGAACTTAATTCGAACTAACGGAGCGCTTAGTTCGAACTAGGTAAACCTCATTTTACGAGGACTAACGCCTAGTTCGAACTAGCTAGTTCGAACTAAGGGCTGTGTAGCCCTTTAGTTCGAACTAGTGGGAGGCTAAGGCTTCCCAGGTTTCCCTGGTGGCCACTCTGGCCAACACCAGGGAAACTCTATTGCCCCCCTCCCGGCCCCGGAGCCCTTAAAGGGCCACGGGCTGGCTACTCACTTTGTGCCAGTTGCAAGGCTGCCAGCACCCGTGCCTGCACAGCCTGCACCTGCCACAGGATGAGCCAGCCATCCGAGGGCTCCCAGCCCTCCACTGCTCCCCACGACCAGCCTGGCGGCTCCCGGGAGCCTGCCCGGGGGCGCAAAAGGCGGGCGCCCGCCTGGTCAAGTGCGGAGATCGTGGACCTCATCGAGGTTTGGGGGGAAGCCTCAAATGTCCACGATCTCCGCACTAGCCACCGGAACGCGGCCGTCTACGGACGCATGGCTGCCAGCCTGGCCGCCAGGGGCCACCAGCGCAGCCGGGAGCAGGTGCGCTGCAAGATTAAAGACTTGCGGCAGTCCTACTCCCGGGCCTGCCTGCCAGGGGCTGACCCGGAGGCCTGCCCCCACTTCCATGCCCTGGACCGCATCCTGGGGCCTCATGCCGTCCCTGCCCCCCGGGACGTGATTGACCCCGGGGCAGAGGGACCGCTCCTGGACACCGAGGAGGAGGAAGAGGGCTCTGAGAGCCAGGAGCCTGCCGCCAGCCTTCCCAGGACCCGGGACCCCCGAGGCACCCCACAGAGCCGCTCGCCTGCATCATCAGAGGCCGGGGAGGCGTCCACCTGTGAGTACCCTCGTGTTCCCCTTATGTGTACGGGGGGCTGGGGCGAGAGGGAGCCCCGGGACCGTGCGCCTGGGCCTTGCCCACTACGGAGCAGCAGCTGGGGATCCTGCAGGGGCCCTGGCCTTGCAGAGGGGAGCTGGGTTTCACACACCTGGGCCCCTGGGGTAATTGACCGCTGGTCTTCTTGCACCACAGCTGCAGCACCGGGGACTGCAGGGCGCACCACACCGCCTGCAGCAGCCGCCCGCGCCCGGGCAAGCAGGACAGCCAGGAACCAGGAGGACTACCAGAGGCGGCATCTCCGGTTCCTGGACCGACAGCTCCGTCTCCAGGACCACTGGGTCCAGGAGGACCTCAGGCTGCGCCAGAGGAGTCTGGAGGCCCTGGAGGAGCAGGGCCGTGCCCTGCGAGGCCACCTCCAGAGCCTGCTAGACCGCTTTCCATTTCCTCCTCCCCCTGCTCCCCCTCTTGCTCCCCCTCTTGCTCCCCCTCTTGCTCCCCCTCTTGCTCCCCCTCTTGCTCCCCCTGCTCCCCCTCTTGCTCCCCCTGCTCCCCCTGCTCCTCCTGCTCCTCCTGCTTCCGCTCCTGCTTCCGCTCCTGCTTCCTCCACACCCCCTGTCCTCTCTGCCCCCCCCTCCACAACCATTCCCCACCGACGCCCCCGGACCCGCAGTGTGGCGAGACGGGAGAGGCACCCAGACTCCCACCCCTGAGCTTTCCTTTCCCTTCCTCCCTTCCCTCCCCTCCCCTTCCAGCTCCCTCGTCCCAGGTTTCCCCCTCCCTTCTCCCACCTTCATTCCTCCCTCCCCCACCCCAGTTCTCTGAAATAAACAGACATTTTTGTTGGAAAAACAGGTGTCTTTATTGTACAGTAGATAGGGAGGGGAAAGGGGAAGGGGGGGGGTAGGGTGGAAGAAGGCCCCGGTGGGGCATGCAGGGAGAGGTCAGTCCTCCTCCTCCTCCACCTGGAAGCTGTCCCGCAGGGCTTCCCGGATCCGGATGGCCCCCCGCTGGGCTTCCCGGACGGCGGCGGTGCGGGGCTGACCGTAGTGTCCAGCCATGCGGTCAGCCTCAGCCATCCAGGCTGGCAAGAAAGCCTCCCCCTTCCGCTCACACAAATTGTGGAGCACACAACATGCCGCCACCACGGGAGGGATGTTGTGCTCGGCCAGGTCCAGACGGGTGAGGAGGCATCGAAAGCGGGCTTTCAGTCGCCCGAAGGCCCCCTCCACCACGATGCGGGCCCTGCTCAGCCTGTTATTGAAGGCCTGGCGGGAGGGATTGAGGTGTCCCGTGTAGGGCTTCATGAGCCAGGGCTGCAGTGGGTAGGCGGCATCCCCCACCAGGCAGACGGGCATGTCCACGTCCCCGACCCTGATGTGGCGGTCGGGGAAGAAGGTCCCGTCCTGCAGCCGCTGGCACACGGAGGAGTTCCGGTACACCCGGGCGTCGTGTGCTTTGCCGGACCAGCCCACATTTATGTCCGTCAACTGTCCCCGGTGGTCACACACGGCCTGCAGGATGACGGAGAAGTACCCCTTGCGGTTCACGTACCGGGACGCCTGGTGTTCCGGGGCACGGATGGGGATGTGCGTCCCGTCGATGGCCCCCCCGCAGTTGGGGAAGCCGAGGGCGCCGAATCCCCGGATGACGGCATCCGGGTCGGCGAGGCGGACCACCCTGCGGAGCAGCACCCGGTTGATGGCCTTGACCACCTGCGGAGAGAGACACAGCAAAGCGTCAATCAGTGGGGCGCCCGGGTGGCTGGGAGCGTGCGTGCCCTGGCAGTGCCCCGCGCCCCACTCCCGGAAGCAACCCCCCTGGCGGCGTGTAGTACGGCCGGGACAGCCCGACCCCTCCGGTGCGGGGCGCCTTCGCCTCCTCCCGCCCCCCCCTTTGTCCCTGGGGCGGCCCATCCCCTCCTCGCAGCCCCCTTCCCCCCCGGCTCGGTGGCCGACGAGCGCCGTACCTGCATGAGCACTGCTCCGACAGTGGATCTCCCCACGCCGAACTGGTTCCCGACGGATCGGTAGCTGTCCGGCGTGGAGAGCTTCCAGAGGGCGATGGCCACCCGCTTCTGGAGGGGGATGGCGGGCCTCATGCGAGTGTCCCTTCTTTGCAGGGCAGGGGCGAGCCACTCGCAGAGCTCCAGGAAGGTGTCCCTCCTCATCCTAAAGTTCTGGGTCCACTGTCGGTCGTCCCAGCGCTCCAGGACGATGCGGTCCCACCAGTCGCTGCTGGTGTCCAGACGCCAGATGCGGCGGGGCACGCCGGTGCCGGGGCGCCGCCGCGGCTCCTCCACGGCCCCCAGGGCGGCCAGGCGGAGAGGCAGGGGGCTGACGTTCCCCAGGTGGTGCCAGGCAGCCTCGAGCCATTGCTGGCAGGCTTGCAGCAGCAAGTCCAGAACGTGCACCAGAAGGTGCAGGGCGAGCCGTGGCTCCATGTTGCCACCTGCGGCGGTCCCCCCCGAAGGGAAGCACCGACACAGACGGGCACAGAGACCGACGCTTTGCTGTCCCTCGGCGAGGTTGGCAAGCAAGCAGGAAAAGCTGAGAACCGGCTGTCCAGGGGGGGTCCCTTTAAGCACGAGCCTCAGATAGCCTCAGACAGCAGCCACACAAAGCAACTGCTGACCTGATGCCCTGCCAGAACCGGTTTCAGCTGCCCTTAAATGCCCCCCTGCGTCCAATCAGTGTGGACGCGCTAGTTCGAACTAGCAAAACGCTAGTTCGAACTAGTTTTTAGTTCTAGATGCGCTAGTTCGAACTAGCTTAGTTCGAATTAACTAATTCGAACTAAGTTAGTTCGAACTAGCGCTGTAGTGTAGACGTACCCTGTGGGACTGGTTTGTGGCCTGTTTGGAGAGGCCACCAGTCTGGGGGCTGTAAGGAGCCCCGGATTCGAGTAATTCGCCCTGAGCGGATGCCCTCAGCTGTGCCCAGACACGGCCCGGTCCGTCACATCCGCATGTTTGTTAACCCCTTCAAAGAACTCTAACAGATTAGTAAAACAGTATTTCCCTTTACAGAAACCATGTTGACTTTTGTCCAACAAATTATGTTCTTCTACATGGTTCACAATTTTATTCTTTACTATTGTTTCAACTAATTTGCCTGGTACTGAAGTTAGACTTACCGGTCTGTAATTGCCAGGATCGCCTCTAGAGCCCTTTTTAAATATTGGTGTCACGTTGGCTACCTTCCAGTCATTAGGTACGGAAGCCGATTTAAAGGATAGGTTACAAACCACAGATAATAGCTCAGCAATTTCCCATTTAAGTTCTTTTAGAACCCTTGGATGAATGCCATCCGGTCCCGGAGATTTGTTAACATTAAGTTTTTCTATTTGTTCCAAAACCTCCTCTAATGACACTTCAATCCGGGACAGTTTCTCAGATTCATCACCCACAAAGGACGGTGCAGATTCAGGAATCTCCCCAACGTCCTCAGCCATGAAGACTGAAGCAAAGAAATCATTTAGTTTCTCCGCAATGGCTTTATCGTCCTTGATTGTTCCTTTTATAGCTCGATCATCTAGGGGACCCACAGGCTTTTTAGCAGGCTTCCTGCTTCTAATGTACTTAAAAAACCTTTTGTTATTTCTTTTTGAGTTTTTGGCTAGCTGTTCCTCAAAATCTTTTTTTGCTTTTCTTATTACATTTTTACACTTGATTTGACAGTGTTTATGTTCCTTTCTATTTTTCTCACTAGGATTGGACTTCCACTTCTTAAAAGATACCTTTTTGTCCCTCACTGCTTCTTTTACATGGTGACTCTTTTTTAGCCACGGTGACTCTTTTTTAGGTCTCTTGCTATGTTTTTTAATTGTGGCAAAGTAGGTTGTCTATATAAATAAGGTCTGCTCATGAAGCCTTTTCCTACAGTTGATTAACAGGTGGCAGTAGATAGCTCATTCAGACCACTGGCTGATAATAGTCAGTCACCCTGACCAGTCATTAACCCTAGTCACGGACTCACCCCATTCTCCATTGTCTCTATGGGTATGTCTACACTACAGCACTAATTCGAACTAAGCTAATTTGAATTAGCGCATCTAGACTTAAAAGCTAGTTTGAATTAGCGTTTTGCTAATTTGAACTAGTATGTCCACACTGAGTGGACCCTGAACTGAGGTTAAGGCTGGCCAGAAGCAGTGCTGGCAGGGTATCAGATTAGGACTTAGAGCGTGGAGCTGCTGTCTCAGGCTAGCCGAGGGCTGTGCTTAAAGGGATCCGACCCCCACCCCGGACAGACAGTTCTCAGGGGTTCCCCGCTTGCAAAGCAGTCCTGGCTTGGAGTTCCCTGAGTGCCCACACTTGGCACATCACAGCACTCGGCCATCAGCCCGGCTGCACTTGCCACAGGCTGCCATCCGGGAGGGGGGGGTCAATCGGGGGGCTGCAGGAGAGCTTCCACCCCGAGGAGCCCGCAGAGCCAGCCCAGTCCTCCCCATCTGGGGCTCGTACCCCATTCCTCCCTCACCTCCTTCCACTTACCCCTCCCTAGCCCTCCTTCCTGATGTACAAAATAAAGGACACGTTTGTTCAAAAATAGAAACTCTCTTTATTGAACAAAACCCGGGGAGACTGGTGTGACGGACCGGGCCGTGTCTGGGTACAGCTGAGGGCATCTGCTCAGGGCGAATTGCTCAAATCCGGGGCTCCTTACAGCCCCCAGAATGGTGACCTCTCCGAACAGGCCACAAACCAGTCCCACAGAGCACTTTAGCTGCCTGCCTGAAGCCTCACGAGCAAAACCCCTCCGACACCCCAGCAAAATCCGTGCCTCAGATGGCCCTGGGCCTCATACACAGGTGGGGGGTCCTAGCACCCAATTCCACCTACCCCGAACAAGTCCTGTCCGGTTCCAAGAAACCAGCCACAGATCCCTGGTCAATTTGCCCTCTGGACCTTACCCACATATCACGCTGGGCCAATCCGTTAGCATCTAACAGCTAAAGGTTTATTATTACAAGAAAGAAAAGCATGAGAGTAAGGTTGTTAAAGGATAGTATGTTACATGCACCGAATCTCCCAGTTCTCGATGCAGGCTCTAGCAGAGATGTTACAGCTGCTGATTTAAGAGTGCTTGTTGCGCATCCTAGCATCAGGTTGGGTTCACAGGTCTTTCTGGCTCTGGGATCCCTGCATTGCTGCCTCTGGGATGAAGTGCTGAGCTGAAGACCAAGATGGAGTCCACCACATGGCCTATTTATCCCTCCTTCCTGGTCTCTTCTTGGCTACAGCAGGTCACCTGGCCCATGGCCAATCCCTGTGTTCCCTGCTGGTATCCCTTAGGTATGAGTCACCACTCATTCTTTAGGTGTGTCCTTGTGTGACGGCGCGTTGGGGGTCCCCCGTCTCCTGCACCCCGAAATGGCACAAACAGACTGCACCAGCCGGTGGAATAGAGGAAGTTTATTGCCTCTCCAGGATACAGCACAGCACAGATGTAAGCTGGTCACAGAGCTGGGCTAGGATGCCTCAGGCCCCCTTCAGATGGGGGCCCCTAAACTCCAGCCCCTTCCCTAGGCTGTCTCCTCCATGCTCCCAGACACCAACTAACTCACCCTCTTCCAGCCCTGCCCCTCAGCCAGGGGAGCATTCCACCTTCCTTTGTTCCTCTCCATGGGGGGTGGCTGGCCATACTCGTTTGCATAGTGACTCATCCTGTTTTGCTGGGTCGTGGTACCCACAGCAGCCAGTGGGGGTTACCCCAGAGCCAGCAGCATAGAAACCAGCCAGGTACCCCAACTACGTCACACCTTGGCCCATTGAGTGCCATTCTCCCACAGGGCCTTGCTGATTAGCATGTCCATAGGCCGGGCCCTGCCCAATGCTCAACCATATGCAGGGAAATATTCAGTATCCACACAAGTACATGCTTACAATTGCACACATAGATATTATACAAACACATAAACAGCGTCCATAGGATTAGCAGACAGTGAGCTTCTATTCAACACCCCACATGGCCCCTTTTATACCATTTTCTGGGGCCAACACCCCCACCTATGGATGTAGCAGCAATCTGGCTGCTCCCCTCAAAATCCAGTAACGTGACACCCCCAACGCAAAATTGATGCAGGAAGTGATGCCAGTAACATCACTGAGGGCATCACAGGCCTCCCCATGCTTTGGCTCTGTGTTCTAACCCAATGGCAGAAACAACAGTACAGAGCTGAATGAGAGTATGAGAACCCAGTGTGCCTAAAACAGGCTTCATTATTGCAAGGTCTGCCCTTTTGACAACCATGTCCTTGCACTGTCTCACCAACCCAAGGTAGAACTTGGTAAAAACCACAGCTACTTGGGTCTGCTTCTACGGCATGATCCATAAGTGTGTCAGGTGATTTTGCCCTGAGCTGAAGAAAATAGTGAATTTATCCAGGCCAGCTCTGGCAACTCTCTGAACAACAATTAACACTGTGTGAATGCAGGTATTCTCACCCCAAATCATGTAGGCATTTTTGCATTTAGCCACAAAAACAAAAATGGTGGCGTGCCTCAGTTTCCCTTCTCACACAGGACCTTCTGGCTGGAACCCTTCTTGTCCTGTAAGAAGTTCCAAGACCATTTACAAGTGTTAACCATGAAATAGCAAGATCACAATGTCCCTTTACATTACGTGTACATTTACATTTCTGTCTGTCGTTTGGTACATCTCCAGACAGATTACGTGGTATTTCCATAAGATCATGCACACTGTATACATTTACATTTGTCTGCAACAATAATACATTGGTTACAAGAATTAACATCAGTAACAAGAACAATTCTATCTCAGGTGTATACTGAAATTCTCCATCATGCCCCTTCTCTGGCCCCACACCATTGCAGTTTTGGCCCTTCAGGTTCAGACTGCAAATCTTCTTTGTCAAAGCAAGTCCTGCCCCTCCCCCTTGTCCTCTGGGCTCCAGGCCTGAAACCTCTGGCCTGACCAAGACAAAGGGCTGGCTGGGCGTGACTCCCTGGCTCACAATGGCCCTGGAATTCTCCCCCTTCCCCCACTCAGTGGGGTAACAGCAGTAAGCTGTAGACTCCCAAGTCTCTCCTCTGTCCACCTCCAACCTCTGTCTCCACATGGAACCAGATGTCAACTTCCCTGATTGATTATGAGCGTCCACCGTGTCCAGAGATGGGAGCTTAATCGCCATCTCCTGCATCCTAGGGAGAGTGACCACACAGCTGTTCTGCTCTGCAGACTTAGCTACACAGTCCTTCTCCTGAATCTGAGACACTAACTTCCCACTCTCCTTATTCACCTGGGAATAATCCTGTTCCATACACACTGACTCCCCAGCAAGCTGGTCACACAGTCACTGGGTTATCAGCCTGCTCCAATTCTCTGGCTGTCCCTGCCTCAGTCCCTCTGAGACCTCTCCCGCACCATCCACACTGGGTTTCTCTAAACCCAAGTCAGTGGAGTCACTGTTAACAAACAAATTCTGTCCAGCAGGCACTGAAACAAGTGCCTCACACACCAAGCTGCTGCCCTTTACAGGCAGAGCTTTCTCCTGAATGCCTTCTCCAAGCCAGGCATTGTCACCTCCCTCAGTCACAGCGAACTGCTTGCTACAAGCACTGCCAGGACTCTCCTCCCTATGAGCTTCCTTAAGCAGCAGTTCACCCTTCTCTGGCTCTGCAGCAGCCTTGCCCCGCTGAACCACCACCAACTCCTCCTGCAATTCCCTTACTCCCTCAGGGTATGTCTACAATACAAAGTTAATTCGAACTAACAGACATTAGTTCGAATTAACTTTGATAGGTGCTCTTTATTGAAACTCTCTTTATTGAACAAAACTCGGGGAGACTGGGAAAAGGAGGTGGGAGAGGGGAAGAGAGAGGGTGGGAGAGGGGAGGGCAACTAAAATGATCAGGGGTTTGGAACAGGTCCCATATGAAGAGAGGCTCAAGAGACTGGGACTTTTCAGCTTAGAAAAGAGGAGACTGAGGGAGGATATGATAGAGGTCTATAAAAGCATGAGTGGTGTGGAAAGGGTGCATAAAGAAAAGTTCTTCATTAGTTCCCATAATAGAAGGACTAGAGGACACCAAATGAAATGAATGGGTAGCAGGCTTCAAACTAATAACAGAAAGTTCTTCTTCACAAAGCAAATAGTCAACCTGTGGAACTCCTTGCTGCAGGAGGCTGTGAAGGCTAGAACTAGAACAGAGTTTAAAGAGAAGTTAGATAAAGTCATGAAGGTTGGGTCCATGGAGTGGTATTAGCCAGGGGGTAGAAATGGTGCTCCTGGCCTCTGTTAGTGGAAGGCTGGAGATGGATGGCACGAGACAAATGGCTTGGTCATTGTCTTCGGTCCATCCCCTTCAGGGTCCCTAGTGTTGGCCGCTGTCGGCAGACAGGCTACTGGGCTAGATGGATCTTTGATCTGACCCAGTATGGCCATTGTAAGCTCAGGGCTCAGGGTCGGGGGTCTCACTGGACCACCCTGATTTTCATGCAAACCTGCTCCTGGGTGGCCAGGCTGGCAGCTCTCCTGCCCTAGCCGGCCACTTTCCTGTGCTTAGTGTGGACGTCGTGGATGAGGTCCACGATCTCCGCACTAGACCAGGCGGGCGCCCGCCTCTTGCGGACCTGGGCAGGCTCCCGGGAGCTGCCAGCCTGGTCCTGGGAAGAGGCGGAGGGCTGGGTGGCAGCGGGTAGCTGGTTCGTGCCGTGCCAGGTGCAGGGTCTGCTGTCTGGGTGCTGGCAGGCTTGCACCTGGCACGGGCACTGTAGCCAGATCGTGGCCCTTTAAGGGCTCCGGGGCCGGGAGGGGGGCAGACGAGTTTCCCTGGTGGTGCCCAGAGTGGCCACCAGGGAAAGCTGGGAAGGGCTAGCCTCCCACTAGTTCGAATTAAGTGGCTACACAGCCCTTAATTCAAACTGCTTAATTCTAACTAGGCGTTAGTCCTCGTGGAATGAGATTTACCTAGTTCGAATTAAGTGCTCCGCTAGTTCGAATTAAGTTCGAACTAGCAGTTTGCCTGTGTAGCACCTATCAAAGTTAATTCGAACTAATGCTAATTCGAACTAGTTTTTTAGTCTGGATGCGTTAGTTTGAATTTGCTTAGTTCGAATTAACTAATTCGAACTAAGTTAGTTCGAATTAGTGCTGTAGTGTAGACATGCCCATAGATATCTTTAAGGATCCAAATTGACAACTGTCTCTTTAGGAGCTTAATTACCTTTGAAAATCTGAGCTTAGATTTCCAAGTTCAATTTTCAAAAATGACTTTAGTTACTCAAGTGCTTTTGAAAATTTTAACTGGGGGCCTAAAGAGACAAAAATAGACAAAAGGCAGGAGATATGGTATTCCTTTTAAAAACGTGTGACATCTATTTTTAATTAAATTTTATATTATTTTTCTCCTGGAGGCAACTGACCTCTCCGGCCCCCTCACTACACCAATGCCCCGCAGATCTATCATCTTATGCATGTGCAAGATCTGTGAGAGCCGTCCCATGAATCTGCAGTTAGTGTCTGTGGCGCCTGCTTCTGGGTGGTGTCTCAGTGCTGCCACATTCACCTTCAAAGACGGGGCTTCCCAAAGCAGGCCATTGCTGCTGCCCCCAAGGCATCCACAGGTTCCATCTCCTTTCAATGGGCCCACTTCCCAGGGCTCATTCATCTTGGATTTGGTTCCGTCCCCTCTCCAACCCCCATCAGAACTACTGTGCCCTCCTGACTTAGGAAAAGAATAAACAGGAGGATTGGAAATTAACCCGCCCAGTCTCACATCCCCTAGGCAGGGAATGAGCCATCTACATTAGGCCCCAGCTGGAGTATCATGTCCAGTTCTGGGCGCCACATTTCAGGAAACGTGGAGAAACTGGAGAAAGTACAGAGAAGATCGACACAAATGATGAAAGGTCTAGAGAGCATGAGATATGAGGCAAGGCTGAAGAAATTGGCCTTGTTTACCTTGGAAAAGAGAAGACCAAAAAGGGACATGAGCGCAGCTTTCAAGTATCTATAAGTATCATAAGGAGGAGGAAGAAAAATTGTTCTGCTTGGCCTCTGAGGTTAGGATGAGAAGCAATGGGCTTAGATTGCAGATATGTAAGACCAGGTTAGACAGACACTGTCAGGGATGAGCTAGGGCAACTCAACTTTGGAAGCCCCGGGGGCCACACTGATACTTACAGAACATGCTGAGGGCCTCAACGTAAGTGTGGTTGCATATGCAAGCAAATATATACAAATAGCTTCTCTCACACTGACAGGCATGAATACAAAGATTAAGGCAAGACACACAACACACAGGCCCCATTTAAGTCAGTTCTGCTGATATTAATAAAATGCAACATTTACCCCATTTCTACCCATGTGACAGCACTTTTCATGAGCAATGACAGTCCAAGAATTTAACTACTAAAACAGAAGATCGTTACACTGGCTACTTTTGTTTTGGCTCCCACTCGCTGGCCACGTGTCTATCCCCACATAAACCCAAACTGCACCGCGTGGCGCAAACAAACTGGCCGTGGGCAGCAGACCAAGTTATTAATAAATATTTTATAAACCTTTCCCTTTTCTCTCTGCTGCCATGTCTCCTCCCCTTGCTCCATCATCTCCCCTGGTGCCTGCTGCCCCTGCGCCCTTTGCCCTCTTTTTCCCTGATGCCCACCCCCTCACCACCCTTTGCCCCTATTCCCCCCCCGCCCCTCTATGCCCTCACAGGTCTTGCTCGATCTCCACCTTCCTCATGCCCACCCCTTCTTCCAAGCCTTCTCCCAGCACCTTCCCCTCCAGCCCCCAATGCCCTTCCCCTCTCGTCTCCCCACATCACCCTGTCCCCCTCCTACTGACACCTCCCCCCTGCCCTTTCCCTCATTGTCTGTACTTGGCCCCCTGGCATGTGTCTCTCCTCCACCCTGCCTCTTGGGGCCTTCCCCTTTCTTCTCCCTCCCCCTCCGCACAAGCCCCTTCCTCTCCCAGCCCATCCAAGCCCCTGCCCCTGCCCCTGCTCCCCTAACTTCTGCGGGGCCGGTCTGCGAACTGTGCGCGGTGGCGGCGGCGGTGTGGCAGTTTTCAGTTTTAAAATCCCAGGCGTGACATGACGCCCGGCCGTCTCCCCACCCACCTGCGAATGGTACGCAAAGGGTTGTCTCGCTGCCGCTGGAGAGGAGGGGGTCCCCCGAGAAGGGGCTGTCTCACTGCCGCTGGAGAGGAGGGGGTCCCCCGAGAAGGGGCTGTCTCACTGCCGCTGGAGAGGAGGGGGTCCCCCGAGAAGGGGCTGTCTCACTGCCGCTGGAGAGGAGGGGGTCCCCCGAGAAGGGGCTGTCTCACTGCCGCTGGAGAGGAGGGGGTCCCCCGAGAAGGGGCTGTCTCACTGTCGCTGGAGAGGAGGGGGTCCCCCGAGAAGGGGCTGTCTCACTGCCGCTGGAGAGGAGGGGACCCCCGAGAAGGGGCTGTCTCACTGCCGCTGGAGAGGAGGGGGTCCCCCGAGAAGGGGCTGTCTCACTGCCGCTGGAGAGGAGGGGACCCCCGAGAAGGGGCTGTCTCACTGCCGCTGGAGAGGAGGGGGCCCCCCAAGAAGGGGCTGTCTCACCGCCGCTGGAGAGGAGGGGACCCCCGAGAAGGGGCTGTCTCACCGCCGCTGGAGAGGAGGGGACCCCCGAGAAGGGGCTGTCTCACCGCTGGAGTGGAGGGGCCCCCCGAGAAGGGGCTGTCTCACCACCGCTGGAGTGGAGGGGCCCCCCGAGAAGGGGCTGTCTCACCACCGCTGGAGTGGAGGGGTCCCCCGAGAAGGGGCTGTCTCACCGCTGGAGAGGAGGGGCCCCCCGAGAAAGGGCGGCTGCACTGGAGAGGGGGGATCCAAAGCGCGCCGAGGACGGCGAGGGGAGCAGGACTCAGCCAAGGGGGGAAGTGGGTTCTATCGCTACGGAATCGCGCTGGGTGGCCGAGCCTAGCCATGCAGCCTGAGGCAGCGGAGCATGTCCACTGGCTAAAGTCAATGAGCTGCTAACCTAGGGCTTACCACTGCCAGCGGCAAGGCCTCGGCTGCAGCCCACACTCACAGTGTGCCTGCCACAATTGGGGGGTTCCCTCATGGGTTCCCAAACTGGGGGGGCATGAAGAAATTCTGGGGGGGTGCGAGGTGATCCACCCCCCCTCTCTCCGTCAACCCTCTCCCCATAATTTTTGCTGCTATTTTTGTTTTTCAGACCGGTCAAGCTCTCTGTGGCCTCGTGCGCTCGGAGAGGGTCGCCCAGCCCGGCGGCTGCGGGAGCCCAGGTGAATGGGCGTGTGACTGAGGGGACGTCTAGACGGCAGGCTTCCTTCGGACGAGTGCCCACGCTCACTGGATGCTCCCTCGCGTGACAGGCCACCCGGCACCACTTCTGGCTGGGCACGAGGGCAGCCGTTACGTCCGGGTGCTGCTGGCTGAGGCGTTCTGAGAGGCGCGTTTGAAGGCCGTTCTGCTGCGGGCTGCCACCCCTGCGAGGGACAGCAAAGCTCTGCAGGGTGTGCTCTGGTTGCCCAGCTTTGTTGGCCGCCACAGTATTTTTGTCTCTTTTTGCCATGGAGCCAGAGCTGCCCCTGGGCAGGCGACGGGCCCACTCCGCCCTGCTGCAGCTTCTGCAGCACTTTCAGCACAGCGTCACGGTCCTGCCCCAGCTGCAATCCGAGCTCAGCATTGAGAACCTCTGCCTGGATGCGGGAGCAAGGCCCTTGCCCCGTGCCCCATAGCCCAGAGGCGATTTTCCAAGCTGACCATCAGTTCCGACTGGCGGGACCACCTGCCTGGGGCTGTGTGCCTGGCTTGCCCCTGCCCTCCGATGACAGAGCACCCACCTGCAGCCCGCCACCCCCTGGAGAAGCGGGTCGCCATTGTCCTGTGAAGCCCGCCACCCCTGACAGCTACTGCTCAGTGGGACACCAGCTTGGCGTGGGCAAATCCACCATTGGGGTTGTCTTTATGGAGGTAAGGCACTCTCGGGATACACTCCCTCTGGGGGGGTGGAGGGCTGGAAAAGGGGGACTCTTGGGAAAGGGGAGGAGGAGTGGGGGAGAGTGGGGGTGGAGGCAAGGCCTGTCCCCCGGGGGGGGGTTGTGCCATCCCACCCTCACACAGCCTTGATGCTGGGGGTCACCCTCATAGGGGGTGGTTCCTGGGGACTTTGGGGGGGAAGGAGAGGCAGGAACCTCCTACGGGTTCAGGCAACCCTCTCATTCTTGTGTGTTTCTGCTGGGCCAGCACAGGGACAGATTGATCGGCTGCTGCCAGAACAGAGTAGGAGCTACCCTGCTCCTAAAACCCACCTCCTGGCCCAGGGACACCCGCCTGGCACAGCCCGAGGAGCTGGGCCGTTCGGGCGAACCCTCTGGGACGCAGTGTGGGGGGGGGGGGGCTGTCTGCTCTGTCACCCGGGGTTCCCCTGCACTGTGATGGGAGATTCCCACTGACTCACCCACATCGGTATTAGCCCAGACACCTGATAACGAGGCTCTTTCCTCAGGGCTCCTAGATTCCAGCCCCTCCTTAGTCTGTTTCCTTCATGGTTCCAGCCCAAGTCTCCTCGCTCCCAAACCCTGCCCTGGGACCCATCTCAGGGGGCTGAGGCATCCTGGCCCTGACTCCTGTAGCCACGTCACGTCTGTGCTGGGCTGTGTCCTGGAGGAGCAATAACCCCCCTGTTCTACCGGCTGGCGGAGTCTGTTCTTGCTGCGATGGGGGTGCAGGGCCAGGGAACCCCGACTCGCCGTCACACCCTCCGCCTGCCGTGTCCTGGGAGCACAACAGCTCATCCGGCGGGGGGCTGGCCCGGACGCGCTGGGGGTATTTCTGCAAGACCAGGGGCCCTCCTTTTTATGGCTTATTTGTAGCCAGTGCGGCTGCCTGGAGAATGGGGAGATGGGTTTTTCCTGGGGACAATTCCAATTTCCTGTTGAAGACCCAAAACTCAAAACCTTTTTTGACAACCCTTGACAGTTTGGGGTGTTTTAGCCAAACACTTTTCAGGTTTTCTTTTTTTAAATAAAAAGTTGAAATTTTCCTCAAAAAATTATATTTGGTTGAAAACCCAATTTTTCATCCACAAATCATTTCTGACTGGTTCCAGTGACACTTTCTCAGGTGTTCATCACCCTGGGAAGACAGAGAACCTGATGGCCATGCCACAGCATCCAGATTCTTGTTATAAAACCTTTTTGACATCCTCTTCCATAACCCACCGTAGAGCAACCAGCTCTGGGCGCGGGTTTTGCCTGCTCTCCTTCCACCAGAGGTCTCAGTGAGAAACCCCAGGACAGTGACGCTAACCTGTCAACCAATGGTAAGCACAGAAGGAAATTATGAAAAGTTCATTCTTAGAAAAATCTGCCAACACAACACGTCGTTCCCCCTGGTCGCCAAGGCAGGGCTGACGTGTTCCGTCCAAACTGATTTCAGATGAAAAATGGGCCTTTGAGTAAACTAGCTGTTCTGCAGAAAGGGTCTGCCTTCCACAGCCTGTCAGCTGTTCCTTTAAAGACCAAGAGCTGACACAATTTTTCCACACACACCCAGTTTTCCAGCCAGCTTCCTGACAGCTGTTCTTATGGACAACACTTACTGGAAAGTCAGAAATTCTGGCCGTGCTGACGCTGTGCGGATTTGCTTGCCTCCCCCAAATGCGAAAAGCCTGAATGAATTGGATTTAACATGAAGAGAAACATGAAAACAAACCAGGGAAGGCTTCCCGGGAAGGAGCTCCACGTGTATTTCCTGAGCACTGAACTAAAGGGACATTGCATTGCCCTCCGAGAACTACAGGCGCAGGCCTCAGGTTAGCTAGTTAGATACACACTTCGAACGGGTGCACCTCAGTGCATGGCTGGGGACTGCGGCTAGACCCACAGACTGGTGCACATGGTCATTATGCCCTTGATAGCACCTGCCCTGCGAGGCTCCAGGCTGCACTCATGCTTCTGCTGCTGCTCTCTAGCACCTTCCTTGGCCTCTTTGTGCCTCGGTTTCCAATCTGAGTAACGAGGCCGTTTATGGTTTGAAATTAGGTAGCTCCTAGAGCCCCTGTGCTGCGGGCGGGTCAGACAGACACAGGACCGAAGAGCTGGGTTCTAAATGATCGAAAATCCAAGTTCTGTAAATCAAAGGGCCATTCCTGCCCGATCCCCAAGCCATCAGACTGCCTGGCCTCCTCCTGTGTGAGCTGGCAGGCGGGGCTCCAGGCCAGCCGTCATGCCACCTCGCCCCGTGCTGCTCTGGCCGATGCCTGGCTGGCCCGTCTTTGGGGCGGGCGCCTGCCGGGGCTGGCAGGTCTGTGGGCGGAAGGTGCTAGGAGGCCCTTCGGGAAATGGGTCTGGGATCCCCTTTGGCATCGCAAGCCGCTGAGTGCGACCCCCCTCCCCTTATAAATAACAAACAGCAGGGATTTTAAAGTGCACTGGAATTCAATGTCCCGTGGGCCAGGGGCTGGCAGGTAACACCTGCCCCCGCTTCAGAGCCCTGCGGACCCGCTGCCCCAAGGGGAGTGAGGAAAGCCGGGAGGGAAGGCTCAGGCGGGGCCAGGCCAGGTCTCTGTGCGAGGTCTCAGAAAAGCCCTGAGAGCTCTCGACTGACGTCCTGTTTCACACTCTGGGGGGAGCTCGGTGGTTTCCCTCGTGGGCTGTTTCCATCCACCCTGCACTGACATCTCTAGAAACAGCCGTGTGAGCTGTCACCCTTCCGCTGATGCTCACTGTCTCCAGCCCACAGGCTGCTACGCCCACCAGGGCTTTCCCCTGCTCGGCTCCAGTCCCCCCGTGGCCCCGATTCTGCATCGGAGCCACGGGGGAGATGGCGCCACACGTGGGGGGGCAGCCCTGAGGAGTGAGCCCAGCTTCCCTGTCGCTTTGTGTGGACCTGGGATCCTGATTTCCCAGGGACATGCCCCGCCCTGTATCGTCACCTCACTGCACCCGACAGTATAGGGGCCTCTCGGGGATCAGCACCCTCCGCAGAACAGCCCTGAGCAGCCTCCCCCTGCGCCTGCTCCTCGCTAGGCTGATCATGCCCCGTTGGAGCAGCGCTGACCTTTAGAAACGTCGTGTTGGCTGCGTTCCTGGATTCGTTCACATCTCCCCTGAAGTAGGTTACAGGCTGAACCTCTCTAGCCCGGCACCACCCATGGTCCGGCTTGATGTGAGCTCGCTGGGTGTCCTCTTGGGCATGGCCAAGTTTCCTGCAGTCCCATAAAGTTTGTTTGCAGCCCCCAGTCCTGGCTCTCAGGGTGCTGGGCTGTTCTTTAGCTCTACACCCCTCAGTGATTGCCAAGAGCCCACAAGCAGGGGAAGTGCTGCTGATGCTGCTAGACAACACTGACTGCCCGTGGTCCGGCAAACTCTCTGGTTCAGCACCGGTTGGGTCCCGAGGGTGCTGGACTAGGGAGGTTCGGCCCGTAGTGTGACAGCACCAGACTGGTGCTTCTCCCTTCCCTACACATCCAAAGGGGCTCTGAGACCTAGGCAGCCCCGGGACTCACTGGGGGCGGCGGAGGCCTGGGAGCAGCAGGCTGCGATGAGCAGGACGAGGGCAGCCACGGAGACCTCCATGTTCCTCTCGGGGGGGATGAGCGGTAGCCCCAGAACCAGAGCTGGGACCTCTTCAGACCCTTTGCCGTCGCTGCTGGATCCCTGGGACTCTCCCCTTCTTCTAGGGGCCTGGGAGCAGAAGGGTGCTGGACTGGAGAGGTTCAGCCTGCACCGGAAATGGACCCAGGCTGCAGCAGAGGCCAGACCCGTGCAGAGGAGAGCAGACATGCCGCCTGTGTCTTCCCCCCACCCCCACGCCACGGCTGATCCCTTCCCGCTGTCGGCCCAGACCTGTGCAGTGGAGAGCGGACATGCCGCCTGTGTCTTCCCCCCACACCCACGCCACGGCTGATACCTTCCCGCTGTCGGCCCAGACCCGTGCAGAGGAGAGCGGACATGCCGCCTGTGTCTTCCCCCCACACCCACGCCACGGCTGATACCTTCCCGCTGTCGGCCCAGACCTGTGCAGAGGAGAGCGGACATGCTGCCTGTGTCTTCCCCCCACACCCACAGCTGACCCCTTCCCGCTGTCGGCCCGGACCCGTGCAGCACTGATCTCCACTCCGGTTCCTCCAGCTGGTGGCTTTGGAGAGTGTGATGGCCCAGGACTTGGAGCCAGTTCCAGCTGGCTCTGTCTCCCCTCTCCCCTCCAGGGCTCCCAGGGGCGTGCTGGAGGGGCTGGTTTTGGTTCACACTCTTCCCGGCTAGCGCTGGTGTAAATCAGGAGTAACGTCCCCGGAGCTGCCGTGGGGTGTAACTCTCTGTGCCTGCTGCGTTCCGTGGAGTCTGGTCTGCGTTCCAGGGCAGAGCCCCCCGTCAGCCCCTTACCTTCTGCTCCTCACTAGCTCCTGGCCCACAGCGCTTCCCCCTTGGCCGGGCGCTGGCGCCCAGCCAGCCCTGAGCTAGACACTCAGCCACTGACTTTCAATTTCTGGGAAGTTCCTCCTCATGCCAGGGTCATGCTTGTGTGGCGGGGAGGAGCCAGCATCTGCTCTGGGCCTTTCCCTCGCAGCTCCCCGAGTTCCCCTTGCTCAGCGCACTCCCCTCTGCAGCCAGGGGTAAGATGGCCCCTGCAGGCCCGGGGGGAGCCAGGCCAAAGCTGGGAGCAAGGAGGGAGCCATAGGGAAGAGGGCGAGGCAGAAATGCTTTCCAGGCAAGGCGGTGAGGGAGGGGCTGGGAGCCCCCCAGCGTGAGGAGAGAGGCGGGAAATGGTGTGGGGCAAACCCCAGGCGGGGGAAGGGAGCCAAGCAGCTGGTGAGGTGCAGGGTTTGGCACTGGCTCCCCCAGCAGAGCAGGAGAGGGGGTCCCCCAGCAGAGCACCCAGCCCAGGCCCAGGAAAGGGACAGCAGGCTGGGGAAGAGGCCAGGGGCTGGGGGGCAGGATGGCTGGGTCTGTTCAAGCTCTTTGTGGACCGTTAGGGTACGTCTACACTAGCCCCCGAGTTCGAACTACCCGTTATTCCTCCTGGAATGAGGTTTAACTACTTCGAACTAGGGCTTCAGTTCGAACTACCGGGTTCCTGCCGCATGTAGACGGGGGCCGTTAGTCCGGACTGGTACATTTCAAACATGTCAATCCCAGGCTTGATTTGCAACTTCCAATGCCTCCATTAGCCTCCCTAGTTCGAACCAGGGGGCTGGTGTAGACGTACTCTTAGTGGGGGGCTGGGGTCTCTCGGCACCAGAGGGGGAAGTAACTTCCTTTTCTTACAGGTGCTGTCCTATCACCGCCCCCCCTCAGGGCGGGTGTGTGTGCGTGTGCATGTGATACGACAGCTCCCATAAGAAATGTGAGCGTGCATTGGGGGGGGGGATCAGTGCTGGGCACTGTGGTGGGGGGGGTGCAGGAGTCAGGACTGGGGGTGTGAGGAGGGGCTCAGGGCAGGAGGCTGGAGGTGTAGGGGGCTGCAGGAG
The DNA here is from genome assembly GCF_052426305.1 of Pelodiscus sinensis. NCBI lineage: Eukaryota > Metazoa > Chordata > Testudines > Trionychidae > Pelodiscus > Pelodiscus sinensis. Next base: position 9,713,825 of record NC_143072.1, on the reverse strand, counting down.
TCAAGGCTGGGGCTGTGGGGAGGGTTTAGAGAAGAGGGCTAGGTGTGGGGGGGGTGCAGGAGTCAGGGGTGGGGGTGTGAGGAGGGGCCCAAGCAGGGGGCTGGGATAGGTGTGTGTAAGGGGTTTGCATGGGGGGGCAAGGGCATTATTGAGGGAGGGCAAGGGGCTGAAGCCCCCCCCCCCAAGATGCTGTTTGCTCTTCCCTTTCATCACTGTCTGAGAGGGTCACTCACTCCTCGGCCCCGCCCCTCCCCTCCCCAGGCAGGGCCTTGGGGGCAGGGGGCTGAAGGTGTAGGGGAGGGGAAGAGCAAGCAGCGGCCCGCTACAAATTTCAGGGGCTTCGGTCCCCCCAGACCCGTAGCTGGTGTCCTGGGGGAGCTTGTGGCTGGGACGGTCCCAGGCCAGCAGGAGCCGGCTTATGCTCCCCTTATGCTAGGTGCACGGCCTGGCCCGGGCACACCAGCCCCTCGCCCCGGCAGGCAGATCACCTTCCTCCGAAGGAAGCTTTTGGGGCCAGGCCAAACCGCCGTCATGGCTCCTCTTTTCCATCCCTTTCTCAGTCCGTTCACCTCCGCCTGGAGGTTCCTCGCTTGCTGGGGCAGGGCCTGGCAGCTCCGAGGAGGAGGCTATAAACAGCCGGTTGGGTTCACGCCCTCCCACCCCGGCCTCTGCTCCCCTCCAGCTCTCCTATTTTCAGCATCTGACTAGCAGTGGGGAACCACAGGCGGAAGGTTCAGCACTTCCCCCTGCTCACGGCTGCGCCCACAGCGCTGGCGTGACGCGGGAGGAGTGAAGCGTTCCTTCCACAGGAGGGTCGTCACTGTGCCTTACCGCAGCAGCCTCCCTGAGAGACACGCTCCCGCCCTTCCTGGCCCTTGGAACAGCCAAGCAGAGAAGGAGGAAACTGAGGCACGGACATGCCCCAGCAAGCCAGTGACCGAGCAGGACCAGGTCCCCAGCACCCTGCGTTCAGCCCATTAGACTGCGCTGTCTCTCTGTGCACCTTGTGGCTTCCTAGCACTTACTCAAGACTTCTCTTTAGACAGCCAATTTTTGGAGTTTTTTTCCACCCTGCGGTTTGGCCCCCTGTGAATTTTCTGTGACTCTGCTGGCTGTGTCGACACGCGGGTTCCCCGCCTCAGACACCTTACGGGGGCTTTTTTCAGCTCCCGCCCTTTGAAACCCCGGCTGCCTTTGAAGAGAGGCGCGCTGAGCCCCCCAACTGAGGCCCCCTTCCGTCACTAATCAGCCCGGAAAGTCTTGGGGACTGTGACTAGACTGTGGCTGCAGCTTCCACACCAGATTCAAGGTCTGGGCTGTACACGGACGGGCCCAAGTTTCCAGTCAGGCCCGGGTGACGCCCAGCACAGATGGGGCCTGTCTCGGGGCGACCTACTAGGGAGATGAGGTGGGGGCGGTGTTCAGGGCGTGCCCCCCATGCAGATACACGACCCCAGGGTCAAGGTGTCCGAAGAAGTAGGGGAGGAAATGCTTTGAACGCCGCTTCGCCCAGGCCAGCAGCCCCGAGACAGGAGCGGAATTAGAGGCTGGCAGTACAGAGACCTGGGGGAGGGCGAGACGCCCTTGGTGGCGTGGCAAGGAAGGTGGAGGGAGTGTTCCAGGCAGGCGTGGCCCCAGACGAGCTGCCGGCAATTGGCACCCTAGGCGGAACAAGCGATTGGAGCCCCCGCCTCCAAAGCCCTCAACGGCTGTTTATCTTGGCGCCCTTGGCGACCGTCTCGTTCGCCTGTATTGACAGGCTGCCCCTGGTTCCAGGGTAGGTCGCCATGACCGGCTTGTCCATTTCGGCTCCGTCTACATTGCAATCCTCTTGCGCAAAAGCCTATGCAAATGAAGCGCAGATTAGCATATTGCTGTGCTTCATTTGCATAATTAATTAGGGGGCCTTTTTACACAATAGGCTTATGTGCAAAAATGGCCCCTAATTAATCATGCAAATGAAGCATGGAAGTATGTTAATCCGCACTTCATTTGCATAGGTTTTTACGCAAGAGGGATGCAATGTAGATGTAGCCTTAGAACTGCAGGTGGCCCACAGTTCTTGCCTAGAGAAAGGGGGGAGGCTGTCACAGACGCCTGATCAGGCCAGTCCTCTATCCCCTCCCGTTCTCTAGGGCTCTGTCTATTTGCCTGTAAAGGAGCGTGGTGCTTTGGGTTCCCCCCTCCCCAACCGGCGAGAGGGCGCTGGAAAGGCCCAGACTATAACGGGCCAGCCTGCTGGGCAGGGATGGGTCCCGAGCCTGTCGGAGGCTGGGAACGGGGGACGGGGGCTGGGTCACTTGGTGATTCCTTGTTCTGTTCCCTCCCTCTGGGGCACGGACACCGGCCGGCCCTGGGCGAGATGGGCCATTGGGCGGCCCCAGGGTGGACATGGTGCTCTGGAGGAGCAGCCCTTCTGCCCGAGGGTGCGCTCGATGCTGGGCCTGCAGTGACACAGGCAGTGATTGCTTCATATCCTGCCTTGGGGAGCCCTCCCCGCCCGTGTCCCCTCCCTCCCTTCCCCCCGCGATGTTGAAACTGACCTCAGCCGGTTGCAAAGACTATTCTTGTATTTCCTGAGGTGAGGTGCAGCAGCTTTCACGCCCCTGCTCCCCACAGCGCATCGTGGCCGGGGAGCTGACGTCATGGGGCAGGCTGGGACCCTCGCTGCTCCCCTATAAAACCAGGGCCTTGCCCGGCAGGCCAGTATCATCGTCTAGCAGGACTCCTTGCCCTGGTTCTGCTCCTGCGGCTCACCCCAAAGCAGCATGAAGGTCTCCGTGGCTGCCCTCACCATCCTCCTCGTCGCGGCCTTCTGCTCCCAGGCCTCCGCCGCCCCACGTGAGTCCCGCCTCTCTGCCCAGGTCGAGCGCCCCTGTCAAGCCTGAATGCCGCTGGGCGTGGTGGCCTTTTCGCTGCCTCTGGGATGGAGGGGAGCCCCCGGCAGGCTGGGTTCAGTGTCTCCTCACAGGGCTGTTGGGATTATCAGTTGGCTCTTGCCAGGTTTACTGGAGGACCTGGAGATGGGGGCTGGGAGGGGGATGGGGTGGGCGTCGAATCTGTCTCGTGTGGAGTAGGTGCTGGAGTTCAGGGGAGGCTAACGGCTCTGGCTGGGCTCCCCTTCCTGAGAGCCTGGCTCGGTGTGTGGTGTGGAAACGGGGCCGCCCCGCTGTTGCGGGAGGGACAAGCCACCCCGGTTGTGCGGGGACGCCTGTTCTGCGCCCCTCACCTCCAGACGGTCAATCTCTTTCAGTGGGGTCCGACACGTCCGTGTGCTGCTTCGGCTACGCCTCCCGGAAGCCCCCCCAGGGCCACCTGAAGGACTATTTCTACACCAGCGGCAAGTGCTCCCAGCCCGCTGTGGTGTAAGTACCGGGGCCTCGCCGGCCTGCCAGTGCCCTTTACCCCTGGGACCACCCTCTAGCTCCCTGCGGGGCCGCTCTGATTCCGGGGCAAGAGGCTTTTCCCAGGGAGGCGATGTGGCCTGGGGAGGGGCGTGAGGGAAGCTGGGAAAAGGCGGCTCTGAGGGGGATAGGGTATCCCCTTGGGGAGGGAGAACTCTCCAGGTGAAACCTCCCCTGTAGACAAGCCCTGGGGAAGCTAGCGAGGGTGTTAACTGTGCTGTAAGCGCCATTTCACACCTAGTGCAGACAAAGGTGAGTGTGTTCAATGGCGGCAGTTTCTGGGGGCCCTTATGTTGCTTTGACGTGGAGTGAGGCTGTGTTGGCAAACCACAGTCTGGGTTGGCAAAATGTATGAGGCTCAGGGGTGTGAATAGTTTGCGTTGGGTTGGTCCTGCCTTGGGCAGGGGCTGGACTTGATGCCTCCTGAGGTCTCTGCAGCCCGGGGGTTCTATGAGTCTATGAATAGTCCGCCCCCGAGTGAGTCAACTTACACTGACATAAGCACGTGTGGTGCGAGGGCTGCTCCTGCCCACGGAGCTTCTGCTGCGGGCGGAGGTGGTTTCATTGTGCCGACAGGAGAGCTCTCTGCATTCCCCCCAGCACTGGGGGTCCGTCTACACTACAGGCTTCGTCGACAGATACTGTTGACAAAGCCTCTGTGGACAAAGAGCGTCTAGACGACAGCCAGTTCTGTCGACAAAGCAAACCACTTTTTCGAGAGAGTCGAGATGCTCTCTTTCGAAAAAGCAGCATGTGGATGCAATAACGCCCTCTGTCCACAGAACTCTGTCGACACAAGGTGTTATTCCTCGTAGAATGAGGTTTACCGCCGTCGACAAAACTGCCGCCTTCTGTCGACTTACTATCGACAGAACGCAGCGGTAGTGTAGACACAGGTCTAGTTTTGTCGATAAAAGTCCACTTTTGTCGACAAAACCCTGTAGTCTAGACACACCCTGTGAGTCTAGACGTGGCCTTAAACTGAACTGGAATTAGCGTCCACACGGGACTCACTTCCTGTGTAAACGCGCCTGGCCAGAGGGTTGGCCCCCACCGCTTACTGCTCTGCATGTAGCTGTCATGCCAGGTGCTCGGATTTGCACTGAACCCGGGGATCAGATCCGCTGCCCTGACACAGCATTTCCCCGGATCAGCCAGAGCCCAAGGGGGAAAGCAGGATGTGACCCCCCACTGCAGCCAAACGCTGCTGGGTCAGGCTGCAGGCTCTTCTCCCAGGGGTGCAATAAGCAGAGAACCAGGCTGACCTGAGACAGGCCACAATTTCCAGTCTCCCCCCCAGGGGGACTGGATCTGTGAGCAGCTGGCGTTGGGGTGTTTTTCTGAATAGACCTTTAGAGGGCTCCCAGCCCTGGCGTGGTTTAATAGGCCACGGGGCAGTCAGGTACCATGAGGCCTGGGATTCATGGGCTTGGGGTCTGGGCTGAAGCCCTTGAGGAGTCCTGAACAGGGAACCATGGCCATGGACAAAGGGGGCATCCAACTCCCCGGGCCCGGCTTACTCCACAGCAAATTCCACCCCCAGGAGTGTTCTCACCCCCCGTCTCTCTCGTTCTGCACAGATTTGTCACCAGAAAGAACCAACAAGTCTGCGCCAACCCGGACACCAAGTGGGTCAAGGATTACGTGAATTACTTGGAAATGAAGTGAGGGGCTGCTGGAGACCTGGCGCACGTCCTGGAGCATTGCCCACGCCAGGGGCTCTTGCGCGGTCCAAGGAACTCCCACGCCGCCGCTGCGCTTCCACGGCTAGCTGGCACTTTAGAGACCTTCTCAGCTATTGTGTTTATAATGTGAAAGACTCGCTGCTGCTCTCGATGTTCCTCCTTTCTGGCACAAACAAGGCCCTGAGCACGTATGGGCTTTAAAAATCCTATGGCCCATAGATGTAACTGCCTGTGAGGCAGTCTTACCTAGCAGTTAGAGCACTGGATTGGGACTCAGGATACCGGGCTTTATAGGCAAGTCACTGCCCTGCTTGGTGCCTCAGTTTCCCCAGTTGTGAAATAGCTAATGAGTCTGACCTCTCTGGTGAAGAGGTCTGATGGGAAGTGCAGTTGAAAAGTTTGGTGTTATTCTTCCTCGCCTGGCTAAATGCCATTTCAGTTATTTCCCTGACTTCCCTCTGTGGTCTCAAATGGTTACGGGGCTTCCCCTGCCCTTGCTGCTCTAAGCTCTGTGCAGCTTGGGAGCAGGTGGCGGTCACCCAGAGACGTTACCCAGAGGCGGTCGCATTCCAGGAAGGGGGGAAGTAGCCCCGGCTTGCACCTGCGTGACACTGTCTGCACGTCTGAGAAGCGCGTTAGGACAACAGATACAACTCAGCTCATGCAGTAAGATTATTGGCCTGATATTTATCGGGGGCCGGGGGGGGGGGGGGGCTATGGACCAGCCACCCTCAGCTTTCTGTTTGACATGCTGCCACTTGCTGGTTTCAAGGAATAAAAATGTTCTCCTCTCCGTGAAGTGCTGCCTCTCTCTCCTTGCGCTCCAAAGTGCCTGGCACCGGGTTTAAACCAACCTCGAACTGCCGGGGCAGGATGAGCCCTGGGCCTGACGGAGCATCCCACGTCAGCTGCCTCAGGGTCTGACTCCTTCCCCAGGGCCTGGCTCCGGCCGCAGGCAGTGATGGGCTGGAGGGACCCTGGGTCCAGCCCACTTGGCCCTTTCCCCGGTGTCTCCCTGTTTCCCTGATTCTCAGAGACCTGACCCCGTCCATTTCTTACGCCCCGCAATGGAACCCCCTTCCCTAGGCCCTGTCTGCGGGGGGCCACGCAGGGGCAGCCTGGGCCAGCCCGGACCACTGAGCCCTGCTCTGCTCTGGGGGATGCAGCGGCCCGGTGTGCAGGCATTCTGAGCAGGCCCAGCAGTTTCTGGGGTGGGGGGGAACTGTGGGCCACGGGATGCTTTGCCCGCGGGATGGGAAGTCAGATGAGGAGCCGATGGGCCTGTCTGACCCTCAGGGTATGTCTAGACAACAGGGTTTTGTCGACAAAACTAGACCTGCCTCTGCACTACCGCCGAGTTCTGTCACCATAACGTCGACAGAAGGCGGCAGCTTTGTCGACGGTGGTAAACCTCATTCTACGAGGAATAGCGCCTTGTGTCGACAGTGTTCTGTGGACAGAGGGCGCTATTGCATCTACACTGTCCTTGCGTCTACACTGTCATGTCGGCAAAGCGGCTTTGTCGACAGAACTGCCTGTCTAGACGCTCTTTGTCAACAGAAGCTCTGTCAGCAGTGTCTGTTGACCAAGCTTCTGTCAACAAAAGCCTGTAGTCTAGACGTACCCTCAGCTCCCAGACTGTGATGCCGGGCCCAGGTGTGGTGTGCGGACAGCGGTGACCTCCAGTCGGCAGAGGCAAAGCTCAGGGACCAGAGCCCCGGCCTGGCAGGAGGACTTGGAAGGGAAGTTCCCTGGGGATCGCTCTGCAGTGAGGACGGTCGGGGAAAGCCCCATGAGGAAATGAACCGTGTGTAGAGCAGAGTCCGCACAGCCTGGGCCCCGAACTGAGCAACCAGCGCAGAGGGGCCCATGGACTAGCAGCTCGGTGAGTGCACCGGTAGCTCTCCCATAGCCTGTCCTGCCCCCCACACACACTCCAGGGGGATTGACACTATTTACCCTCAGCTTGAGCTCACTTGGAGCCCCATCCCTGGGCACTGCGGGAGGCAGGGGCCCGGGGAAGCCAGGGTGCCTGCGGCACGATCCAGGTGGCGTTCAGCAGTGTCCTAGCATTCTTCCAAGGCGCGGGTCTTGCGTAAGGAAAGCTGAGACCCCACCTCGTCCTCCCTGCCTCCGAACGGCTCCTTCCCTCCCAAAGCTCCGCACCCAGCCTCAGCTCCCGGTGCAGGAACTCAGGGCCCAGGGGTGCTAGACGTGGGCTCCCGGATACCCAGGGTTCAGTTTGGTTCCGTGGCTCTCAGTGCCCCTCTGTGACTTTGGCCCCCTTCCGCTCAGCTGTGCTGGGAGCGCAGGCCGCTGTCCCTACAGGGCTGCACCAGCGCCGGGCGCGGCGCAAAACGCCTGGGCCAGGGCCTCTCAGAGCGTTGTGGCAGAGGAGAGAGGGCTGCCGCCCAGCCCCGCCTCCTCCCAGTCATTGCGGGAGCAGATGTTTTAGACAAACAGCCTGTCCTGATTCCAACGTGGCCAGTGGTGGAGCCCCACCCCTAGGTAAATGGTTTCAGTGGCTAATGACTCTCGCCACTGCAAACCCGTGTCCTGTTCCAAACTGCACGTCCATGCGCCCCTCTGGGCACATCACTCCCGGGGAGCGGGGGAACCTGAGCTTAGTGCCCACGTGGAGGGAAGGGATTTGCATCTCGAGTCGCGGCGACCACGGCCGAGCCAGGTGCGGTGGCTGGAGCTGCCGTTAGACAGGGCAGACAGGAGAGACGCGCTGCCTTTGGATCGGTGTATAGACCAGCTGTGGGAGCAGCATCCGGTGGGGCTCAGGGACCCACAGCCCGTCGACAAGGGCGGGCAAAGGGGCAGATGTCCCAGGGCCCAGCGAATCTAAAGGGCTGCCGGCCGCTGCTGCCACAGTGTCTGTAGAATGGCCACCAGAGGGCCAGGTGGGTCTGAGGGGAGGGGCAAACAGGCCACCTGGATGGCATAGCCCCGCCCCTTCTTTCTGAGGCCCCACCCCTGACAGGAGTGCAGAGCTGGCTCCTCTGGGTGTCAATCATCACCACTTGGGGGTTCTCTCAATAGATGCGCCAGCATCCTAGAACCCCAGGATGGGCAGAGACCTCAGGAGGCATCGAGTCCAGTCCCCTGCCCACGGTAGGACCAGCCCCAACGAAATCAGTCCAGCCAGGGCTTTGTCAAGCAGGGATAGAGATTCCACCCCTCCCCAGGGAACCCAGCCCAGCGCTTCCCCACCCGCCTAGGGAAACAGCTTTTCTTAATCTCCAACCCAGACCTCCCCCGCTGCAACTTGAGCCCATTGCTCCTTGTTCTGCTGTTCCCCACCCCCGAGAACAGCCTCTCGCCAGCCCCTTTGGACCCCCCTTCAGGGAGTCGCAGGCTGCTCTCAAATCCCCCCTTGCTCTTCTCTGCTGCAGACTAGACAAGCCCAAATCCCTCAGCCTCTCCTCCCAAGCCATGTGCTCCAGCCCCCAGCTGCTGGGCCTGCTGGTGTCAGTGTGCTCTGGGACTCCTTCCCCTGCAGAGTTTGCTGCAAGACTCCCTTCTGGCCCTGGGAGCAAGGGCAGCGCATGAGAGGGTCTCATTAATTAAATAACCTTCACCTATGTGATGGGAGCGGGCCCAGGTCACCTGACTCCTCCTGCCCGTAAATAACACAATTGGCCTCGCGCTGCTGTACCAGGGATGTGGCTTTATTCCATGGCTGTTGCCGACAGTTCAGTGCCTGCAGCACAGCACAGGGGCACCGGCGGGAATGGCCCATTGCCAGGCCCCTCGCCAGAAGTGGTGCTCACGACAGGCTGGTAACGTACTCACGAACCCAGGCATCGCTGGGGTTGGCGCAGATCAGGCGTCCCTGCCTCGTGGTAAACCTGTGCAGTGCGAAATAGATGTCACAGCGAGCGGGGCTTTGTGGAGAACCAATCGCCCCCTCTCCCAAATGCACCCTCAGCAATTCCCCCGCAGAGCCCAGCCGATTTCCTTCCTGCTGGTCTTTCACCCCGGAGGATTCTCTGTCAGATCCTCCTGCCGACCCTCTGTAGCCCACCGGCCCCACGTACTGATGCCTTTCCGTCCTCGCACTTCCTGACCCTCCTCACAGCCCTCGATAGGAGCCCTGCTAGGCCCTTAGTCCTTTTTGTCCCACAGCACCTTAGAGACGAACAGCGATACATAGTGTCACCAGCTTCCATGGGCAAATGCATGAGCCACTCCAACCCATCTGATGAAGTGGGTTTTACTCACAAAAGCTTGCGATGCTCCATGTTTTTGTCAGTCTCTAAGGGTGTGTCTAGACAACAGGGCTTTGTCGACAAAAGTGGACTTTTGTCGACAAAACTAGACCTGCGTCCACACTGCCTTTGAGTTATGTCGACATAACGTCGACATAACTCAGCAGTTTTGTCGACGTATGTAAACCTCATTCTACGAGGAATAACGCCTTTTGTTGACAGAGTTCTGTCTATAGAAGGCATTATTGCATCTACACTGCCCTTTGCGTCCACACTGTTATGTCGACAAAGCGGCTTGCTTTGTCGACAGAACTGGATGTAGTCTAGACGCTCTTTGTTGACAGAAGCTTTGTCGACAGTATCTGTCGACAAAACCCTGTAGTCTAGACACACCCTAAGGTGTCACAAGACGGCTCATTGTTACAGACGAACACGGCTCCCCCTCTGAGACGTAATACTTTTTGCAACAGTTTCTCTGCTCAGAGCTTGGGGGCCATGTTTTATTTTCCTCCTTAACCTCCTCTGCCCTCCCGGGAGCTCTTCCAGACGAGAAAAGCTGGGTTAGGGTCAGAGTGAAACTGAGACTTTCTAGCCCATGTCAAATCGCAACATTTATTTTCATCCCAAGTCGGAACAAAGCATTGGAATGGCAACATTTTCATGGGGCAGAAATTCCAATAAACCTCCATTTTCAAATAACTCCCTGGTTTGTTCCCCCATCAAGTGAAAGAAAGAGAATCCGCGGCGTTTGACTTTGGTTCCTTGAATGACCCTAAAGATTTCGGATTTTGGTTTCTCATTGGGGCATGTTGCCGCATGGCAGTTGTAGTTAAGAATCTGGTGCCCTCGATTGCTCCCCGGTGGACTAGTGTCCATGGCTGGACCACGTTTTTTGTCATGGAACCAGAGTCTGGTTTCACTATAGAGAACTTGGTCAGAGGGAAATCAACATTGCATCATGGGTGAGATCATCCTCTGCCGGTTATAGAGCATAGAACGCTAGGACTGGAAGGGACCTCGCGAGTCATCAAGTCCAGTCCCCTGCCCTCCCGGCAGGACCAAGCACTGAGACCACCCCTGGCAGGTGTCTGTCCAACCTGCTCTTAAAAGTCTCCAGAGATGGAGATTCCACAACCTCCCCGGGCAACTTATTCCAGTGTTTAACCACCTTGACAGGCAGGAAGTTTTACCTAATGTCCTGGTTCTGCCATCTGCCACCACTGCGAACAGCCTCTCTCCAGCCTCTTGGGAGCCCTCCTTCAGGGAGTTGCAGGCTGCTCTCAAATCCCCCCTCACTCTTCTCTGCTGCAGACTAGACAAGCCCAGCTCCCTCAGCCTCTCCTCCCAAGCCATGTGCTCCAGCCTCCAGCTGCTGGGTCTGCTGGTGTCGGTGTGTTCTGGTGAACAGTGACTTCTTCCCCTGCAGAGTTTGCTGCAAGACTCCCGTGGGCGAGAGGACGGTGCATGAGAGGGTCTCATTAATTAAATAACCTTCACCTTTGTGATGGGAGCGGGCCCAGGTAACCTGACTCCTCCTGCCCGTAAATAACACAATTGGCCTCGCACTGCTGGACCAGTGATGTGGCTTTATTCAACCTCCCTGGCTGCAGTTGAAGCCAATTGCTTCTTGTCCTGTCCTCAGAGGCCAAGGAGAACAATTTCCCCTCCCCCTCTCTGTGACACCTGTTGTATATTGGGTTGTAGATGTAGATCTTGTTGTAGTAATTGAGTTGTCACTGGGGTCAGCCCAGCTGGTTTGGGCTTGTTCTAGTTAGTTCTGTGCTATGCAATAAAATGGACACTTGCAACTACTCCAGCTTTCTGCCTTTCCACTGATTTCTTCCTATTCTGAAACTCCAAACGACACAACAACACCCTTGTAGATGCCTGAAAACCGCTCTCCTGGTCCCTGTCAGTCTTCTCCTTTCCAAACTACACAAGCCCCATTTCTTCAGCCTTCCTTCATCGCTCATGTTCTCTAGACCAGTGTTTCTCAACCTGTGCTCCGCAGAGCCCCAGGGCGCCGCGAGATATCTCCAGGGGCTCCGCGAGGCTGACAAACTGGAAACATCGATAAGTACAGCACATACAATGAGTGGACCGCTGGGGCTCCTCATACATTTTTACGCATGTAAAGGGCTCCGGAGCCCAAAAAGTTTGAGAACCACTGGTCTAGCCCTTTAATCATTCTCGTTGCTCTTCTCTGGACCTTCTCCAACTTCTCCACAGCTTTCTTGAAATGCGGTGCCCAGAACTGGACACAATGCTCCATCTGAGGCCCAATCAGCACTGACCAGAGCGGAAGAATGACTTGGTAAAGCCCACAAGACAGAATGGGGGCTTGAACTACAAGCAGAGGAGTTGACAGACATGCTGGGCCCTCGGTGCTCCCAGAAGGGGCGGAGTCTTGGGCAGAAGGGGCGGGACTGGAGGCAGCCAGTTTCCGACCTGCCCAGAGAGTGTTGCCTGGCACCCTGGCAGTGATTTAAAGGGCCCACGGCTCCGGCCGCTGCTGCAGTAGTCACCAAGCCCTGGAGCAATTGCCCTTTCTCCCAGCCCCCATCGGCAGGCCTGACTACAAGTCCCATGAGGCAATGCTCTGCTAGGCAAATCCAGTGTAATGTTTTATTGTGCTGATTCAGAACAACACACCTCAGGCCAGTGAAAGAACCCAAACGTTTCAATGTGGGTCACACACACATACACAGTGCACCCAACATATACACAGCACCCAGCACACCCCCACTCCGCTCTCTTCCTGCGGCTTGGAAGTCTGTACTTACACTACACCTGGCTGGGAGCACATGCCTCCGGTGAGAAAATAACCGACGAGCAAGCTGCGCGGGATCCGCCGGCGTACGTAGCTGAAGCAGCAGTCGGTGGGAATCCCCGAGCTCTCTGGAAGAGAGGGAAGGAACCGATGTGCAGTTCTGTGCCCTGAGCGCGATGCAGGCAAAGATGAGCGCTGGGGGGTAGGGAGAAGAGGCCCCCAGCAGTGAGGTGCGAGGACGGGGGCAGGAGAAGGAGGAAGGGAAAGGCAGGGAGAACTAGGGTTCCTCTCTTTGAAGGAACTACTCAGCTGTTTGGCACCTTGCTGGGCTGCAGGCTTCATCCCCCCAGCCCTCCCCCCTCGTCCTGTCCGGAGCATCGAGACGCTGGTGGCTCTGGATCTGACATGGGACGGGGTCCCTGAGGCTGGGAGGAGCTGGCACGAAGAGCTGCCTCACAGCTACGACCGTTCTCCTTGCCCGACTCACTTGTAAAGCTCCGGGGATCGATGGAGACCTGGGAGCCGCAGGTGGTGCTGAGGAGAAGGACCAGGGCAGCCGTGGAGACCTTCATGTTGCCGTCAGCTAGGGCTGAGCTGAAGGATCTCCTGGACACCCTTCCTCCTCCGGTTCTGCCCCTCAGCCCGCCCTCTCTCTCAGCACGGGGAGCCGCAGGGAAGGGGTGGCTTTCTGGAGAAGGAAGCTTGGTTTTTATTCCAGAGACGCAAGGAGTGACCCGAATTCTTCCGAACTGAGACATTCAAATGCCTTCCCAGAAACAGGCGGAGTAAGGCCAAGCTGGCTGCATGTGCTGGCCAGCGTGCGCCCTGGAAAGCAGCCGAGGCAGGGAGGGCGGAGCTGCTGTGTTCTGCGTGGCCGGCTGCTGCTGGGGGAACTGACCTGCCTTGGAATGGCAAGTGGCTAGTGGAGTGGGTGAGCCAGGGCCGAGAACTCAGTCACCTCCGGCTCCCTGGTGCAAACCCAGGCCAGGGCGGGAGGGGCGAAGGCCTCGCCATGAGGTCTCTGGGGCACCTGTCTCCTGACATGGCTGAGAAGCTGGGTGCGGGTGCTGGCTGGTGACGCGTTGAACACAGCACACCCTGCAGCCTTCCTCCCCGGGACGGGCACTAGCACATGGGGCCAGGACATTGCCCAGCCGCTGCCTCGCCAGAAATCCCAGCACCTCCTCGTGGCTCGGTTCCACGGGTGACCAGACTCTGTGGGATGGCACGCTGCCAGCTCTTCCCTCGCCTGCTGGGGAGTCCGTCCTGGGGAGGTCTCTCCGGGCGCAGCCCAGGAACACGAGGGGACCCGCGGGCTCATGGTGTCTGTTGGAGCTGGATGCGACAGCACCCGGAGGTGTTCGACTGCTGGCAGCCATGGGAGAGCGGCAGCGAGCGCAGGAGACTCCCCGGAACTTGTGATTTTCTGCATTGTGGCTTTGGAGCTGGCGGGCGCCTGTTGCAATTGCCGCTGTCATCCCAGGGAGGCTGGGGTGTCCATGGCCTGGGTGTGTATTCAGGGGCGCTGCACTGACCCGGAGACGCCTGCAGCTCTGGATTGCTATCGGCCTGTGGGCAGTCCTTCAGGCACTGGAAAATCCGGGGGGCTGTTGTTGGCCAAGTGTGTAAGTGTCACAGCGTGCGCCTCGTGACAATGCCCTGTGCACGCTGGGATACTCTCGTGTGAGAGATCAGTCCAGACTGAGCAGTGGCACCAGAGCAGCACGCACGGAGCGGCACTCGCTGGAACTTCGACACAGAAGCCGAGCACATGGTGACCGCATGTTTTCCGGAGAGCACGCTGATGCCTTGGCCAGGGCGAACAGGGCCGGTGGGCTGGCTAAGGGGCCATTCCCTGGCAGGAAGGAGGGGGCAATAAACGCTCGTCATAGCAAAGACGCTGCCCAGGTTTCCATTTGCACTTTGAAATCCACATGGAAGGGAGGGCGAGACTGTGGAAAGCTGAGTATGTCCCCACAAGGCCATTAAAGGGCACCTGCTGCAGGAACAAGTCCTTTTCCAGCGGCCCCACTGTGAGGCCTAAGGCCTTTGGCTGCAGCAGCATTTGAAGAGCCGCAGCCCTTAACTAAGAGGCAGCAAATCACATCTCGCTGGCATGACAATAGTGCCACCAGGCTGGCCTTGCAGCACCCCGTCGGCAGAGAGCGCCACAGTCCAACGGGGGCTGGAGAGAACTGAGTGCAGCGGCGCCCTGTCCGGCGAGGAACGACTTAGCAGCGGCCGTGGCTGTGGAAGTCTCGCCCCGTCTGTAAGCAGGGGCTGAATGCAGGCTCCCTTTGCCGCCCCACTGGAATGGGCGAGAGCCCTGGGCCTGTGTAAATGCAGCTTGTCCCTGCCTTGTTCGCTGTGTGAGAGGGCAGCTGGGGGATGGTGTTTGCTCCCTGTAACCAGCCTGGCTGGTGTTGGGTCACCAGCTGAGTGAGCGCCACTGGCCGTGTGTGTAATTCTCATGGGAATACAACAGGAGAAAGTCTGCGCCTCGCCTGGCTCGAAGGAGAGAGACACTGTCAGTGTCAAGAAACATGGAGGGACGGAGGCTGCACTGCCAGAGCCGGGTGAGCTGAAACTGGGGCGGGCAGGACTCCGTGGTCTCCAGGCGTGAGCTGTCAGGCTGGCCCGGCCTGGCTCTCCCCCGACCTCCCCACAATGCTAGAGCTAAAGAAAGGCTCCGAGGTGTCTCTTCTCGTGTTTCCATTTATTCCAGCTTGGGGGGCGGGTAGGATTTGCCATGGGAGGTGACCTCTGTGGAGCCCCCTCTGAACTCTGGGTCTGTCCTGACCAAGGGCCGTGACTGCGGGGGTAGGGGGGTTGTTTTGTCTTTATGGCCCCCTCTCTGCTGTTGTTTATCTGTCTGGGCTGGGCCTGGCTCGCTGATTGTTTCTGTCTGGGAGTGGTTATTTCGCTAGGTGTAGCCCAGCACGTTAGGGGGTGGGACTGGGGAGAGCCGGTTGTTCCAATAGGTTAGGACTGGTTAGTAAAATGTTCCTATAATAATTGGTTAAGGTGCCAATAAGCAGAGCTCAAGTTTCACTGGATAAACTGGGGTCCAAGAAGGATCCCAGCAGAACGAACCCAAACACAGGTGCTGACTTTCAAAAGTGCTGGGGTCTGTGTACTTGAGCCGCAGCTCTGTCCCGGGCCTTCGTCCCACCCCACCCCACTTCCTGCCCCATTGACCCTGCCCCACCTCTCCCCACCAGCACTCCCCTCTCTCCCCATTCTGTCCCCCTCCCCTGACTGTGCCATGTCCTCGCTCCTCCCCCTGCCATCCCCAGCCCCCCAAATACCAGGGAACAGCTGACTGGCGGTGAGAGGTGGAAGCGCTGATCTGTGAGGCTGCCATCAGCCAGGAGGTGCTTGGGGGAGAGAAAGGGGGGGCTGCCGATGCCACTGAGCACCCACCAATTTCCCCCAGAGGTGCCCTGTCACAGCTCAATCCCCCAACCTGACATGATGTGTGCAGAGTTGGGGGCCAGCTATCAGAATAACCTCTGCCAAACCTGTCTCTGGTTCCCAGAGACAAACCTTCAATCTCAGTCCCTCTGAGATCCAAAAAGAAAGAAAGAAGCAAGACTGGTTCTTCGCTGCCACCACCCAAGTGATTCCAAGATCATGAGGGAAGAGATCACTTGGGAATCCCCTCCCCAAGGTAAAGCTCTTCCCTGCCCAGCCTCCCTTGGAGTTGGGAAAACAGAGGGACTCCACAGACAACAATGGACTCTGCCCTGGTAACTAGGTGCTGAGTCCTAAGGACACAACAGCCAACCAATGCCGGTTAGTTAGAATGAAAAGAAAACTCTTTTATTATCAAAACAAAACTACTGTTGCAAGCATAGTAAATTGACTAGGTGATAAATAGCCAGGAAGTGACATAGACTCAGGGGAAGTCCCTAGGCTGTAATCCTTTCTTTTTCTGTTTTGTAACTATTAGCCAGCTCAGACATGATTTCCAGACCCCCAAACCAGGAAAACAATAAACCCGTTGGACTATCTGACCTTTTCCCTACGTTCACGTTTGAAGAAGTCCGTTCCTGGAGAGAGAAGCGTCTCCCATCTCCCTCAATCCCTGGGAGAAACTGCTCTGATCTCAAACAAAGAAGAGAGAGAGAAAACCTTCTTGTCCAGTTTGAAATTCCTGTCTGCATTGGTATTGGCTGAATGCCCGATACCATTTCTAGGTACCTGAGTCACCAGGTGCTGTCACTCCTCCTGTTCATGACATGCCCCGTCGCTTTGGTAGCAGCCTCCAGGTATTTGAAGACGATTCTCTTGTCCCCCCTCCACATTGCACAGCCCAGGCCCTCCAGCTTTTCTCTCCTGTGGCTGCATCCGGCCCCTTGGAGCTTCTCTGTCGCTTGCCTCTGGGGCCTGACCAGTCCCTCCCCCGCCCGTCCAGAGGCTGGCGACCAAACTGGACTCCGTGATCCTGCAGGGCCAAGCCAACACCGGGCAGAGCAGGGCTGTCACAAAGGCTGTGCCTTTGCATAGGTTCTGTGGCCTGTGGCAAGCGGCTGGTGCGGCTGGCTCTGGGAATGTCTGGGCAAGTCAGGCAGCCCTGGGGCCAGTTGCACTGGGGCGATCTCGAGGCACCAGGGCCCCAACAGCAGCAGGAGGGGTTTGGGAGGAGGGCTCAAGGCTGGGGTGGGGGGACAGGAGGAGGGAGGCTCTGGGGAGCGCTCGCCTCAGGGGGCTGCCTGGGAGTAACAAGATGTTCCTAGCCCGGAGTGCTGCCTCCACCCGCAGGCACTGGTCCGCAGCTCCCACTGGCCGCGGTTCCCAGGCTGGGCCTAGGGGCAGAGCTAGGACGTGTCACTGCTTCTGAGCAGCCCACTCCGCCAACCCTCCTCTCCCAGCACCAGCAGGGCTCCAGGCCGGCCCCGCAGCACCCGCAGCACTCCTGCTGCCCCCTTGGCTCCCCCCAGCATCTGCAACCCATGGTGCCCCCAGGCTGCCCCCAGCGTGTGCAGACCTCCTGGTGCCCCCAGCCCCCTGCCCCCCAGCACCCGTGATCCCCCCAAGCATGGGTGGCAGTCCCGGGTTTAGGCAGCTCCCAGACAGGCTGTGTGTGTTTGTTTACTTCCCATGACCTCTCCATGGCTTTTGCTAAGGAGATCTATGACTAAAACGTAGCTGCACTCTGCTCTCCCCTGCCGTGCGTGCCCTGCTGCCGCTCATGCACCCGACAATTGCTCCTGCTTTTTTGGCAACAGCCTCGCCAGGCTGACTCATGCTGAGGTTGGGATCGCCCATGATGCCCTGATCCTTCTCCACCGTGCGGTGCCAAGCCTGTGTCTGCGCAGCCAGCGCTTCGGCGGATTTCATGTGCCCTCTCGCCCCATCCGCCGCCTTATCCAGACCACTTGGAACTTTAGCTCCGTTGTCCACAGTGCTGGCCGCCCCCCGGCCCTGAGTCATTTGCAAGCTCTGCCTGTCAGCTCTCCGGTCCTACATCCATTAGCAAAGGTGTCACACCACCGCCCCCAGCACAGATCCCTGGGCACCCCGCGGGGGACCCGTCTGACAGCATCCCATTGACACTGACTCTGCGTTTGCAGTGGTTGGCCACTTAGTGGTAGCGCCGCGGAGCCGCCTTTCCCCAGCTTCCGGATCAGAATGTCACAGGAGAGCACCGGCCCTGTGCTGCTGTTGCAAAAAAGGGAAATGCAATTTTTGGTTGCGTTAACAGAGGCAGAGCGTGCAAGTCAGTGGAGGTGAAAGTGCCACTCTCCTCGGTGGGTTAGGCCTCAGCCGGAGAATTGAGTCCAGTTTTGGTCACCAATGACGTAGAAAAGATAGTGAGGAACTGGAGTGCATCCATCTAGCCCAGTGGCCTGTCTGCCGACAGAGGCCAGCGCCAGGTGCCCCAGAGGGAGTGAACAGAGCAGGGAATCCCTCCCGTCACCCATTTCCAGCCTTTGATAAACAGAGGTGAGAGACACCATCCCTGCCCAGCCTGGCTAATAGTCATTGATGGACCGAACCTCCATGAATGTATCTAGCTCTTTTTTGAGCCTTGTTAAAGTTCTCGTCTTCACCACATCCTCTGGCAACTGTGTTGCATGAACAAAAGCTTCCGTCTGTTTAATTCATTTCGTTTGGTGACCCTTAGTTCTTGTGTTATGGGAACAAGTCAATAACTTTTCCTTATTCACTTTCTCTGCACCAGTCACGATGGAATAGCTCTCTAGCCTATCCCCCCTCAGTCTCCTCTTTTCTAAGACGAAAAGTCCAAATCTTTTTAATCCCTCTTCACATGGGACCTGTTCCAAACCCCTCACCATTTGTGTTGCCCTTTTCTGAACTTTTTCCAATGCCAAGACACCTTTTTTGCGATGAGGCGACCACACCCGCTCGCAGGATTCAAGATGTGGGCGTACTATGGATTTATACCGAGGCAGTAAGATATTCTCTGTCTTATTTTCTATCCCTTTCCCCCCTAACATTCTGTTTGCCTTTCTGACTGCCGCTGCACACTGAGGCTGTGTCTAGACTGCAGGCTTCTTTTGGAAGAAGCTTTCCTGGAAGAGAGCTCCTGGAAAAACTTCTTTTGAAAGAGAGCGTCCAGACAGCAAAAGCACATTGAAAAAGCAATCTGCTTTTTTGAAAGATAGCGTCCACATTGATTGGATGCTGTCTCACATTTCAGTTGTGATTACTATGAATGGAGTGGCCACCAGGCAACCTGTGCTTTTTCCCGGAAGCCCCTTCCTTCAAAAAAACCCAAACAAACCTCTCTTCCCCGTCCACTCATGCTTTTTTCAGAAAAAGGCTTCTTCCTCGTGGAAAGAGATTTGCTGCTGTTAAAAAACCCCCTGTGTTCTTTTGACTTTCTGTCGAAAGAACCCAATTGCAGTGCGGACGTAAGTGTACTTGGAGCTAAATTAGCCCCATCATATTGTAGGTATCGTTGGGATTATTTTTTCCAATGTGCATTGCTTTGCATTTATCTTTTTCTAATGCCAGTATATCTCTTTTGAGACAAGGAGACCACATCTGCACGCTGCATTCAAGATGTGGGCGCACCATGGATTTATGCAGAGGCAATAAGGTATTTTGTGTCCTTTCCCCCCTAACATTCTGTTTGCTCTTTAACAAAATACAGGACAATGTAGCACTTTAAAGACTAACAAGATGGTTTATTAGGTGATGAGCTTTCGTGGGCCAGACCCACTTCCTCAGATCAAATAGTGGAAGAAAATAGTCACTGTTTGCTCTTTAGACTGCAGCTGCACACTGAGACTAGGTCTAGACTGCAGGCTTCTTTCATTCTTGCCGTGCGACTCTATCTCCATCTAGGGGCAGGGAGACGGCTAGCAACTGATGGATCCGCTACAGCTGTGATCTGCAACCTTTTTAAGCATGAGATCGCTTTTTGGATTGAAGTGCAGTCTACCTCAGACCCAGATACTCTGGCCCCGCCTCCTTTGTACCCCTTCTCCAAGGCCTGCCCCTGCTCAGTCCGTCCTCCCTTCCTCCTTCATCCTCCCTCCCTTTCACCAGGCAGGGGCAGAGGGTTGGGGTGCAGGCTCTGGTCTTGGATTAAGGGATTTGGAGTGTGAGAGGGGCTCTGAGCTGAGCTGGTGGGTACCAGAGGGGGTTCTAGGTGCAGGCTCTGGGCAGGCGTTTGGATGCAGGGGTGCTCGGGGCTAGGGCAGGAGCTGGGGGTGCAGGAGGGGGTACATGACTGGGGTAGGGGTTTGGGATGTGGGCTCCAGCTGGACACTGCTTATCTCAGGTGGCTCCTGGTTGCTGGTGCGGTGGGGCTAAGGCAGGCTCCCCCCTCACCTGGCCCTGGCCCACTCCCTAAAGCAGCCAGCAAACTCCCTCCCAAGTCCTGTTGGGCCCCCTGTCTGCTCTGTGGAGAGAGGATACAGGGTGGGAGAGGGGGCACCCTGATAGTAACACCCTCCTCTCCCTCCCTTGCTCTGCACAGTAAGCAGGAGGCTCCAAGGCAAAGGACAGGAGATAAATGGACTGTAAGATGGGCCGTGATGAACGGCTCGGTGTCAGGTTGGCCGTCGGTTTCTACCGGAGTGCCCCAAGGATCGGTCCTAGGACCGGTTTTGTTCAACATTTTCATTAATGACCTGGCTGAGGGGATGGATTGCACTCGCAGCAAGTTTGTGGATGACACTAAGCTAGGGGGAGAGGTAGATACGCTGGGGGGCAGGGATGGGGTCCAGAGTGACCTGGGCAGATTAGAGCATTGGGCCAAAAGAAATCTGATGAGGTTCAACAAGAACAAGTGCAGAGTCCTGCCCTTGGGAGGGAAGAATCCCAAGCATTGGTACAGGCTGGGGACCGACTGGCTAAGCAGTAGTTCTGCAGAAAAGGACCTGGGGGTTACAGTGGATGAGAAGTTGAATATGAGTCAACAGTGTGCCCTTGTAGCCAAAAATGGTATATTAGGGTGCATTAGGAGGAGCATTGCCAGCAGATCTAGAGAAATCATTATTCCCCTTTATTCAGCTCTGGGGAGGCCACACCTGGAGTATTGTGTCCGACCTCACACTATAGAAAGGATGTAGAAAGGTTGGAGAGGGTCCAGCAGAGGGCAACCAAAATAATTAGGGGGCTGGAGCATATGACCTACGAGGAGAGACTGAGGGATTTGGGTCTGTTTAGTCTGCAGAAGAGAAGAGTGAGGGGGGATTTGAGAGCAGCCTTCAGCTTCCTGAAGGGAGGTTCCAAAGAGGCTGGAGAGAGGCTGTTCTCAGTGGCTGCAGATGGCAGAACAAGGAGCAATGGGCTCAAGTTGCAGTGGGGGAGGTCTAGGTTGGATATTAGGAAAAGCTCTTTCCCTAAGTGGGTGGGGAAGCTCTGGGCTGGGTTCCCTAGGGAGGGGTGGAATTTCCATCCATAGGGGTATATCTGCACTAGCTCATTAATTCAGGCAAATAAATCAAATAAATCAGGCAATCAGAGTTGCAAATGAAGCCCAGGATTTAAATATCTTGGGCTTTATTTGCATGTTCCCATCCGGCCACCATTTTTAAATCCCCCATAGTTCAAATGAACTGCCCGCGGCTACACGCGGCAGTTTAAAATTAATCTGAACTAAATCCTTAGTTTGGATTAACGGTTATACCTCATTCCACAAGGAGTAACAGTTAATCCAAACTAAGGACTTAGTTCGGATTAACTTTAAACTGCCGCGTGTAGCTGCGGGCAGTTCATTCGAACTAAGGGGGATTTAAAAATGGTGGCCAGACGGGAACATACAAATAAAGCCAGGGATATTTAAATCCTGGGCTTCATTTGCGACTCTGATTGCCTGATTTGCCTACCTAGCTTGAATTAATGAGCTAGTGTAGACATACCCTAGGGGTGTTTCAGTCTCGGCTTGACAAAGCCCTGGCTGGGCTGATTGAGTTGGGTTGGTCCTGCCTTGGGCAGGGGGCTGGACTGGATGACTCCTGAGGTCTCGTCCAGCTCTATGAGTCTGAGGGTGCGTCTAGACGACAGGGCTCTGTCGACGGAGCCATGTAAAGTAATTTACTCGACATAGTCAAAGAAGCGGGGATTTAAATAAACTCCTTCAGCCAATCAGCTAATTGTTGGCACAGCACGGCGGCCATTGTTATTTTAATGAAGGGGGATTATTTAAATCCCCGCTTCTTTGACTATGTTGAGTAAACGACTTTACATGGCTCCATCGACACACCCCATGATTCTATGAGATGGGCAGCAGTGGGGGGAGCCGCTAAAGTGCCAGTCCTTGAGAGCCTCTTGGCCAAGCCAGTCAGGATCCCCTGTCAGAGGCTCCGGGATCCACTGGCAGATCCCGATCCCCTGGTCGGTGACCCGTGTGCTACAGCCTGGGCCGAGACACCCCTGAGCGCCTGTAGGACAGTCTGCTGCACTGCGCTCCCGGGTCCCACGCTGATCCCAGCCACCACCGCCCAGGGCTGTGACATCACCCCAGCTCCGTGGTAACAAGTCTCCTGGGGGCTTTTTCTTAAAGCTCCGGGTTCCTCTCTCTCTCTCTGGGGAGTTCCTGATGCTCTAGGATGTGGAGAGCAGCTGGACACTGCGACACCAGCAAGTGCATCCCCCCCATTTTGTCGGTTTGTTTTTAAGCCAGACTCGTGCTGGGGGCATGGCCACGCGTGAGCCACTAGCCGCACGTGGCCATGTGGCCGGCTGAGCGTGGCAGGTTCGCTCCAGCTGTCGCCCCTCCAGCTAGAGCGGCTACTGCTCCAGGACTGGTTGGACTCTTACAAAGACCTTGGCTACTGCCCAGAGCAGCCCGCAGGGGGCGCTCGGGAAAGGCTCCTGCAAACAGCTCCTACACGGGGAACTGCTAAGTGCTCAAATCTCCACCCGCGTGTCTGTTCCCCAGACTCCGCTGATCTCAGACCCTCCCTTCCTGGGTTTTATGCTGCGAGCTGCTCAGGGAAGACCCAGGTGTCGAACTGGTGTTTCTGCAGCACAGAGCGGCTGCGTCTAGACTGGCCACTTTTGCGCAAAAACTCGCCAGCTGTCTACACTGGCTGCTTGATTTTGTACAAGAGCACTGACGTTCTACTGTCCGAAATCAGTGCTTCTTGTGCAAATGCTTTGACGTTCCCGTTCGGGCAAAAGCCCTTTTCCGGAAATATTTTTGCACAAGAGGGCCAGTGTAGACAGCTAAAAACTGTTTTGCGCAAAAAAGCCCCAGTGGCAAAAATGGCGATCGGGGCTTTCTTGCGCAAAACAGCATCTAGATTGGCACAGGCACTTTTCCACAAAAAGTGCTTTTGCAGAAAAGCGTCCGTGCCAATCTAGATGCTCTTTTCCGCAAATGCTTTTAACGGAAAAGCTTTTCCGTTAAAAGCATTTGTGGAAAATCATGCCAGTCTAGACGTAGCCAGCATGTGTGCTAACCAGGGTCTCAGGGATCCACACAGGTCCAGCCTGGCCTGGGAGGGGTCAGCCCTGGCGTTTTCCTTGCTTACACATCCACAACAGTGTTTGTGCAGAACAACCGGGAATAAGTTTGGCCTCCCCCTCATATGCCTGGGGGGCTGATCTGCAGAGTCTGGGGCTGGGTAACATGCAGACAGTGCTTCTCTCCTCTGGGCAGAGCTGCAAAAGTTTGGGTCTTTCATAATTGGAGGTGGATTTTTGCAGCCCCCAGCTATCCTCCCCCCAGCTATTTCTTACGAAGCCCACTGGAGTTTGTCCTCAAAAGTAATTCTCGTGCAGCACATTGTTTAAAACCCAGCACTTCCCAGGGTTCCTACCGCTCACACCTGCCCCTCGGAGAAGTCACATACACTCCCACAATGATGCGCACATTGTGCTTTTAATAGAATGGATACCAAAGCAACACTTCAGTCCGTCAGGTTTTTCCAGGCTACTGCCCTGTCACAAGGGGAAATCAGTTCCTGTCATGGCTCTTTTGTGGTTTTAAACACATGCTCTGTCAGAGTCTGCATCCCCCTTTTGCGGTCGCTGTCTGCAAATCTTAATGAATGAACGGCCTGGCGGGATTCTTGGAGGAAGCAGCAAATACAAAGCACATTGTGCAGCTGGGTAAAAGGGTGCGCTTGGGAGGAAGAGTGTGTCATTCAAATGTCAGTCAGTGTCGATTTCACTGCGCCCTGACAGAGACAGTTTCCATTGATCACTGAAACTGACAGGGAGGCAAAAGAAGGAAAATGCTGCATTTGATTTAAGGATGGTGCTTTTCTCTGGTTCGACACGTGACATTGACAATTTGTGTTTTAACTGTGGCTTAAGCTGTAACTTCTCGAGTGTCTGTGCTCTCCCTCCCCACATTTTTCACACCTGCGAACCTTTAAATTGTTTTTTAAAAAGACAAAACAAAACTCTGCTATTGCCAACCACAATTATAAAAAAATAAAAATTGGAGAGCCATGTCTGAGGCTGCTGGGGGACCTTGGGCAATTAGAGCCCCTCTCCGTGCCTCAGTTTCCCCAGCTTACAATGGAGATAATGATGCTGACTTGCTTTGTAAAGTGCTTTGAGTCCTATGGGTATCCAATAGGATCAAAATAGCAAGCTGGGATTCTATTGGTAATAATACTAATACATAATACAGAATATTTGCAGAAATCCCATCTCGTGTGTTCTTGCAGGGATGTCTATGTAACCTAGGTGCTTTTATTGGCTCAATTGTCCCTTCTGAGCGGCACTGGACACTGTTTATGAGAAATCCCTCCCTTCATGCGCCAGGAGCTTTCCTGCTCTTCCCGGACGTTGGAAAGAAAAGGCTCCTTTGAGCTGCCCAATTGCCCAAGATCCCGGTCGTTGCACAGACGGTTAGACAGACAAGTGATTCCAATGCCCGTGCAGTGGCCTATTACACATGCTCTGCCCATGGCCCTGTGCAGCACCTCCAGCTCTGTAATGGCTTTATCCCACGAATACCTTGTCCAGTGACCTGACTAGTCCCCCTGGCAGCATATCCTGCATTCCGCCAGACCTAGGCGCCAGCTAATGCCTCATGCCCCATCGGGCGATGCGAGCTGAGGGACAGAGAATTGAGCCGAGCCTGGAGAAAGCGCTTGGTGCACTTGCTTAGCTTGAATGACACACTGCTCACTATCCCTCTCCGGCATCGCACTTAGCCCAGGCGCTAATGTCCCGCTGAAATCCTGACGGCGCCACTCAGAGCATAAGGACTAGCTTGCTGAATTGACACCATCCCCTAGGCAATTCATTTCCCCTCACAGGAGGTGTGTCTAGACTACACGGCCCTAGACTACACGTGTCTAGACTACACGGCCCTGTCGACGGAGCCATGTAGATGAGTTTACTACACATAGCAAAATGAAGTGGTGATTTAAATAATCGCCGCTTCATTTAAATCAAAATGGCCGCCGCGCTGTGCCGGTCAGCTGATTGTCGGCACAGGGCGGCAGTCTAGACGGGGATCAGCCGACCCCAGCACCCTTTGTTGTCAGATCCTTTATGCCTCGTGAAATGGGGATCTGACAACAAAGGGTGCTGGGGTCGGCTGATCCCCGTCTAGACTGCCGCACTGAGCCGACAATCAGCTGACCGGCACAGCGCGGCGGCCATTTTGATTTAAATGAAGCGGCGATTATTTAAATCTCCGCTTCATTTTGCTATGTCTAGTAAACTCATCTACATGGCTCCGTCGACAGGGCCGTGTAGTCTAGACACACCCAGAATGTCATGGGACAGATGGGCCCCCCCTTGTGTCACTATTTGACGCATGATTCTTGGACTGCGGCTCACCGAGAAGGCGGGAAGACGCGAGCTCCTTCAATCGGCTGCTTTGGTCCCTGGCCCCTGCGCAGCCCCGGAAGGGGAGCAGGTGCTGGGTGTAAATGGCTTGGACAGCGCAGGGTGCAGAGCATCCACATTTCAGTCCAGAGCACCCCCAGGGTTCGGGGGTGGGTACGTTTGGACTGGGACTGTCTGGTGGCTTCGTGCTGCCCTGGGACCTGGGTTGCCTGGCACTGTTGCCCCGCAGAGTGGGTATGCTGCAGGAAGCTCCCTACAAGTGTGTGAGGGGGGGACACACCAGAGCTCAGCCCATAGCTCGCCCCTTACCCTGCTCTGCTCCGCCTGTGGTCTGCTTCCTCCACAGGCCCCGTCCATACTCTACCTCATCTTCCCAAGGCTCCGCCCCTTTGCTCGTCTCCATTCCCCCCCGTTGCTTGCCCTGGAGGTAGGAGAACAGCGAGGTTCATGACACGCTCCGGCTGGGTGACCTGGGAGAAGTCCCCGAGGCCTGGCCGCAGGGGCCTCGGAAAAGGAGTTAGGTACCTGCCTGGCTCCACAGAGTACGGTGGGTGCGGGTGCGTCCCTCAGAACCACGGCTTAGGTCCCCCAGCCGTTGGAGCCCCGCTAGTTCACCTCTGAGTCAGTCTCATGTTGGGCTCAATTACGTAACTGGAGGGAAACAATTTAGGGGCTAAGATAGCTGTTACCGCTCAAGAGAGAGATCTTGGAGTCATTGTGGAGAGTTCTCTGAAACAGCCACGCAGTGCACACCGGCAGTCAGAAAAGCAAACAGGAGTCATTAACAAAGGAACAGAGAATATGGCAGAGAATATCCTAGGGTACGTCTACACTACATCCCTAGTGCGGACTAGGGATGCAAATGGAGACGACCGAAGTAGTTGTTGAAGCAGGGATTTCAATATCCCGCGCTTCATTAACATGATCTCGCTGGCGCGCTAGTTCGAATCCCAGCTGATTCGAACCAGGAAGTGTGCACCAGGCCATGTTAGTTTGGACTAAAGCCCTTAGTTTAGTCTGAACTAACGCGTCCCAGCGCGCACTTCCTGGTTCGAATCAGCTGTGATTCGAACTAGTGCGCCGGCGAGATCGTGTTAATGAAGCGCGGGATATTGAAATCCCTGCTTCATTAACTACTTCGGTCGTCTCCATTTGCATCCCTAGTCCGCACTAGGGATGCAGTGTAGACGTACCCTAAGGCATTTATTGACAAACGCCTGAATTCTCTTAGTGTTGCTCTGGACAATGCGCCACACCTCCGAGCCATACAGCCACATGGATTTCACATTGGAAGTGAAAAGGCATAGCTTGGTTCTTATTGAAATGGCTCTTGTACCCCAGACTGGTTGTAGTATGGCAAAGGTGGGATGTAGTGTCAGTACCAAGCTGGTTGCTGTGCTCGGGCTGTGGGCTGTGGATGACCCCTACTGGCCTCTGTCTGTGAGCACTGCCCAGCGAGGGGGCGTCTGGAGGGCTCCCATGACAGTGACCGAACCGGTTCTACTGATTAAGGGAAGGGATGGAACAATAGAAGTGAGTGTTGGGGGAAGGGTCAGTTGCTGGCTGGGAAACATGAAGGGAACAGCCTGAGTTGAGGGCTGAGGGGCTAGGGGTGATGGACCCTCTAACCCAAGGGGTCTGAAGCATCCTGGCCCTGTCTCCTGTAGCCACGTCACGTCTAGGCTGTGCTGTACCCTGGAGAAGCAATAAACCCCCCTATTCTACTGGCTGGCAGAGTCTGTTCTTGCTGCTACGGGGCTGCAGCGTCGGGGTAACCCCGACACGTCGTCACAGAGGCTTGTTGCATCTTTCATATTCCCACACTGATGTCCTCTTCAGTTCCCCCATTCTTGCTGACAACACTCCCCAAGTATACAAACTGGACAGCCTCTTGCACTGCTTTTCCTTCCATCACAAACCATGCTACCCCTAAATGTAGGAACTGTAAAATATGACACCAGTGCTTGCAGGAGAGACACTGTCATTGTAAGGGGTCTAAGATGAACAAGCCTCCCCCTTCCAGATTGGAGTGGACTGAGTTGGGGGGAAGGAGCTGGAGCCAGCCAGCTTCATGCTTGCCAGGCATGAGCTGTAAGCCTAGTTCAACCTGTTTCCTTTCCCCCCGTTCTAAGGATAGACCTAAAGCAGACTCCATAAGGAGTCTCTTTGTTATCCCAGTAGAAGCTGGAATCTTTAGGCCAGCCTAGATGGTGGCTAAGAGCTGAAATCACTAAGAGCTGAAGTCACTAGTTTGGCCTGGAACCAGACCCAACAGGGTGGCTGGCAGGAGTGGGCGGCTGACGGGAGTGACTGGCGGGCGGTCAGCAGGGTGGCTGGCAGGAGCAAGCAGACCACAGGAGCAGCACAAAGGTGGTATGGTCTCAGGCCCATGAGTGGAGTCATCAGGGTGCTGTGTCTGGGTCCGCACTGACTGGACAGAGCTGTAAGTGGGGCGTTTGAAGTGGGGTACAGGGAAAGTTTGGTAGGTGAATGGGACCATTACATTGTTGGACTAGTGAGTCGGAGGGGCAAAGGACATTGCTCAATCCATTTGAGTTGGGATGGTTACTCATGGGGGTTATGAACTCTGGTTGTGGTATTTTCCCAAGTTAATGCCATGTGACTGCTCTCCCTCTTTCATTCAAAGTTTCTTTTCTACGCTCAGACTCTGTGCTTGCGAGGGGGGAAGCGTTGCCTCTCGGAGGCGCCCAGGGGTGTGTGAATTTTCCAGGCTACTGGGTGGGGGCTCAAGCCGGTTGTGTGTGAGATGGATGAAAAGGAACCCCTAGATATTGAACCCGGCCCCGGCTGCTGCTGGCGCTACCTGGCAGAAGGGTTACATTTATTAGCCAGGATGGGCAGGGAGGGGTCTCTGGTCTCTGTGCGTCAGAGGCTGGGGATGGGCGACAGGGGAGGGATCACGTGAGGATTCCCTGCTCTGTTCCCTCCCTCTGGGGCACCTGGCACTGGTCACTGTGGGCAGCCAGGACACTGGGCGGGACGGACCTTTGGGCTGACCTGGTGTGGCCGCTCTGATGTTCTAACCCCCACAGGAGACCTTGAGAGGCCGTGTCAGAGCGTCCCATAGCGCAGAACTTCTGTTCCCCCTCCTGCTTCCTCCTCAGCTGGGGGGACTCGGCCTGCCTCTCTCAGCCTGGAGTGGGGCTCTTGTTAGCTCTGGGCTATAACTGGCCAGGGAGGCCTTCTGGAGGGGGCAGCCAGTGGTCAGAGTGCTCCTGACAGGCACGAGGCAGGCGCAACGGGGGTCTGCGCGCGGCTCGGCGAGGAGGCTAACACGTGGCAAGCCTGGAAGCCCAGTGAAGGAGCCACACGGGTGCCTAAGAGAGACAGAGCTACCTGCAGGGGGAAACTTCGGATCCAGCACTAACTGCTTCAAATGTGCTGCTGCCTCGGGGAATCCTGCCGGACTTGCATTCACTGACTGGTTTCCGACCGACCACAAAGGGGGATGCAGACACAGCAAATGTCTCAGACCACAACTGAGGAGTCACAGGAAACGTTTTGTCAGTTTTCAGTCATGGTTTTTTTTCCACGGGTCTCTCAGGGTTTGGAGGCTTCTCCCTCCTGCTTGCAGAGCAGAAGTGAGCAGGGCAACCCCAGCCGGCTGCAAGCCCAGATGTGAGCAGACGGGGCTCCGGTCTGCTGTAAAAGTGTCATGCTTGTGAAGCGAGCAGGGTGGGTTTTGAGGCCCTGGCTCGGGGTGTTAGCGGTGGGAGGTGACTCCCTGTGCTGCTAACTCTGGTTGTGGTATTTTCCCAAGCTAATGCCATGTGACTGCTCTCCCTCTTTCATTCAAAGTTTCTTTTCTACGCTCAGACTCTGTGCTTGCGAGGGGGGAAGCATTGCCTCTCGGAGGTGCCCGGGGTGTGTGCAGAGAGCAGCCGGCAGGTGGAGCTGGGGTGTGGCACCCAGCTGGGGCAGGAGGAATGAGCACTTCTGTAATACTGGGCTGCAGCATGATCTGGCGCATAGATGTTTGCTCCGGATGGAGAGCCCCTGGCCCTGGGCCTGGGGAAGCTCTACCAACTTGTCTGTCTGAGTTCGACCTTTGGGCCTCTCTGGCAAAGGAGTTTCATCCAGGTGACTTGCAATACAAATCGTGGTTTGCAGCTTTGATCGGATCTGGGAGACTAGCGTCCGGGTTTCCCGGTTTGGTCCTGGGGCCAGCTGCAGATTTGGATGGATTGCAATGAGCTAGGTGCCGAAATACCCTCCCAGTTCTGGCCCGGGCCGGTGCCGGAGTCACTGCACTCAGTGCACAAGCGAAAAGACAGCTCGTGGCATGGCTGGCCCCGGAAAGTCCCCCTCAGAGCTAGGTGTCATTCCGGCATCTTGCCCTCCAGCTTGGCACCAGCAGCCTAGTTATTGGCCGTTGTCTCCCCAGGGATCTGCACTGGAGCTTGGTCAGCCAGTCTGCAGCTGGTGCCCCAGAATCATAGAATCATAGAACACTAGGACTGGAAGGGACCTCGAGAGGTCATTGAGTGCAGCCCCCTGCCCCCACGGCAGGACCCAGCACTGTGACCATCCCTGATAGACATTTATCCAACCTGCTCTTCAATGTCTCCAGAGATGGAGATTCCACAACCTCCCTGGGCAATTTATTCCAGTGTTTCACCACCCTGACAGGCAGGAACTTTTTCCTAATGTCCAACCTAAGCCTCTCTTGCTGCAGTTTAAGCCCATTTCATCTCATAAAGATCTCTTGCCATTGGGAAAGTTCAGAAAGGGGAACAAAAATGAGGAGGGGTTTGGAACGGGTCCCATATGAGGAGAGATTAATAAAACTGAAACTTTTCAGCTTAGAAAAGAGGAGACTAATGGGGGATATGATGGAGGTCTATAAAATCATGACCGGTACAGAGAAAGCACATAAAAAAAAGTTATTTACTTGTTCCTATCACCTTAAAACTAAGGGTCACGGAATAAAATTAATAAGTAGCAGGTTTAAAACAAACAAAAAGGATGTTTTTTTTCACTTGGTGCAGTCGACCTGTGGAACTCCTTGCCAGAGGATGTTGTGAAGGCCAGGACTTTAACAGGGTTCAAAAAAGAACTCGATACATTCATGAAGGACAGGTCCATTGATACTTAATAGCCAGGATGGGCAGGAATGGTGTCCCTGGCTTCTGTCAGAGGCTGGGAATGAGTCACGGGGGGGAGGAATCGCTTGAAAATTCCCTGTTCTGTTCCCTCCCTCTGGGGCACCCGGTATTGGCCGCTGTGGGGAGACAGACCACCGGGCTGGATGGACCTTTGGGCTGACGCAGCTGGCCGCTCTGATGTTCTTATGTTCAGATGCCTCTTGCACAGGCCAAATAAAGAGCAGTAAAGGCTTCTTGGAGCCCCTCTGGTCCGCAGCGGCGACCCGAGGAGCAGGCGAGGTGGCCGAGAGAGGCCAGTCCTCTGGAGTCCCTTCTGATCATTAATTTCTTGGATTCCAGCAGCACTGCAAGGCGTGCACTGGGGTCCGAGCTCCGCTGCGCCAGATGCCGGGCCTCAGGGACTGTCAAGCCAGATCTGCCAGGGCACTAGGCTGCTCAAATGGCTGCAGATTGCTGCTGGGACTGAGGAGGGAGGGTCGCTGGGGCATGGCCTGGGAGTAAGGCCGGCGGTAGCTTACTGGGTGGGCCATTCCCCGGCACTGTGCGAGATTCCAGGCACTTCTGCAATCACTGTGTAGCCTCTACAGTCGGTTAGTTTCCGCCGCAGAGCTTGAGGGACGAGGGGAGATTATCCTGCAGACCAGTGACTAGGGCACTTGCTTCTACTCCTGGAAGACGTCAGGTTCCAATGCTTTCTCCACCTCAGCCAGAGAAGGGACCTGACCCTGCCTTCCCACCGCAGGGTGAGCGTGTGACCCGCTGGACCGGCAGGCAGGGCCTGCGCTCAGCCTAGGAATCCAGTCCTCTTGCGTTCGGCGAAACGCCCCAACTCAGTACAAAGCAGCTTCAGGCTGAAATGAAATGTTTCAATTTGACCCCCTTGACATTTTAGTCCAGTTTTGTATTAAAAAAACTCAAAAAACCATTAAATCCATGTCAGCTTTGACCTGAAAACAACTTCCTTGGGTTGGGTTTTTTGTTTTTTTGGAATTGACATTGAACCAAAACAGCTATTGTTTACCCAGCTCTAGTGACAGGCGTGTGGTGAAAGAACGGAGCAGAGGAAAACATGCGTAACAGGTGATATGCATCAATAGTGTAACGCTGTTGCAAGAAAAGCACGGATGTGTTCGCAGAGTGTTGTAAGCAAGACATGAGAAGTAATTCTCCTGCTCTGCTTGGTGCTAATATGGCCTCAGCTGGAATATTGCGTCCAGTTCAGGAGAGATGTGGACAAACGGGAGAACGTCTAGAGAAGGGCAACAAAACTGATCATAAAGTCTGGAAACCACGAGGGAAGTTTAAAAACTGTTTAGTTTTAAAACGTTTAGTCTGGAGAAGGAACGCTGAGAATGGACACGAGAGCAGCTTTCCAGTACATAACAGGCTGGTAGCAGGAGGGAGAAAAGTTAATTTCCCGAACCTCTCAGGACAGGGCAAGAAGCAATGGGCTTAAGTTGCAGCAACGTTGCCTGAGGTTGAACATTATGAAAAACTTCCTCCTGGGCAGGGTGGTTAGGCACTGGAATAAATGGGAAGCTGCGGCGTCTCTGTGACTGGAGACATTTAAGAGCTGGTTGGACAAACACCAGTCAGGGTTGGTTGTACTCCTGCCTGGAGTGCAGGGGACAGGACGAGATGACCTTTTGGGCTCCCTTTCAGTCTGTGCTCCTTAGATCCTTCCTGCAGCCCTGCTTCCTGGCACCCAGTAGCTCTGCATGTCTGGTGCTTAAGGGGTTTGGTTTTGACCCGTGTATGAGCAATTTTGATGTTCTTTTACCTTCATACCCACCAAAAGGTCTGATGTTAAGGGCCTGGATGCTATAATTGCACCCTGAGATACTTTGCATTGTTTTCCTGCCCCTTTGCCCTGAGTCCTGAGCGAACGCGACCGTTCTAACTCCGTGAACGTTCTCTTGTCGTCTTGTGAGAGCGATATGCCTGGAAGGGAAGGGAACGCCCCGGACCTTTTCATTTCTCTGCGCATTCCAGACTCGAAAAGACGGACCTGCCTTCCCCCGTCCCTCCCGCTGGATTCCCGCCCAACACTTGCAACAGGCCTGTATTAAACTAAAGCACCGATAAGGTTAGAAATAAACTGCAACACGCCATCGGGTCTCAAAATGTATTTGTTTGAAAGATCCTCGGGTCCTACCCATGCGTGTCACAACATGCGGTGTGCCTCACCCAATGCACTGAATGCCCCCTCCCTCCTGGGTGGGTGAAGGCAGAGAGCCGCTGTTCAGGGCAAAGCACCACATCGCCCCTGAGTGAGCACTGCCCACACAAGATCACTCCGTACCCGGCCTCCTTGTCCTCAAAGGAAACCTGCCCAGCACTCTCAAAAGCTGAGCCTCGGAGCTCAGATGCACAACTCTACCAGCCACTGAGCATCAGGGACTCAGCAAAGACCCTGGATTCCTGGCAAATTCCAGCAATCTGTGACCCATTCGCCATCCTTTGCCCCACACCCGCTCCCACTGCACCGCTTGCCAAACACGCTCACGCCCCATGCCTTGCGAGCCGCTTCACTCCGCCTTCCATGCTCACAGGCCAGCTACCTTCCCCAGCCCTGCATAAACTGGACTTTCACCAGCAGAGGTCTGTCCAATAAAAGATCTGAGCTTACCCACCTTGTCCCTCAAAATACAGGCCAGTGCTTCCGATTGCAATCGCACGAGCGCGCCTACTGCTCAGCTTCACAGAATGGCCCAGTTCAGAGAGGAAGAAACAGAAACACCTGGGCTGCATCTAGATTGGCAGGATTTTCCGGAAATGCTTTTCACGGAAAAGTTTTCCGTGAAAAGCATTTTCGGAACAGAGCGTCTAGATTGGCACAGATGCTTTTCCGCAGAAGCACTTTTTGTGGAAAAGCATCCGTGCCAATCTAAACGTGCTTTTTTGCGATCGGGTCTTTATTGCACAAAACAAATCTGAGCTGTCTACACTGGCCCTTTTGCGCAAAAGTTTTGCGCAAAAGGACTTTTGCCTGAACGGGAGCAGCATAGTATTTCCGCAAGAAGCACTGATTTCTTACAGTAGGAAGTCAGTGCTTTTGCGGAAATTCAAATGGCCAGTGTAGACAGCTGGCAAGTTTTTCCGGAAAAGCGGCTGATTTTCTGGAAAAACTGGCCAATCTAGACACAGCCCCAATGTTTGAAAGGTGTCGGAGGGAACAACGAAGCCTGAAGGCCACACCGCATTTAATGGCATTCTTCTTACAGCCCGACGTGTGCGGGAATGCTCATACCTCTGAGCCACACGTTGGGGCGTTCTTCCAAAAGTCTGCAGCCCCGCAGGGCCTGCGCGCAGCTCGGAACGTCTGTATGCAGAGACATTGCTCCTTGCCCCTCGTTTATTGTAGCAGGGCACATTTAGCAGCCGGTTGCAGTGTCTCTGCGGCCGCCTCGCTGCGCACTTCTGGATCCACTGAGGTGTGTGCTTAACTCACGCCCCCGCTCTGAGGCTACTGGACTTAGGGTATGTCTATACTACCCTCCTAGTTCGAACTGAATTTCCCGAGCTTCATTTGCATAAGCGGGGAGCCGCCATTTTCGAATTAACGAGCTAGTGTAGACACACCCTTTCTGAACTGAAATGCAATCCAGGGTCTAGTTCAAACCCAAACACCCTTCATCCGCCTCCTTCCCGCCCTGTCTCCGAGGGCCCTCCCCTGCTCACTCCATCCTCACTCACTTTTAGCAGACTGGGGCCAGAGAGCCAGGGTGCAGGGGAGGGGGATGTGGACTCTGATCTTGGGCTAAGGGATTTGGAGTGTGGGCGGGGTTCTGAGCTGAGCCTGGGGCAGGGAGTTGAGGTGCAGGAGGGGGTTCAGGGTGCTGGCTCTGGGAGGGAGTTTGGGTGCAGGGGACTCAGGACTAGGGCAGAGGGTTGGGGTGTAAGAGGAGTTCAGTACTTGGGACGGGGTTGGAATGCGGGCTCCAGATGGGCACCACTTACCACAGGTGGCTGCCGGGTGATGCAGGCTCACCCCTGCACTGACCCTCACCACTCCCAAAAGCAGCCATCACACTCTCTTCATCCCGCCCCCCCGCTCTGTGGAGATGGGGTGCAGGGTGGAAGGAGGGGCACCCTGACATCAGCAACCCCTCCACTTCTTCCTGCGCCCTGCACAGCAAGCAAGAGGCTCCCGGGGCTGGGGGCAGCTCCAAGGCAGAGGGCAGGGGGAACACGGCAGTGCTGAGAGGGGCAGATGAAGTGCCGGCATTTGACAGCCTCCTGGCCAAACCTGTCAGCATCACCTGTCAAAGGCTCCAAGATCTCCCAGTAGATCCCGACCTTCTGGTTGGTGAGCACTGGGTTAGAGGCAGAGGATTCAGGACGGACCCTACATCTGATGGGAAGGAGGAGGAAGAAAAGGCTTAAAATAACCTAGAAGAGTCTTTGCAGTGTTGTGGCTGAGTCGGTCCCAGCCGGATGTCAGAGACTCCAGGGAGGAGGGGATCAGTGTCTGCTGATGGAAGGGAGAAGTTCTGGTACCCCACAGAGCACTTCCCCGGCCCAAGGGAGAGCTCTGTGAGACTTAAAACTTGCCCTCTCCATCCACAGCCACTGGCCAAGAAAAGAAACCACCTCTCACCGGTGTCGGAATATCCACCCGTTTGGGGTTAACGTCTTCATTTGGCAGGGAGAAGCTTCTACTCTTAGGAGAAATACGAGGAACGCTCTCCTCCAACTAAAGATATAAGTAAGGAGAAAAAAAGCTTCTTGAAGTTAGTCATGGAGTTACAACAACAAAGCCTGAGGAAACCTGTGTCTTGTGAAACAGCTCGAGGGACATGACAGCAGAAACTGAGCCAACCGAGTGAAGCAATTCTGTGAGCACTTACTTTAGTAAACAAGGCCAAAGAAGCAAGCCCAGGATTCTGCGAAGAATCCTAGAACCCCGGGGCTGGCAGAGCCCTCAGGAATTATCGAGTCCAGCCCCCTGCCCAAAGCAGGACCAACCCAACTCAATTGAGCTGTGTCAAGACGGGACTTCAAAACCTCTAGGGAATCTCCGTCCTTACATCCCTAACTTCCTGAGGGTCTGTCTACACTAGCCCCCTAGTTTGAACTAGGGTGGCTAATGTCGGCATTTGAACTTGAAAATGAAGCCTGGGATTTAAATATCCCGGGCTTCATTTGCATGTTCCTGGGCGGGCGCCATTTTTAAATCCCCTTAGTTCGAACTCACTGCCCGCGACTACACGTGGCAGTCAGAAGTTAATCCGAACTAAATTCTTAGTTCGGATTAACTGTTACTCCTCCTGCAATGAGGTGTAACAGTTAATCCGAACCAAGGACTTAGTTCGAGTTAACGTTTGACTGCCGCGTGTAGCCGCGGGCAGTTAGTTCGCACTAGGGGGATTTTAAAATGGTGCCCGGATGGGAAGATGTAAATAAATTTGCAACTTCGAATGCCTACATTAGCCACCCTAGTTCAAACTAGGGGGCTAGTGTAGACGTACCCTAAGAAATCTGATGAGGTTCAACAAGGACAAGTGCAGAGTCCTGCACTTGGGATGGAAGAATCCCAAGCATTGTTACAGGTTGGGGACCAACCAGTTAAGTAGTAGTTCTGCAGACAAGGACCTGGGGGTTACAGTGGATGAGAAGCTGGATATGAGTCAACAGGGTGTCCTTGTAGCCAAGAAGGCTAATGGCATATTAGGATGCATTAAGAGGAGCATTGCCAGCAGATCCAGAGATGTCATTATTCCCCTTTATTTGGCTTTGGTGAGGCCACATCTGGAGTATTGTGTCCAGTTCTGGGCCTCCCACTACAAAAAGGATGTGGACACATTGGAGAGGGTACAGTGGAAGGCAACCAAAATGATTAGGGGGCTGGAGCATATGACTTATGAGGAGAGGCTGAGGGAGTTGGGTCTGTTTAGTCTGCAGAAACGAAGAGTGAGGGGGGATTTGATAGCAGCCTGCATCTTCCTGAAGGGAGGTTCCAAAGAGGCTGGAGAGAGGCTGTTCTCAGTAGTGACAGATGGCAGAACAAGGAGCAATGGGCTCAAGTTGTGGTGGGAGAGGTCCAGGTTGGACATTAGGAAAAACTATTTCCCTAGAAGGGTGGTGAAGCACTGGGATGGGTTCCCTAGGGAGGGGGTGGAATCACCATCCCTAGAGGTGTTCAAGTCTCAGCTTGACAAAGTCCTGGCTGTGTTGATTTAGTTGGGATTGGTCCTACCTAGAGCAGGGGGCTGGACTTGACTCCTGAGGTCTCTTCCAGTTCTATGGTTCTATGATTCTATGATTCATGTTCCAGAAACACATACCATGTTCTAAACTCTTGACTGGAAATTCCAAATTAATCAGCTTAGTGTCCAAAGCTGCTTTGAAGAAATCCTGAATCCAAAGAAACACCTTCTATGAAACAGGAGACTCATACTAGATGTAGGAAAGAAATGGAACATAACTGAATCTTTGCTGTGATGTGGGCTGTTACACCAAGACTGCGTCTAGACTGGCAGGATTTTGCGGAAATACTTTTAACGGAAAAGTTTTTCCGTTAAAAGTATTTCTGCAAAAGAGCGTCTAGATTGGGAAGGATGCTTTTGCGCAAAAAGTGCTTTTGTGCAAAAGCATCCGTGCCAATCTAGACGCGCTTTTGCGCAAGAAAGCTCCGATGGCCATTTTAGCCATCGGGCTTTCTTGCACAAAAAATTAAGGTGCCTGTCTACACTGGCCCTCTTGCGCAAGTATTCTTGCGCAAGAGGGCTTATCCCTGAGCGGGAGCGTGAAAGTATTTGCGCAAGAAGCACTGATTTTGTACATTACAATGTCAGTGCTCTTGTGCAAATTCAAGCAGCCAGTGTAGACAGCTGGCAAGTTTTTTGCTTTTGCGCAAAATCTTGCCAGTCTAGACGTACCTTAGGGTATTCTCCTGTCTTTGTGGAAACATTGTTTGATGGATCATTTTTATTCTTCTGTCTTGTTGCCCCTCAGTTCCTAACTTTAAGTGCTGTTGAGAACTAGCAACTTGGGTCAATCCACATTTTGAGCATGACCTGACTTTGAAAGGCATGCCCCCAGACAGTCCTCCCTTGTAACATTATGTGTGCACACGAGAAAAGCTAACTTCTGAAAACTTTTATGTTGACTCTGTAGGGTGTGTTTTAGCTTCAGAATGATCTATTATGACCACAAAACAGCCTCACTTCCCTTATTGTGTGAGACAACTGAAATCATTACCGCTTTGCTTTGTTATTCCAGTTAGTAAGAGCATTGTGCTCCGTTATAGGAATTGTGCTCGAGTTATTCTTTCTACAGCTGTATTTGTCTGGGACCAGATAACTCTAAAAATTCTCTTCTGCAAGTTCGCTGGAAGACAAAAGCACTTCCCCAGATCTGACTCAATTTTTCTACACTGTTCACCTTACCTAGAATTCAAGCTGTGATCTTAGAAATTATCTGCTTAAACAGTCGCTGTCTTTCACAATCCCCAAACTTTAGCCTATTCACGCTGCCTTCACACTCACAGCACATGTTGCTATTTGCTTGCCACGTTGTTATAGTAACACACTTCAGCAAGGCATGTGTCGCTTAGGGCTGCTTACGTTTAGCTATGGCGGTCATACGACTGCAATATGTCATATGAGGTGGCATTCAGACTCATGCTAAGTTTCAGCATGCTATTTTCTGAAGCCATGAATGAAAAGTAATAATGGGGTTTTCCTCTCCCTTTTTTAAATGGACTAATTTCAATTCGATTGTCCTCCCTAGTTTCATTCTCAATTGTTCTTTAACAATTGAGAATGAAAAAAGTTTAAAAGCTTTTCTATCAAGTTGAATTTTAGTTGGTTTAATCTAGTTACTTAGTTCAGTTTATGCTCAGCTATGTAGTACAATTTCATTAATTTTAGCTGTTGAATTGTGTTAACATTTAGGGTACGTCTAAACTACATGCCTCCGTCGACGGAGGCATGTAGATTAGACAGATCGGC
This sequence comes from Pelodiscus sinensis, assembly GCF_052426305.1. Lineage (NCBI taxonomy): Eukaryota > Metazoa > Chordata > Testudines > Trionychidae > Pelodiscus > Pelodiscus sinensis. The sequence continues at coordinate 9,675,429 of NC_143072.1, read as the reverse complement.
AGAGGGAAATGAAGCCGCGATTAAAATAATCGCTGCTTCATTTAAATTTAAATGGCTGCCCCGCTCTGCCAATCAGCTGTTTGTCGGCAGATCAGGGCAGTCTGGACGCGCCGCGTCGACAAAGAAGCCTTTCTTGATCGGCACAGGTATGCCTCGTGAAATGTAACGTACTGAGATTCGGTGCATGTAACGTACTGTACTTTAATAACCTTACTCTCATGCTTTTCTTTCTTGTGATAATAAACCTTTAGATATAGATTCTAAAGGATTGGCCCAGCGTGATTTGTGGGTAAGATCCAGAGGGTAAATTGACCAGGGATCTGTGGCTGGTTTCTTGGAACCGGACAGGACTTGTTCGGGGTAGGTGGGATTGGGTGTTAGGACCCCCCACCTGTGTATAGGCCCGGGGCCATCTGGGGCACGGATATTGCTGGGGTGTCGGAGGGGTTTTGCTCGTGAGGCTTCAGGCAGGCAGCTGAAGTGCTCTGTGGGACTGGTTTGTGGCCTGTGTGGAGAGGTCACCAGTCTGGGGGCTGTAAGGAGCCCCGGATTTGAGCAATTCGCCCTGAGCGGACGCCCTCAGCGGTGCCCAGACACGGCCCGGTCCGTCACAGTTGGGAAGGCTAAGACTTTCACCGGGTTCAAAAAGAGAGCTGGATACGTTCATGGAGGACAGGTCCATCAATGGCTACTAGCAGGATGGGCAGGGATGGGGTTTCTAGGTTGTCAGGGTTGGGAATGGGTGGCAGGCCACTTGATGATTCCCTGTTTTGTTCATTCCCACATTGGCTATTGTGTGGGCAGACAGGACACCGGGCTGGAGGGACCTTTGGTCTGACCCAGTCTGGCCGTTCATATGTTCTTAGGACAAGCACTTTACCTTAATGAATGCGTCTTTCCCTGTGTGGTGAACTACACGGTTCCAGAGAGCTCCAGTGCAGGCAGGGAATGGAACTTTGCACTGCAGGATACAGTTATCAGAAGTAGGATTAACTCACGCGGCATCCCACAAAATCTAAGCACCAATCCCCTTGTTACAAACACTGCTCTCTGTTTTCGCTGCACTAGCGGTAGTGGGGGGCTGCACTGGCTGCTGTGAGGCTCACTGAAGCCTGAGGCATAAACTGTCACCTGCTCTGCCCGCCTCCCCGGGCGTTCTCAGCGAGGCCTTGCAGAAGATGCTCCAGAAGGATGGAGTTTCACACACACTCTTCATATCAGGTTTTAACTAGCAGGTCGCCCGATCTTTGGGGGAACGTCATTGGCCATGCAGCTCCCGGCGCCTGGCAGCTGGCACTTCGGCCCCAGCTGTGTAGCTGGAGTTGAGACGTACTTTGCATCGATTTTCTGGGTGGCCACACAGTGGGAGGCCGATGGGAGAAACTCTCCCGTGTGGTGAAGAGTCCCGTGGTCGATGGGGATGCCCTCAGCATTTGATTTAGCAGGACTTTACTAGACCCGCTACACTGAACCCCAGAGGATCGATTGCCGGAGGGTAAGTGGAGACGTGGCCTTAGGGACTTAGGGCTTGGGAGGGGGCGCAGGGCTGGGGCAGGGGTTTAGGGTGTAGGACACTTACATGGTGTAGCTCCCGTTTAGTGATGGTGGATCAGGTGGCTCCATGCTGCCCCACGCTCGCCTGCAGGCACCGCCCCCTGCAGCTCCCATTGGCTGTGATTCCTGACCAATGGGAGCTATGGGGCGGAGCCCCCAGGTGAGAGCAGAGTTTCCCAGTGCTCAGGGCAATGCAGCTCCAGTGTATGTAGGGGAACGTCAATGCGTTGAGCCCCCTCCTCCCTCCCTGCCAGGAAGGGCTGGCCAGGAGCACGGGGCATTAGGGGCTGCAGCCCAGGGCCCCACTACAGCCCCTAAATCTCCTTTCTTACCATGGCCCTTAGTATGACCACTCATGCTATCCCTGCTCCTGACTCTTCCTTCCCCAGAAAGCCCTCTCTCCAAAGTGACTCAGGAAATGTGCCTTGTGTTACTTGGCAGACCCACCCCACTGTGAGTCAGAGCTTCTGGCTGCAGTGAAAACAGCCAGACTTTCCCTGGGCTTTGCTCCTGATGCTAGCTCAGCCCGGAGAGCTCAGATGGATTCCCTTCTGGATTCCCTTATTTATGCTCCAATTGCCCAGTGCTTTCAGGAGTGACACCTTTCTGCCTTCAGTGGGGCGCGATGGGTGTGAAGGAGGGCAGAAGGTCATCACAATGGGAGTTCTTCACACAGTGCACACTCAACCTGTGGAACTCCTTGCTACAGGATGTTGTGAAGACCAGGTTTTTAACAAGGCTCAAAAAGAGCTAGATATGTTCATGGAGGAGAGGTCCATCAATGGCTATTAGCTGTCTAAATCTAGAAACTCAGTTCACCTGCTCTGCTCCAAAAACCCTACATAAAAACATCCTGTCTGCCAACAGTGGCCAGCACCAGGTGCCCCAGAGAGGGTGGACTGAAGACAACGATCAGCGATTTGTCTCCTGCCATCCCTCTCCAGCCTCTGATAGACAGAGGCCAGGGACACCATTTCTATCCCCTGGCTAAAAGCATTTTATGGACCTAACCTCCATGAAATTATCTAGCTTCTTTTTAAACTCTGTTCTAGTCCTAGCTTTCACAGCCTCCTCTGGCAAGGAGTTCCACAGGTTGACTACAGGCTGTGTGAAGAAGAACTTTCTTTTATTAGTTCTAAACTTGCTAAATTTGGAGCGCAAGTGGTGTTCTCATCCATCCTCCCTGTTGAAGGGAAAGGACTGGGCAGGGATCGTCGAATTGAGGACGTAAATGCGTGGTTGCGCAGCTGGTGTCGCAGAGAGGGCTTTGGTTTCTTCGACCATGGGACTCTGTTCCGGGCGCAAGGATTGTTAGGAAGAGATGGGATCCATCTAACGAAGAGAGGAAGGAGCATCTTCGCGGGCAGGCTTGCAAACCTAGTGAGGAGGGCTTTAAACTAGGTTCGTCGGGGGACGGTGACCAAAACCCTGAGGGGAGTGGGAAAGTCAGATACCGGGAAGAAATGCATAGAGCAAGGAGCAAGAAAGGAGGACCCCAGTTTCGAATGGAGAAGATAGGGCGATCAACTGGTTACCTGAAGTGTTTGTACACTAATGTGAGAAGCCTGGGCAACAAGCAGGAAGAACTGGAGGCCCTGGCCCAGACCAAGAAATATGATTTAATTGGGATAACAGAGACTTGGTGGGATGACTCGCATGACTGGAGCGCTGTCATGGAAGGGTATAGATTGTTCAGGAAGAATAGGCAGGGGAGAAAAGGAGGAGGAGTTGCACTATATGTAAGAGAGCACTATGATTGCTCTGAACTCCAGTATAAAGAGGGAGAAAAACTTGTTGAAAGTCTATGGGTCAGGTTTAAAGGAGCAAGCAGCAGTGATGTTGTGGTTGGTATCTGCTACAGGCCACCGAACCAGGTGGATGAGGTAGATGAGGCTTTCTTCGGACAACTGAGCGAAGCTTCCAGATCGCAGGCCCTGGTTCTCATGGGGGACTTTAATCACCCTGACATCTGTTGGGAAACCAATACGGCAGTACAAAGGCAATCCAGGAAGTTTTTGGAGAATGTTGGGGATAACTTCTTGGTACAAGTGCTGAAGGATCCGACCAGGGGCCGTGCACAGCTTGACCTTCTCCTCACAAACAGGGAGGAACTAATAGGGGACGTAGAGGTGGGTGACAACCTGGGAAGCAGTGATCATGAGATGGTAGATTTCAGGATCCTGACCAAAGGAAGGAAAGAGAGTAGTAAAATACACACCTTGGACTTCAAAAAAGCAGATTTTGACTCCCTCAGAGATCTGATGGAAAGAATCCCCTGGGATGTTAACATGAAGGGGAAAGGAGTCCAGGACAGCTGGCAGTATTTTAAAGAAGCCTTATTGAAGGCACAGAAAGAAACCATCCCGACGCGTAGCAAGAGAGGCAAACCTGGTAGGAGACCGGATTGGCTTACAGGGGAAATCCTTGGTGAACTTAAGCACAAAAAGGAAGCTTACAGAAAGTGGAAACTTGGACAAATGACTAGGGAGGAGTTTAAATGTATAGTTCGAGAATGCCGGGGGGTTATCAGGAAGGCGAAAGCGCAAATGGAGTTACGACTGGCTAAGGATGTGAAGGATAACAAGAAAGGTTTCTACAGGCATGTCAACAAGAAGAAGGTGATCAGAGAGGGTGTGCAGTCCCTAATGGATGAAGGAGGTAACCTAATGACAGAGGATGTGGGAAAAGCTGAAGTACTCAATGCTTTCTTTGCCTCTGTATTCACAGACAAGGTCGGCTCCTGGACTTCTGTGCTAAGTGACGCAAGATGGGAAGAAGATGGACAGCCCTTGGTGGGTAAAGAACAGGTTAGGAACTATTTAGAAAAGCTAAACGTATGCAAATCCATGGGTCCGGACTTAATGCACCCGAGGGTACTGAGGGAGTTGGCAAATGTCATTGAGGAGCCTTTGGCCATTATCTTTGAAAAGTCGTGGAGATCGGGAGAAATCCCGGATGATTGGAAAAAGGCAAATGTAGTGCCCATCTTCAAAAAAGGGAAGAAGGACGATCCAGGGAACTATAGGCCGGTCAGTCTTACCTCGGTTCCCAGAAAAATCATGGAAGGGATCCTAAAGGAATCCATTTTGAGACACTTGGATGAGAGGAAAGTGATCAGGAATAGTCAGCATGGATTCATAAAGGGCAAGTCATGCCTGACCAATCTGATTAGCTTCTATGATGAGGTAACTGGCTCGGTGGACATGGGAAAGTCAGTGGATGTTATATACCTTGACTTTAGCAAGGCTTTTGATACGGTCTCCCACAATATTCTTGCCAGCAAGTTAAGGGAATGTGGATTGGATAAATGGACGGTAAGATGGTTAGAAAGATGGCTAGAAGGCCGGGCCCAGCGGGTAGTGATCAACGGTTCGATGTCAGGATGGCGGTCGGTTTCTAGTGGAGTGCCCCAAGGTTCGGTTCTAGGACCAGTTTTGTTCAATATCTTTATTAATGACCTGGATGAGGGGATAGATTGCACCCTCAGCAAGTTTGCAGATGACACTAAGCTGGGGGGAGAGGTAGATACGCTTAAGGGCAGAGATAGGGTCCAGAGTGACTTAGACAAATTGGAGGATTGGGCCACTAGAAATCTCATGAGATTCAACAAAGACAAGTGTAGAGTCCTGCACTTGGGACGGAAGAATCCCAAGCATAGTTACAGGCTGGGGACCAACCAGTTAAGTTGTAGTTCTGCAGAAAAGGACCTGGGGGTTACAGTGGATGAGAAGCTAGATATGAGTCAGCAGTGTGCCCTTGTAGCCAAGAAGGCTAATGGCATATTAGGTTGCATTAGGAGGAGCATTGCCAGCAGATCCAGAGATGTCATTATTCCCCTTTATTCGGCTTTGGTGAGGCCACATCTGGAGTATTGTGTCCAGTTCTGGGCCCCCCACTACAAAAAGGATGCGGAAGCATTGGAGAGGGTCCAGCGGAGGGCAACCAAAATGATTAGGGGGCTGGAGCATATAACCTACGAGGAGAGGCTGAGGGACTTGGGTCTGTTTAGTCTGCAGAAGCGAAGAGTGAGGGGGGATTTGATAGCAGCCTTCAACTTCCTGAAGGGAGGTTCCAAAGAGGATGGAGAGAGGCTGTTCTCAGTAGTGACAGATGGCAGAACAAGGAGCAATGGTCTCAAGTTGTGGTGGGAGAGGTCCAGATTGGATATTAGGAAAAACTATTTTACTAGAAGGGTAGTGAAGCATTGGAATGGGTTACCTAGGGAAGTAGTGGAGTCTCCATCCCTAGAGGTATTTAAGTCTCGGCTTGACAAAGCCCTGGCCGGGTTGATTTAGATGGGATTGGTCCTGCCTAGAGCGGGGGGCTGGACTTGACGACCTTCTGGGGTCTCTTCCAGTTCTATGATTCTATGATAAGGGGATGGTTGGATGAAATAACATGATCTTGGTAACTAATTGACCATTCATTCTCAGTTGGAAATAGGTCAATGGAGGGATGATAGGAGTTGCTATAGGGAACTTTCTGGGTGTCTGGCTGGTGAGTCTTGCCCACGTGCTCAGGGTTTAGCTGATCGCCATATTTGGGGTCGGGAAGGAATTTTCCTCCAGGGTAGATTGGCAGAGGCCCTGGAGGTTTTTCGCCTTCCTCTGTAGCATTGGGCGCAGATCACAGCTGGAGGATTCTCTGCATGTTGGGTCCTTCAAAGTATTTGAATGCTTCAATATCTTTGATATAGGTGAGAGGATTATTCTAAGAGGGGTAGTTGAGATTCTGTGGCCTGCACTGTGCAGGGGGTCAGACTAGATGATCATAATGGTCCCTTCTGACCTTAAAGTCTATGAATCTATGAATTTTCTATCCCTTTCTTAATAATTCCTAGCATCCTATTAGCCTTATTGACCGCCGCTGCACACTGTGTGGAAGTTTTCAGAGAACTGTCCACGATAACTCCAAGATCTCTTTCCTGATTTGTCATAACCAAATTAGCCCCCATCATACTGTACGTACAGTTGGGGTTATTTTTCCCGATGTGCATTACTTTACACTTATCCACATTAAATTTCATTTGCCATTTTGTTGCCCAATCACTCAGTTTGGTGAGATCTTTTTGGAGTCTCTCACAGTCTGCTTCTGTCTTGACTATCCTAAACAGTTTGGTATCATCCGCAAACTTTACCACCTCAGTGCTTACCCCTTTCTCCAGATCATTTATGAATAAGTTGAACAGGATTGGTCCCAGGACTGACCCTTGGGGGACTCCACTAATTACCCCTCTCCATTCTGAAAATTTACCATTTATTCCTACCCTTTGTTTCCTGTCTTTTAACCAGTTCTCAATCCAAGAAAGGACCTTCCCTCTTATCCCATGGCCATGTAATTTACACAAGAGCCTTTGGTGAGGGACCTTGTCAAAGGCTTTCTGAAAATCTAAGTATACTATATATCAGATCCCCCTTGTCCGCATGTTTGTTAACCCCTTCAAAGAACTCTAAGGGTATGTCTACACTACAAAGTTAGTTCGAACTAACGGATGTTAGTTCGAATTAACTTTGATAGGCGCTCCACTAGCGCTCCACTAGTTAGAACTTAATTCGAACTAACGGAGCGCTTAGTTCGAACTAGGTAATCCTCATTCCACGAGGATTAAGCCTAGTTCGAACTTACTAGTTCGAATTAAGGGCTGTGTAGCCCCTTAATTCGAACTAGTGGGAGGCTAGCCCTCCCCAGCTTTCCCTGGTGGCCACTCTGGCCAACACCAGGGAAACTTGTATGACCCCCTCCTGGCCCTGGAGCCCTTAAAGGGGCACGGGCTGGCTACGGTGCCCGTGCCAGGTGCAAGCCTGCCAGAAACCAGCCAGCAGACCCTGCACCTGGCACAGCTCGAGCCAGCCACCCGATGCCCCCCAGCCCTCCCCCTCTTCCCGGGACCAGGCTGGCGGCTCCTGGGAGCTTGCCCGGGACCGCAAGAGGCGGGCACCCGCCTGAGCTAGTGCGGACATCGTGGACCTTGTCCACGATCTCCGCACTAGGCACAGGAAAGTGGCCAGCTAGGGCAGGAGAGCTGCCAGCCTGGCCACCCAGGAGCAGGTGTGCATGAAAATCAAGGGGGTCCATTGAGACCCCCGACCCTGAGCCCTGAGCTTACAATGGCCATCCTGGGTCAGACCAAAGGTTCATCTAGCCCAGTAGCCTGTCTGCCGACAGCGGCCAACCCTAGGGACCCTGGAGGGGATGGACCGAAGACAGTGACCAAGCCATTTGTCTCGTGCCATCCCTCTCCAGCCTTCCACAAACCTTGGGCAGGGACACCACGCCTACCTCCTGGCTAATACCACTCCATGGACCCAACCTCCATGACTTGATCTCACGTCCCTTTAAACTCTGTTCTAGTTCTAGCCTTCACATCCTCCTGCAGCAAGGAGTTCCACAGGTTGACTCTTTGCTTTGTGAAGAACAACTTTCTGTTACTAGTTTGAAGCCTGCTACCCATTCGTTTCATTTGGTGTCCTCTAGTCCTTCTTTATGGGAACTAATGAAGAACTTTTCTGTATGCACCCTCTCCACCCAACTCCTGCTTTTAGAAACCTCTATCCTGTCCCCCCTCCGTCTCCTCTTTTCTAAGCTGAAAAGTCCCAGTCTCTTTAGCCTCTCTTCATATGGGACCTGGTCCCAACCCCTGATCATTGTAGTTGCCCTCCCCTCTCCCAGCATCTCTCTTCCCCTCTCCCACCTTCTTTTCCCAGTCTCCCCCAGTTTTGTTCAATAAAGACAGATTCCATTTTTGAACACAATTCTCCTTTAGTTTGTACATCAAGAAAAGAGGCTAGGGAAGGGTAAGTGGAAGGAGGTGAGGGAGGAATGGGGTACGAGCCCCCGATGGGGAGGACTGGGCTGGCTCTGCGGGCTTCTGGGGGTGGAAGCTCTCCTGCAGCCCCCCAATTGCCCCCTCTCCCTAGATGGCAGCCTGCGGCAAGTGCAGCCGGGCTGATGGCCGAGTGGTGTGATGTGCCCAGTGTGGGTAGTCCGGACACTCCAAGCCAGGACTGCTTTGCAAGCGGGGCACCCCTGAGAACTGTCTGTCCGGGGTGGGGGTCGGGACCCTTTAAGCGCAGCCCTCGGCTAGCCTGAGACAGCATCTTCACGCTCTAAGTCCTCCTCTGATGCCCTGCCGGCACTGCTTCCGGCCATCCTTAAGCCTGGTTCAGGGTCCACTTAATGTGGACATGCTAGTTCGAATTAGCAAAACGCTATTTCGAACTAGTTTTTAGTTCTAGACGCGTTAGTTCGAATTAGCTTAGTTCGAATTAACTAATTCGAACTAAGTTAGTTCGAATTAGCGCTGTAGTGTAGACGTACCCCAATAGATTAGTAAAGCAGGATTTCCCTTTAAGAAACCATGTTGACTTTTGTCCAACAAATTATGTTCTTCTATGTGTCTGACAATTTTATTCTTTACTATTGTTTCGACTAATTTGCCTGGTACTGAAGTTAGACTTACTGGTCTGTAATTGCCAGGATCACCTCTAGAGCCCTTTTTAAATATTGGTGTCAAGTTGGCTACCTTCCAGTCATTAGGTACGGAAGCCGATTTAAAGGATAGGTTACAAACCACTGATAATAGTTCAGCAATTTCCCATTTGAGTTCTTTTAGAACCTCTGGATGAATGCCATCCGGTCCCAGAGATTTGTTAACCTTACGTTTTTCTATTTGTTCCAAAACCTCCTCTAATGACACTTCAATCCGGGACAGTTTCTCAGATTCATCACCCACAAAAGACAGTGCAGATTTGGGAATCTCCCTATTGTCCTCAGCTGTGAAGACTGAAGCTAAGAAATCATTTAGTTTCTCCGCAATGGCTTTATCGTCCTTGATTGCTCCTTTTACATCTTGATCGTCTAGGGGACCCACAGGATTTTTAGCAGGCTTCCTGCTTCTAATGTACTTAAAAAACATTTTGTTATTTCTTTTTGAGTTTTTGGCTAGCTGTTCTTCAAAATCACACCCCAAGACTTTTGTGCTAAGGAATTCTCAGGGACATCACCCATGTACCCCTGCACTGTCACGTCTGCTACCCCTGCCTGCCCAGACCATTGTGCTCTTGCACTGTCCCCATAACTCAGAGCAGACACAATGGGGCCTAGAGCCCTTTGGGGTCACCTTGTATCCCAGGGCGAGCTGAGGGAGCCTGTGGCAGCAGCCCACGCTGCCTGCAACGTTCACACATGGCTACTGAGGAGCTCAGGTGGCCCATCAGGAGGGCAGAGAGGGGCTATGGGTAACCCTCTGGAAATCAGGACGTAAAGAGGCAAGGCGCATGCCATCCCCAACCCACTGCCCCACTCTGCCCCTCTGCCCCAGCATTGCCCCTCCACCTCACTAGCCTGCACACTTGCCTTCTTCGCGGGCAGATGCCACAGCACATGACGTAGGCTCAAGCAGGGTACTAATGTGGGGCTGACACTCCCCTGCCATAGGTGGAAATACCCCCCCCACCCCCCGATGTTTGTGTGGTTGGGAACCCTCAGGGCTCAGGGTTTGCAGTGTCCAGGCAGGTCCACGCCCACAGCCGGCTGCCGAGTACAGAATTCCTAGGCTAGAAGGTGCTGGGGGTGGCTGCCGCCAAGTGAGTCTTTGATCCCCACCAAACACAGAACCCATGAACGCCAGGGCTGGGCTGGGGGCTCCCCTCAGGCCGAAGGAAAGAGCAACGAAGCCCCCTTTATCTTGCAACGATCATTAGAAGCAAGGGGGTGTGATTGAGGGCTGGATGGCAGGTCAGAGCTGTCTGGGTTGCAGGCTCTGGGGGCAGGAGGCAGTGAGAATGGCAACCAAAATGATGAGGGGGCTGGAGCACATGACCTATGAGGAGAGGCTGAGGGAGTTGGGTCTGTTTAGTCTGCAGAAGTGAAGAGTGAGGGGGGATTTGATAGCAGCCTTCAGCTTCCTGAAGGGAGGTTCCAAAGAGGCTGGAGAGAGGCTGTTCTCAGTAGTGACAGGTGGCAGAACAAGGAGCAATGGGCTCAAGTTGTGGTGGGAGAGGTCCAGGTTGGATATTAGGAAAAGCTATTTCACTAGGAGGGTGGTGAAGCTCTGGGCTGGGTTCCCTAGGGAAGCAGTGCAGTCTCCATCCCTAGAGGTGTTTAAGTCTCGGCTTGACAAAGCCCTGGCCGGGTTGATTTAGTTGGGATTGGTCCTGCCTAGAGCAGGGGGCTGGACTTGATGACTTTCTGAGGTCTCTTCCAGTTCTATGATAAGGGAATGGTTTGAGAACATGATCTTGGTAAGTAATTGACCGTTCATTATCAGTGGGAATAGGTCAATGGAGGGATGATAGGAGTTACTATAGAGAACTTTCTGGGTGTCTGGCTGGTGAGTCTTGCCCACATGCTCAGGGTTTAGCTGATCGCCATATTTGGGGTCAGGAAGGAATTTTCCTCCAGGGTAGATTGGCAGAGGTCCTGGAGGTTTTTCGCCTTCCTCTGTAGCATGGGGAACAGATCACAGCTGGAGGATTCTCTGCATCTTGGGGCCTTCAAAGTATTTGAAGGCTTCAATATCTGAGACATAGGTGAGAGGATTATTCTAGCAGTGGGTGGGTGAGATTCTGTGGCCTGCACTGTGCAGGGGGTCAGACTAGATGATCATAATGGTCCCTTCTGACCTTAAAGTCTATTGGTATGTCTACACTACCCTCCTAGTTTGAACTAGGAGGGTAATGTAGGCATACCGCACTTGCAAATGAAGCCCGGGATTTGAATTTCCCGGGCTTCATTTGCATAAGTGGGGCTCCGCCATTTTTAAAACCCCGCTCGTTCGAACCCTGTGCCGCGCAGCTACACGGAGCACGAACTAGGTAGTTCGAACTAGGCTTCCTAGTTCGAACTACCATTACTCCTCATTCCACGAGGAGTAACGGTAGTTCGAACCAGGAAGCCTAGTTCGAACTACCTAGTTCATGCCCCGTGTAGCCGCGCTGCACGGGGTTCGAACCAGCGGGGTTTTAAAAATGGCGGAGCCCCACTTATGCAAATGAAGCCCGGGAAATTCAAATCCCGGGCTTCATTTGCAAGTGCGGTATGCCTACATTACCCTCCTAGTTCAAACTAGCGGGGTAGTGTAGACATACCCTATGAGTCTATGAGCGAGCCGGAGGACCACCCAGAGAAGGAGCTAGGAAAGGCACCTCGAGAAGACACAGAGAGACAGGCGCCTGGGCACACAGCTCCTTGTAGGGCAGACTGGGGGGTTGCGGGCAAGCAAACTGCCCCTTGCTATTTGTTTCTACTGAGCTCGCAGAAACAGGGCTGCCTGCTCATTCTCTTTCAATGGACACGGATCCACCAAGCCAAGTCTGACTCCGTCCCCTCAATTCCTTCCCCTGCTGGAAGGACCCAGCGGCTACTGGCCAAGGTGCTTGGGCCAGAGACAGCAATGCCGGGAGAGCTTCGGGGAGGAATCAGTTCAATAACAGAACGATCCTGGGTACAAACAGATAATGGCACAAAAGGGGAAGGGTTCGAACCACAATTACCCAACAGCTGGCTGAGTGCTTCTTGGAACCTGAGCTCACAGGAGAAGGGCTATTACTGAAAGAGCCATGCAACACAGGAAAAGCTGGGGGTGAAGCAGTGTGTAATGCTGAACCAAAAATACAGCTGAGTCCAGTATCCTGTGCGGCGGAAGGGTGCTAAACCGCAGAACTGTGTCAGTAAATTCGGAAGGGGAGATTCCAGGAAAATGGGGAAGTTAATTTGGAAGATGCTGAAGTGAAAAGCGGTGACATTAGAATCGAGATGGGAGCGTGGTAGGCAGCTGGCCTGGATCCACTTTCTTCATCTCCGTGGGAGGGAATCTCTTCAGCACTAGGCCCCGGGTGCGGGACCCGGCCACGCCACGAGCCTGAGACTGGTCCCTGGCATTCGCACCTGCACGACGGCTCCTCCAGCTGGGTCCCAAAGGGAATGAACCCATAGAATCATAGAACCATAGAGCTGGAAGAGACCTCAGGAGTCATCAAGTCCAGCCCCCTGCTCTAGGCAGGACCAATCCCAACTAAATCCACCCGGCCAGGGCTTTGTCAAGCCGAGACTTAAACACCCCTAGGAATGAAGACTCCACTACTTCCCTAGGGAACCCAGCCTAGCGCTTCGGGTGTGTCTAGACTACATGCCTCCTTCGACGGAGGCATGTAGATTAGCCAGATCGGAAGAGGGAAATGAAGCCGCGATTAAAATAATCGCGGCTTCATTTAAATTTAAATGGCTGCCCCGATCTGCCGATCAGCTGTTTGTCGGCAGATCGGGGGAGTCTGGACGCGATGCCCCGACAAAGAAGCCTTTCTTCATCGACACAGGTAAACCTGGTTTCACGAGGCTTACCTGTGTCGATGAAGAAAGGCTTCTTTGTCGGGGCATCGCGTCCAGACTCCCCCGATCTGCCGACAAACAGCTGATCGGCAGATCGGGGCAGCCATTTAAATTTAAATGAAGCCGCGATTATTTTAATCGCGGCTTCATTTCCCTCTTCCGATCTGGCTAATCTACATGCCTCCGTCGAAGGAGGCATGTAGTCTAGACACACCCTTCCCCACCCTCCTAGGGAAATAGTTTTTCCTAATATCCAACCTGGACCTCTCCCACCACAACTTGAGCCCATTGCTCCTTGTTCTGCCACCTGTCACTACTGAGAACAGCCTCTCTCCAGCCTCTTTGGAATCTCGCTTCAAGGCTGCTCTCAAATCCCCCCTCTCTCTTCGCTTCTGCAGACTAAACAGACCCAAATCCCTCAGCCTCTCCTCACAGGTCATGTGCTCCAGCCCCCTCATCATTTTGGTCGCCCTCCTCTGGACCATCTCCAGTACGTCCACATCCTTTTTGTAGTGGGGGGCCCAGAACTGGACACTATACTCTCGGTGTGGCCTCACCAGAGCCAAATAAAGAGGAATAATCACTTCTCTGGATCTGCTGGCAATGCTCCTCCTAATGCAACCTAATATGCCATTCGCCTTCTTGGCTACAAGGGCGCCCTGTTGACTCATCTCCAGCTTCTCATCCACTGTAACCCCAGGTCCTTTTCTGCAGAACTGCTACTTAGCAGGTTGGTCCCCAGCCTGTACCAATGCTTGGGATTCTTCCATCCCAAGGGCAGGACTCTGCACTTGTCCTTGTTGAACCTCATCAGATTTTTCTACTCTGCGGAGGGGCCCTCCTGGCTCAGCAGGCAGCCCGTGTTGGTGGGCGGCAGACCCATGCCCTGAGCTCCTTGGAGTGAGCCCAGTGGGGGCCAGCTGACTTGGACCTCTGGCCCTTCCCTGTCTGCTGCAGGGCCTGGGACCGAACCCTCGGGAGCGGGGCTCCTCTACCGGTACCCAAGGGGCCACAGGGGACCTTGAGACAGGGCCTCCTGGAAAGCCAGGAGACACTGTTGACTGAGCAAGGTCTGTGGACGGCCAGGCTCTTTGCAACTTCTGCGAGGTGCAAGGCCCTATCTGCCCCCTGGAACTGCCCTCCCCCTGCCCAGGCTGACCCCCCCACACTGGGCAAATGATTCCCCACATTGCTGCCACCAGGCCAGGGCGGGTGCCTTGGCAGGAAGCGGCCTGTGATGGGGGCTCAGAGTCCTCATTGAAAATGTTTCCCCTGGGCCTCCCCATGGGCTGTTCACTGAGGCCTCCTCAGTACGCGGCCACGGCCGGGAACAGAACGACAGGATCAGGCCCAAGGAATGCAGAGAAGGGCATAGTGCCAGGTCATTCAAGCAATGCGGAGCCTAGGGAAGGTCAATCCGGCACGCCAGGTTTTCCTCCTGTCAAGTAGAAGGGCAAAGGAGCAGTCAACGACGTGTAAAGCCAACATGTTTAAAACAGATGGAAAGACATACAGTTTTTAATATGAGGCATAGCTAACCTGCGGAACTCCTTGCTACAAGGTATCACTGAGAATAAGATCTTAACACGCGCCCATCGGCGTAGATAACACCACCAGCCCCATCGACATAAAGCAGGCGAATGCTCATTTCAGTTTCAAACAGGAGGCATGGAGGACTGAGCTGCACTTTCAGTTTCCAGGGAACACCAGGCTTGTTCCTCCTCCCTGAGCCTGCCCTAGATATGGGCAGGGCTCCCATCCTGCCTGGCTGGGCACAGGCCAAGCTCCCCTGCAGTTCTCTGAAGCGGTTCAAGTGGCCGCTCAGCACAGGAAGCAGCAGGGATGTGGGGTCGGGGCGAGTCTCTGCCCCACGTGATGGGCCCACAGACTCATCGCTTTAGGGACTGGTCCTGCATGAGCCCCTGCAGCTCCCCCCATCTTCGGGCAGGGCCTGGGCACAGAGTGCCGCGGGCACATGGCAGCATCAGCCCGGCTGCCCCCGAAAAGGGCTGACAGGTGCCATCCGGCTCCGTTATCCACGCAGGCAGGGCAGGCTGCCGGGAGACACCCCAGGACCTGCTGGCCAGTGCAAAGCGGAGGCTGGGTTAGCTCTGCCCCTTGCCAGCCCGCACCCGAGGGACCATCTGTGCTGCCCAGCGGCCACACCAGGCTCAGGGAGCAGCCAGAATCCCTCCCCTCATCTGGGCCTCGTGCCAAGCTCAACAGCAGTGACGGAGAGGAGGGTCCCGCGCTCTGTCCGGGGAGCTCAGTGGCTCCAGGTGCAGTCCCCGGTGCCGGAGCTCGGGCGCTAGCCGCAGGCAGGCAGCCGAGTGGCCCCAACACACGGGACCAGCGTGCCAAGGCACAGCTCACCCCGTTAGGATGCAATTTGTTCCCCCTCCGGACTATTCCCCACAACTCACCGATCCCCTGGGACACAGACCCAGCAGCCTGGGGGTCTAGTGCCCTGCCTCGCGCTAGGACTGGCCTGCTGGCCATTGCCAGGGGAAGTATGCAGTCTGCTCTGCCGCCTCCACAGCTAACGCCACGGACTGGCCTTGGGCGCCTGAGCCACGGGGCCCCGAATAACTTCCCTGGCAGGGATTCCAGCGTGGTGCCCCATGCAAGGTCTGTGGGTGTGAGATCTCAGCCTCTGCCCGCGCGGGCGTCTCTGCCCGGCTTCCTTTGCACCTGACCGGGTCCCTGCCTCTCCCGGTGATGCTGCTAGGCGGGGCCCGCACACTGCGGGGGGGGGTAACGGACAATGGGGGAAACGCTGTTGAGAGGGCCCCATGGAACCGGCCTTCCACAGCGTGGTATATCTGGTGTGGGGAGGGCAAACTGGCCCATGGGCTGCATCCGGTCCCCCAGGGCTAGTTCCTGAGGACCCCCACCACTGTATTTACCTGCGCCCCTGCATGTACAGGTGAGAGCAACTCCCATTGGCCGCGGGTCGCCATTCCCGACCAATGGGAACTTTGGGAAGTGGTGTCCCGGTCTGCACCACTTACTGCAGCTCCCATTGGCTGGGAATGGCGACCCGCGGCCAATGGGAGCTGAAATCAGCTGTCCCTGCGGAGGTGAATTCAGTGATGGTGGCCTGCCGGGGGCTAGGCCTGCCAAACTGGCGCCGTTTTATTGCCCTCCCCTGCTCGCCTTATTTTCTAGGAGCTGTCCCTTAAATTGGGAAGAGCTGCCGGCTTGCGGGACAGACGAGACGCACACCGTGTGCTCTCTCCGGGAGAGTTCACTGCTCGTGCTGGCTTCGCTGTAAAACGCCACCCAGCCGGAGGGTGCAGGGCCACGCGCCTGCGCCTCTCCTGCAGCGTGTCTCCCTTGCCCAGGGGGATCTCCACATGGGGCAGGGACCCCCCTTCCTGGCGCACACACAGTTAGCCACATTAAAAGGCAGCAAGAGCTCTGGCGGGATGCACCTGCTCCCGACGGCCCCTGCAAGCCCTCGGCCTGTCCCACAGTGCAGGGGCACTGCTGATGGTCTGCGGGAGGGGCCGCCGGTGACTTTGCTTGGCTGCTCTGGGCCGGGCAGTCATGAGACCCCGGCAGCCTTTTTGTGAATGATCAGTGTCCGTGGCCCGCTGGTCACATTGCGCAAGGCTGGCGGCTCACTCAGCAGTTTCACTTCCCAGGCGCGGCGCTCACGCTGCGGAGGGTCTGCCCTGCTCCGGGCCAGGGGCGCTCTCCCAGCTCCATGGCAGCGCACTCGAAGGACGGGGGGCAGAGACTCGCTGGGCCCCTGGGCGAGGTGCGCATGCACTTGGCTCCATGCCCCTGGAGGGGCCAGGCTGGGGAGAGCCAGCCCTCCGCACAGCCCAGAGCGCGCCCTGCGGTGCTCCAGCAGCGATTTAACGGGCCCAGGGCACGGTGGCAGCGGGGAGCCCTGGGCCCCTTTGAATTGTCAGACCCCTCCCCCCATCAGTGGGCCTGATTCTGATCATCCAGGGGGCCCCACACTAGGGTCCCGACCTCTCGGGAGGCGCGAGACGATGGGGGGGGGGTCACGAGCTGCCCAACCCTGAAGGCAGCGCTGCCGCCAGCAGCCACGCAGCAGCAAGGGCTGCCAATGGAGTCTGCAGTGAAAGGCGCCAGCGGCGAAGTTTCTTCTCACCCCCAGGATGGAGCCGTCGCTGTTGAAAAGCTTTGCTGCGTCCAGCAATAATTCAGTCACATGTGCGGGAGTCGTGATTCCAGCGTGGCGAGACGAGGGTTCCGCCCGCGGCGTTCGAAATAGTGTTAAGTAGGAAAATGCGGTTGTAATGTCCGGGGGGGGGGGGGGGCGAGGTTGAACTCAGCGGCTTGCTGCGTGAACGCTGGTCACCTGGAGAACGGTTTTGAGGACCCCTGAGTTGGAGCTCAGGCCCGGGACTTTCGCCTCCCGTTCCTGCGCGGAGCCCAGGAGGGGTGTGTTGCACCAGAGCCCCCGGCTAGAAAAGCTTCCCTTCTTGATTTAACCCTGCCCAGGGGGAAGAGCTTGCCATGCTCCCAGGGAAGCTGCTCCCCGGGATAAGTCCCTGCGCTGGTACCAGCCTGAGTTTGAGTCCCCTTTTCTAGCTTTCTAAGGACGTTTTCTAACCTCAGCCTCCAGACTCTGGCCCTTGATCTGCCTTTAGTCTAAAGAGCTGTCGGGAATCAGCAGCAAGTGTAGGTGCTTCCAGGCCACGCACAAGTCACCCCTGCAACAGCTCTTTGGAAGGCCAAATACTTTCCACTCCCGGCTCCTTTTGCGTGTGAAGGTGGCGTGTAGAGACCACAGCCTGTCCTGCTGGTCAACATTGTCTCTGAGTTGCCTTGCGCTGCCCCTGGGTGTGTATCCGTCTCTGGTCTTTATTCCAAGATCGAGCGCCCCTGGGGCAAGGGGGCCTGGGGAACGGTGGCCTCCAACGCTCGGCCCTCGTAGGGAGCAGCCAGAGACCTGTCCCTGCAGCAGTGATCGGCAGCCCTGCGGTGCCTTGGGGTGCCCACGCTGTCTGGGGGAGGGGGCTCACGCCCCTGGGGCAGCGGGGGGTGCCTGGGTCGCTCTGCCGGAGTGCTGGACTCAGCACGGGACAAGGCCGGGTGCCCTACCCCACATAACTGGAAACGGTCACCGATTGAGGGAGCCTGAGTCACATCATCTCAGTGGGGTTAAAGGGGGTCCATGCAGACTGCAGCACCCCTGGCAGCATTAGCCGTTGCGTGTCTTGTGCCCCTCCAGCTCCAGCTCCCCTGACTGCTCTCTGCAGCCGTGCCAGAGAGCAGAGGCCTCTTGCTGGGCCAGGATCGCTGGTAGTGCTGCCTAGTGGTTAGGGGATTAGGCCCCTGCTGGCCACCTCACTACCCTTTCCCCTGTTCCATCTTCACAACCAGCGGCCTCCTGCCGGCTACTCAAGATTCCCCCCTGAACGGGCTCTCGCACGGCCCTGTCCGGCCCACCGGGAATGGATCTGGGCACCACAGCCTGCTCCCGGGGCTGCCCTTGGCGGGGTGGGTCTTGGATGGGGGAGACGTGGGCCGTGGAGAGGAGGAGAGTCGCCGCCTTTGCTGGTTCTGGCAGGGGCCCTGGCTGGGTCGCGTGCTATGGGAAGTGCCTCGCTCAGGAGACCCCAAAGCACGTCGACCGTGGAGGGAGAAGAGGGCAAGACCCCTGCCCATCACTCCCCACCCGCCTGCCCACCCTCCCCCTCCATCCTTGGGGGAGCCCCTGTGCCCCACCCTGCCCGGCCACTCCGGTTTCCTGCCCGGGTCGCAGCCACGAGCATCCCAGCGGCTGGTGAGACAGCGCTCACTCTGCTCTCGCTGCCTGGCCACTTCCCGCTCCAGTGCAAGCGCACGAAGCTGGCTCTGGGGAGAGCCACGGGAGCCCTGAAAATGGGGCAAGAGCAGGCGGCAGCAGCTTCTCCCCTTCCCAGCGGCTGCAGCTCATGGCACCTGCCCCCTGCCTGCAGCGCTGACAGGCCACGAGCACAGGAGAGGTATTGGGAAAGCTGGGGAGCTTTGCTGAGCCGAGAGCCCGTGTCTGGCCTGCGATTCCCGGGCCTGTTTGGCTGCACACAGAGGAAGTTGTGAGGTCAGGAGAAACCGCTCAGCAACTCAGCGATGGTTTTAGCCTTCCAAGAATTCACTGATTCTAAGGCCAATCTCAGCTATCTGACTCCAGCAGCATCAGAAAAGGGCAACACAAATGGTGAGGGGTTTGGAACAGGTCCCATGTGAAGAGAGATTAAGAAGACTTGGACTTTACTGCTTAGAAAAGAGGAGACTGAGGAGGGATAGGAGAGAGGTCTAGAAAATCATGACTGGTGTGGAGAAAGTGAATAAGGAAAAGTTATTTACATAGTCCCACAATATAAGAACCAGAGGTCACCAAATGAAATTAATAGGCAGGAGGTTTAAAACAAACAAAAGGAAGTTTATCTTCACTCAGAACACAGTCAACCTGTGGAACTCCTTGCCAGAGGATGCGGTGAAGGTCAGGACTTTAACAGGGTTCAAAAAAGAGCTAGATAGATTCATGGAGGTTAGGTCCATCAATGGCTCTTAGCCAGGCTGGGTAGGGATAGTGTCCCTTGCCTCTGTTTCTCTGGAGGTGGGTGACAGAGGAGGGATCACGCGAGGGTTACCTGTTGTGTTCCCTCCCTCTGGGGCATCTGGCAATGGCCACTGTGGGCAGACAGGACACTGGGCAGGATGGACCTTTGGGCTGACCCCGTCCGGCCGTTCTTACAATCAAATTCAGCCGCATGTAAAGCTCAGCTGAGGAACCAGCTCTGTACCCCCCCCCAGTCCTGCAGCCGGTGTCATTTTATTAGCACAGGCATTTCCCAGCTCAGAACTCAGCCTCCATCACACACAGCCTGTCTCAGTGATGCCACCCGCCCGCCTGAAGCAAATGGCTTGGAATATGAGGCCTTTTCGGGCCTGGTGGAGGTGCTTCACGCGCCGTATTGCTCTCTGACCAGGAGTTTTACAAAGATTCGTGACTTAACCCCTTCTTGCTAACCCCTGCAAGCCAGCGCAGCGGTGAGAGGGACCGGCCTGGCCCCAGAGCAGGTTACCCCTCCGCCGTCTGGACTGAAAGCAGTCGTGTGCCACAAGGCCAGAGCTGGTGATGGGACCTTTGTTACTGGGGGTGAGGACAATGGAAAGAACCCATTAGTGTTCATTATTATTTGTATTGATAAACGGGCTGGGCGTCCAGGCCCAGAACCCATTATGCTAGGGACTGTACAATCACACCCACCAAAAACTGCATTTTGGCACCCAAACAACAGAAGCCTTCACACTGCAATGAGACTTGTTGGGGAAAACACCCAGGTTTGCCAACAAAAATCTTCCACCCTTACAAGCAACTTTTGTCTTTTCCCCTCCCTTTATTATAAACAAAGAGCAGTGTGGACTCTGCTGTTTGTTGTGTCAAGAGAGCTGGCTTCTGTCAGTGTCCCACCAGGCCTGCCCTGCTGGCTGTGCTCAGTGTTTTGTGATCTCTGCTGCCCTGCAGGGCGGCGCCCTCCCCTCCCCTTTTAGAGCTCTGGGAAGTGTCTGACAGCTGAGTGAGCTGCTCCATTTGGGGAAATGGCTTTTGTTCCTTCTCCCCCTTGCCAACAAATTCAGAGATTTGGGATTTTAATCAAAACTTGGAAATCTTCAGAGAAACCGAAACATTTCCAGTCCTGCTGATAGCCCTGCCATTTGACAGCTTCATAAGTGACCTGGCTAATGAAGGGGAAGGATGCTTTCTAACATTTGCAATGAGACCAAGTCAAGAGGAGTGGGAAGCTCTTTGGAGGAGAGGGTTGGAACCTTCCCAGGAGGTTTGCTGACCTGCTAAGCACCGCAATGGAATTTGAGAGTCATTCTAGATTTCAACTTCCTCTTTGATTTCTCAACTCAGCAAAATGTGGGTCTCCATGTCATCATCTGCTTGGTACAGCACATCCGCTTCCCTGCAACGCTCCTGTATAAAGACAGCGCGATGCCCGGGGGCTCAGTATCCACCGAGGAGCACTTGCAAGCCTTCCAGCTCTCGTCCTGCTGCTGCGCGCATCCCCTCCCGGCAGAAACATGAAGGCTTGTGTGGCTGCCTTTGCTGTTCTCTTCATCGCTGCCCTCTGCTCCCAGGCATACTGCCAGCTTGGTACGTCCCGTTTCTCTTCTCTTTTCCTGCTGCACTCCCAGCTCTCACTTTTCCTGGGTTTTGTGTTGGGCGGTGGAGACCGACGCACACCCCGTTCAGACACTGTGGCTTGGAGCGACCCAGCCTGGCTGGGAGGGAGCCCAGGAAACAGCCCTACACTTCTCT
The DNA here is from genome assembly GCF_052426305.1 of Pelodiscus sinensis. Classification (NCBI taxonomy): domain Eukaryota; kingdom Metazoa; phylum Chordata; order Testudines; family Trionychidae; genus Pelodiscus; species Pelodiscus sinensis. The sequence continues at coordinate 9,654,251 of NC_143072.1, read as the reverse complement.
TGCTCTTGCTGGAGAACCCCTGTGCTCTGAGCTGCCCCAGAGCCGGGGCAGGGCAGGGTGGAGCTGAGAGGTAGCAAACCCTGCGGGAGAGGCCAGCGAGAAAGGCCACTCACGTCCCTTCTTTCCTTCCAGACGGTGTCAACACCCCAACCTCCTGCTGCTTCAACTACGTGGCCAAGCCTATCCCGCGGGCCCTGGTGGTGAAGTATCGGCACACCAGTAGCAAGTGCTCCATGCCGGCAGTGATGTGAGTATGAGTATCAGCTGGACCCTCTGTTCATGCAGAGAGCCAGCCCAGAAGGGTGACTGGATGGAGGGAATGCAGGGCTCTTGGAAACCCCTTAGCACAAGCCTGCCAGAGACAATGATCCCAGACTCCTGCACATTCCCCCGCAGCCTGGGCTGCCGTTCGTTTAGAGGCCTCCAGCGGTTGCTCCAGAGGGCAGGGACAAAGGTTCATGCCTGAGCACTTGCTCAGGGATGTTGCACCGAGGGCTGGCCGAGCCAGCAGCTCAGCAGAGGCCGTGGTGCACAGCCGACTCTGAGCAGGAAGCAGGGCCTCCCAAGACAGCAAGAAAGCCGGGGCAGAGTCACAGCTGGGCTGCCCTGCTGGGGACCTACCCTGACCGTGCCACCTGGCGTCCCCACCGGGGAGCTTCACAAGGGAGGGGAGGAGAACGGAGGAGGAAAGAGGGTTGTTCCCCTCAGGCCAGCCAGGTTAAGGACGTGCTCTGCTTTAGAGGATGGTGACCACTGGTGCTGGCTGCATGGCCACGTGGAGACATGGTTCGGCAGAAGGGAGCTGCCCGGGGCCGGGGAGTGGCTGATGGGACCAGAGTGAGGAGGGTGTCTCCTAGGTAGAACGTAGAACTGTGGGGGTGGGCTGCTGGATGGGACCCGTCAGCACTGTCACTTTCATGCAGGGACCATAGGCCCAGGGGTATCGACACTGGAGATGCTAATCCAGGGACTGTGGGACTTTGTCCCCAAGATCTGACTGCAAGGTCTGAGGCAGGTTCAGTCCTGGGTCTGAGGGGGTGGAGCTACTGCGGAGTGACAGGTGCTTGTTGTAACATGGTTGGCCTGCTGCATTCTGATTGGCTTAGAGGATAGGCCTGAAATGTGCTACAGCGAATCACAGATCAGCTTCTCCCCAGTAGCGTTCAGAAAAAGTTTCACCTTCAGAAAAGAAGAGCTCTGATTGGCTCACAGACCGCAGTTGTTGTACAGCGCAGAACCCCCCTGGTCCTCACCACGCCCTCTCCCACTCCGGTGTCCCAGGGGGTCGATTTTCCGTCTGCTCCCTGTGGCGATGCTGAACTGAGCTTTTATCTCTGCAGCTTTACCACTAAAAAAGGCCGGGAAGTCTGTTCGAACCCCACCGCAACCTGGGTCCAGGAGCTCATCAAGCATGTGAAACAAAACTGACAAGCCCCGATGGCGACTGCCTCAGAAGCCATCGGAGGCCACGTGTATTTTATATATTATTGGTGATGTTTACTTTTTGACAGCAACAACACCTTATTGTATTTAAATTATTTGCATTTAAGTTAAATCAATATCAACTTTGGATTAAAAAAACAAATAAAATATGCAATGAAATGATTTGGTTGGGCCTGTTAATGAAGATTCAGGGTTCAAGGAACTAAAATGTGACATGTTAACAACAGTGTCTGGGCCTTTGCATCTGTGAATGCTTTGGGCTGCCGCTCTGAGGCTTGCGCAGGACGGGCCCCTGACCTGGGGAGATGAGGGTCCCAGCAACACAAATGATGAAAGGTCTAGAGAACATGAGCTAGGAGGGAAGACTGAAAGAACTGGGTTTGTTTAGACTGGAAAAGAGAAGACTAAGGGGGGACATGAGAGCAGCTTTCAAGTATCTGAAAAGGTGTTACAAGGAAGAAGGAGAAAACTTGTTCTCCTTGGCCTCTGAGGACAGGACAAGAAGCAATGGGCTTAAACTGCAGCCAGGGAGGGTTAGGTTGGACACAAAAAACTTCCTGCCTGTCCAGGGGGTTAAACATTAGAATAAATTGTCAGGGGGGTTGTGGAATCTCCATCTTTGGAGACATTGAAGAGCAGGTTGGACAGACACATGCAGGGATGGTCTAGACAGTGCTTGGTCCTGCCGAGAGGCCAGGGGACTGGCCCTTCTACTTCCAGGATTCTATGGGTCCATGTTTCCGGCTAGCTCAATGCCCAGTTGAAATAATCCAGCCCCAGACGGTGACAGCTGGAAGCTGGAGGGATAAGGCTGAAAACCAAGTTCTGTTTCTGAGAGCAGGGGGAAGCTGGGTGCGGTGAGGCCTGATTCCTGTTCACCTGCTGAAACTAAGGCCCCCAGCTGAGAACCAGCAGGAGGATTGCCCACCGAGCTGGAACCCCGGCTGGGTGGTTTCTAGGTGGCTGCTGTGTCCATATTTCCACCTGCCCTTCTCCGGACACCTTGCCTGGCCTACAGGGCTGTTCCGAGGGGGTGATGCAGCATCTGGCTGCCAGCCATTGGCATGTCCCTGTACGTCATTAACTGCTCTGTAACTCCCCAGAGAGGACTCTGCCTTGGCAGGTTCTAGTCCAGGTCCTGGAAGGATGGCCGATGGGTGGGTTTGATGAAGGGCCTGCCGCTGGTACCTGGGTGACCCCACCTAGTATATCACAGTGTGTTGCTCTCTACGGGTATGTCTACACTACCACCCTAGTTCGAACTAGGGTGGTTAATGTAGGCAACCGGAGTTGCAAATGAAGCCTGGGATTTGAATTTCCCGGGCTTCATTTGCATATTGCCGGGCGCCGCCATTTTTAAATGTCCGCTAGTTCGGACTCCATGCTCGTGGCTACACGCGGCACGAACTAGATAGTTCGGATTAGGCTTCCTATTCCGAACTACCGGTACACCTCGTTCCACCAGACCTGGTCACTCCACTGACGTTAGTGACAGTATCCCAGTGTCATGTTACTGGAATTTGAGGGAAGCAGCCAGATCATGGCTGTACCCATAGGGGGGTATTGGCCCCAACAATGGTATAAAAGGGGGCCATGTGGGGTGCTGAATAGAAGCTTATTATCTGATAATCCTATGTAAGCTATTTATGTGAGTGTATAATGTCTGTGTGTGTAGTTAGGAATCTGTAGTCTGTGTGGATACTGAATACTTCTCTGCATGTGGCTGAGCATTGGGCAGAACCCGGGCCTGTGGGCATGCTAATTAGCGAGGCCCTGTGGGACAATGGCACTCAATGGGCCAAGGACACACCTAAAGCATGAGGGCGGACACCTAAGAGCAGCCAGCAGAGAGAGGCTGAGGACCAGGTGACCTGCTGCATACCAGAAGAGGCCAGGAATAAATATAAATAGGCCATGTGGTCGATGCCATTTTGTTCTCAGCTCAGCACTTCATCCCAGAGGCAGCAGTGCAGGGATCGAAGAGCCCGGAAGACCTGTGAACCCATCCCGACCCTAGGATGTGCAACAAGAACTTTTAAACCAGCAGCTGTAACATCTCTGCTAGAGCCTGCATCGAGGACTGGGAGATTCGGTGCATGTAACGTACTATTCTTTAACAACCTTACTCTCATGCTTTTCTTTCTTGTGATAATAAACCTTTAGTTTTAGATTCTAAAGGATTGGCCCAGCGTGATTTGTGGGTAAGGTCCAGAGGGTAAATTGACCAGGGATCTGTGGCTGGTTTCTTGGAACCGGACAGAACTTGTTCGGGGTAGGTGGGATTGGGTGCTAGGACCCCCCACCTGTGTATGAGGCCCGGGGCCATCTGGGGCACGGATATTGCTGGGGTGTCGGAGGGGTTTTGCTCGTGAGGCTTCAGGCAGGCAGCTGAAGCGCTCTGTGGGACTGGTTTGTGGCCTGTTTGGAGAGGTCACCAGTCTGGGGGCTGTAAGGAGCCCCGGATTTGAGCAATTCGCCTTGAGTGGACGCCCTCAGCTGTGCCCAGACACAGCCCGGTCCATCACACCCAGGGAGGGATCTGTCAACTCTGGCTGCACCGCGCTGGATGGCCTGGCTCCAAAAGCACTGACCCCCGCCGTGGCAAACCCTCACTGCTCCAGGCCAGGGCCAGGCCACACAGCCGAGTAGCTCTGCTCCCTCCAGCAGGGGGTGCTCTGAGCCTGGAGCCCTGCCTAGGTCACAGGTGACCCGTCAATGGTTACCTAGTTACCTGGTTGCCATGGCGTCGCACGTGGCAACAGGCTTGACCTGCACAAGATCAGGCTCCCGGTGGCAGCAGGTGAGTGCACAGGGATGCGCCATTCTGCACCCCGTGCCAGGCCTGGAACGTGCGACAGGGGGGCCAAGCGGCGGCCCAGCCCTGAGAGCCACGGCTGCTTGGGTTCGGTCCACGCTCGGGGCCCTGCCTTGGAGCAGTTTCCATCACAGGCAGGCTTTGCCGTTTGGTGCGGTGGCTCCCCGGGTGCCTGTGAGAAAAAGTCCCAAAGGGGTCTCGGCAGGAGCTTTTCCCTGGCCCGGGCGTCCCAGCCACAGAGCCAGGGACCGCTTGCAAGGCTGGTGTCACCGCTCTGCCTTGTGGGCTCTGCAGCATGTGGCCTCGGCTCTCCGCTGTGTGGCCTTTGACTCAGAACCCGGCAGAAGCCAGGCAGCTTTGTCAGCCCCGAACTGGGCTGTGACGTTTTCAGCTCTTGCTTGTTTGCTAGGTGAAGAGGGGGTCTGGGCCCCCGTCCCACGAGGAATGCAAAGCCGCAGCTGTGTGGCCGTGTCCCGCGCATCATGTGATGGCACGCCACCACCAGGCAGCATGGAGCAGCTCCCAAGGGGAGAGTGAAGGCAGACCCAGCGCAGTCTGAAGTGAGGCTCTGCTGCTCCAGTAAGGTCACAGCCCCGGTCAGCTCCGCGCATGGGAGGGGTTTATCTGGCCTTTCTCTCCATGCTGTGTGAGCACCTCACACGCTGTCAGCTGAAATCCCCATTGGGCAGGCTGGGAACCGAAGCTCAGAAAGACTAAGTGACTTGACCGAGGTCACATGGGAAGTCTGTAGCAGAGCAGGACTCTGGCTCAGAGAGGAGAATGTGCAGGAAAGGGGTGGGGGTGCATGACTGTGCCTAAAGCCGTCCTCGTCTCGGACCAGCACAGCTGGGTGGGTTGGTGAGTTCCCATCAGCCACCCGGGACTCAACCACATTAAGTGGGCCTCTGCTGCCCTCGCTAAAGGATGGGGAATGGCTGTAGCAGGCCAGTCAACCTCTGGCAGGCCTAGAGGGGGACAGGGCGCCAGGCCTGGGGGACGTGGCCTCCGCTACAGGGGGAAAGTTCCTCACTATGGGCCAACCAGAACATTTCTGTTGTTCTGATTGCTGGGGAGCCTGGGAGCTGCTGACCCGGCTCGGGCCCTGCCATGCTAGGTGCTGTGCAAACGAGCCAGGAGACGGCCCTGCTCTGGAGAAGGTGCTGTCAGAACAAGCACAGGGTGGGAGGAGGATGTGGGGAAGATAGGGGTTAGTGGATTAGCCCATGGACACTGATGCAGGCACTGGCCGCCCCAGCTCCCAACCTGCCCCTTGAAGCTGGGATGAGCTGGCTCGCCAGAGTAGCCCTAGGAACCCAGCTAGGGCAGGCACAGCCCCAGGAGCTGACGGACCCTCCTTGCCCTTTGCAGCGCTGCTGGAATGAGCCCCCGGACCCTGGTGCTGCAGGAGGAGGGTGAGAGGAGAGGTCCCAGCTGTGGGCAGGGAGCTGGCTGGGCCCAGGCTGGGAGGGAGCAGCTGCTGTAACGGGGAGCATGTGGGAGGAGGGGCAGGCACAGCCCGGGGGAGGGGGGCAGTGAGCCCGGCAGGAGGGTCAAACAAGGGGAAGGCAGGTTACAGGGCACAGCCTGGGAGTCACAAAAGAGCCGGATTGGTCCCTCTGCAGCAGGGCCCTGGGCACTGGTGGAGTCTGGATCCCACAGGCCGGCCAGAGAGAGGTGACCCAGATCTGGTGGGGGGGGGGGGCTCTGGGCTGGGTGGGAGCAGAGGACCCAGATCTGGTGGGGGGGGGGCTCTGGGCTGGGTGGGAGCAGAGGACCCAGATCTGGTGGGGGGGGGGGGCTCTGGGCTGGGTGGGAGCAGAGGACCCAGATCTGGTGGGGGGGGGGGGACTCCGGGCTGGCTGGGAGCTAAGGACCCAGATCTGGTGGGGGGGGGGGCTCTGGGCTGGGTGGGAGCAGAGGACCCAGATCTGGTGGGGGGGGGGAGCTCTGGGCTGGGTGGGAGCAGAGGACCCAGATCTGGTGGGGGGGGGGGGGGGCGGGGAGCTCTGGGGGGGGGGGGGGGGGGGGGGGCTGGGGCTGGGAGCTAAGGACCCAGATCTGGTGGGGGGGGGGGGCTCTGGGCTGCGTGGGAGCAGAGGACCCAGATCTGGTGGGGGGGGGGGCTCTGGGCTGGCTGGAGCAGAGGACCCAGATCTGGTGGGGGGTGGGGGGCTCTTCCCATGCTCGGTGCGACTCCATCTGGCCCCCCAGACCGTATGTCCAGGGCCGTCACAAGGGCGAGGTGGGCGAGGCGCTTGCCTCGGGCGCAGGGAAGTCAGCTCCTGCGCTGTCTGTGCTCCTGCCTCGCGCCACGTCAGCGCCCCGCCTGCGCCGAGGACGGTCTTAGCTAGTTACGACTCTGCCTACGTCCCAGCCAGCCCGGCTCCCCGGGCCCCACCAGTGCCCCTCCCCCATTGGCAGTGGGAGTCGCTGTTGCCACCATGGCTGCCCCCCCAGGATGGTTGCGCCAGGGCCTGTCTGATTGGTGACGTCTCCCCCTGCAGCCTGCGGGCTCTGCCGCCGGCCAGACTCCGACCCCGACGCCTACGGGCAGAAGTGCCGGCGGGGGAAGCTCTGCGTGCACGAGAACTGCCTGGTGAGCGACCCGGCCCAGGGCTGCCGGCTGCCGTGGAGGGACAGTCGAGCCCTGCGCAGGGACTCCCGGCCCCGAGTCCTGGCCCCCCAACGCCAGGGCAAAGCTCCCCAAAGCCAGGATTTCAGCTGGTGGCATCAGCCGGCCCCTCTGGGCCCCGCGCAGGGCTCCTCCGTCCCTGGCACAGACAGCTGGTTCCTCACCTCGCCAGGCTGCCCTGCGCTCCTGCCTCTGCCCCAGAGCAGAGCTGCTAGCGCTCAGCCAGGCTTGTGGTCCCCGGGGCCAGAGGGTCCCCGCGCTTGGCACGCTGGTCCAGTGGCCAGGCACCCGCCACGGTGCATCTTTTCCCGCCTGAAGGTGCCTACTTTCAGCTTCCAGCCGCTGGCCGGGGCCAGGCCTTTCTCTGCCCGATGGGGGTGCCCCGTGTTCGAAGTCCCCTGCTGGGGACAGATCCAGCCCCGGCTGTGCCATCTGTGTCCCCAGTACGCCCGCTCTGCCCAGCCCCGGCTGAGGCTTCCCGCGCCGGCGCTCTGCTGGGTGGGGGTGGCCATGCCCGGGGAGGTTTCTCAGGCCCAGGCGGAGTTTCTGGTGACGAGCGAGGAGTTCGGGAGCCCGTCTCAGCGCCCCACCCCCGTTTCCCAGTACCACGCCAGCGGGCTGCGCCAGCGGGGCCAGGACGAGGAGGGGTTTTACGGGTTCCTGTATCCAGACATCCGGCAGGCGCTGAAGCGGGCGGCCCAGAAGGTGAGGCCAAGCCATGCGGCGTGACTCTCACCTGGCGCGTTTAGCCAAGAGGGGCCCCTTGTGCTAGGTGCGGTACGGGCCCCGGGCAGAGCGTGCCAACAAAGGGGTACCACAGGCAAGCAAAGAGCAACGGGCTGGTGGCCATGGTTGCGGGGGCTGGAGTTAGCTGGGAGAGGGCTAGCCAGATTGCAGGGGGGCTCCAAGCAGGCGCGGACCCAGAGACTGAGGTAGGACACGTGGGGGGGGGGGGGGCTCCAAGCAGGCGCGGACCCAGAGACTGAGGTAGGACCCATGGGCGGGGGGGGTGGCTACAAGCAGGTGCAGACCCACAGACTCAGGGCTCCCACCCCGCCCGCCAGCCCGGAGCTGGTGTGACGCTGGCCCCCACCAACGCTGTCGGCCCCCCGTTCACTGGGGGGAGAAGCCGAGCTGACCAAGTCCCAGCGTGGGGTGGGCAGGTCTCCTGATCCCCCACAGCTTGGCCAGGCCGTCACCCCAAGGCTCCAGCCGACGCGCCGGCTCCCTCGGGCCCGCACGGCTTAGCCAGCCCCTCCCGCCCTGGTTCCCGGCACCGGCATCCCCAGCGTGTCCGGTGGGAGGGGCCTGGTGTCTCCCATGGGTCCCGAGCGTGGCGGGGGCGGAGCCCGGGACGGGGGTTCTCGGACCCGACCCCGAGGCTGCTCTGCTGTTCCCAGGCCTGCTGCGTGTGCGGCTGCCGGGGGGCGTCTGTCGTGTGCCAGGGGAAGAAATGCTCCAGGAGCTTCCACTTCCCCTGCGGCGCCGAGCGAGGCTGCATCTCCCAGTTCTTCGGGGAGTTTAAGTGAGTCGGAAGCTGCGGGGCCCTCCCGGGGCGGAAGGGCTGGTCAGTGTTTGCGGGGCCTGCTGCCCCGTGACAGATCCCCCACTCAGGGGGGGGGGCACAGGGGCCTTGGGGCAGAGCCCAGATTGGGCAAAGCAAGGGCCCGAGAGACGCCGGGATCAGGCCCGGGAGGGGCCCCGAGAGCAGGGCTGGAAAACCTTTGGGGTTTCTCCGCTTTCCCAAAGGATCCGGGTGCAGCCCCCCTCTTCCCCCCCGCCACGGGATTCTCGCCCACTCCCTGCGCAGCACTGGGGGCAGACGGCCGGGGAGAGCTCCAGGGGAGGCATGTTGCACCCGCCCCGGGGCAGGGCAGCGGGCACCCCGGCCCAGTCCCGTAGGGCCCGCGGTGCCTATCGGCTCTGCCCTCCTGCCGTGCCCCTGCCCAGGTCCTTCTGCTGGAAGCACCGGCCGGCGCAACGCGTGAGGCGGCGGCGGCGGCGGGCGGAGACGGTCTGCGTGGTGTGCCTGGAGGCCATGCCGGGCAGGGCCTCCTACAGCGCCCTGGTCTGCCCGGCCTGCAAGCGCGCCTGGTTCCACCGCAGCTGCATCCAGGTGCGACCCCCCTCGCCCGCCCCCGGGAAACCTCCAGCCAGAGCACCCGCCTGCCCCCCGGCAATGCCAGGAAATGGCCGAGCCCCCAGCATCCGAATCGAGAGGCAGCCAGGCCAGTCCCCTGCCCTCCCGGCAGGACCAAGCCCCGAGCAGCTCATCCCTGCAGGTGTCTGTCCCGCTGCGGTGATGGGGATTCCACAGCCCCCCACAATTCACTGCAGGGGTCAGCCACCCGGACAGGCGGGAACCTTCCCTGGTGTCCAGCCCTTTGGTTCCAAAGTGTGTGGAGTGCAGAGCCATCTCCTGTCTGGCTGGGCAAGGAACTAACCCCCGCCCCCGCCCCGACCCCGACCCCGACCCCGACCCCAACCCTCACTCTCACCCCAACCCCCACCCTCAACCCCACCCTCACTCTCACCCCACCCTCCACCCCCACCCTCTTACCCCAACCCTCACCCCAACCCCCACCCTCACTCTCACCTCCACCCCCACTGCCAGCCCAACCCTCACCCTCTCACCCTCACCCCCACCCCCATCGCCACCCCCACCCTCACTCTAACCCCAACCCTCACCTTAACCCCAACTCTCACCCTCTCACCCCCACTGCCACCCCCACCCTCACTCTCACCCCCACCCTCACTTTCACCCCCACTGCCACCCCTCACTCTCACCCCCACCCCAACCCCAGCCCTCACCCCCACCCTCACTCTCACCCCCACCCCAACCCCAGCCCTCACCCTCTCACCCCCACCCCCTCTCCAACCCTCACCTTGACCCTGATCCCCTCACTCCAACCCTCACCCTAACCACAACTCTCACCCCCACCCCAACCCTCACCCTCTCACACCAACCCCCACCCTCACCCCCACCCTCACCCTAACTGTAACCCTCCCAGCAACCTTTTGGGGGAATGGTTCCTTTGCTGGGATCCAGCCAAAGCTGAGATCTGATTCCGTAGCCTGGGAACCCCCCTGCATAGGAGTGGACAGGTGTGAGCGGGCACCTGGCCCCTCGGAAGGCCTGGCTGCGGGGGCTCAGGCTGTCACTGGCGGATGCTTCCTTACCGGCCCTGAGCGCTGGGGACAGGCCCTGGCTGCTGCAGGGCAGACGCGGCCGGGGAGGGATTCATGGAGCAGTTCTAGCACGATGCATCCCGGGGGTCCCTGGGCCCCCCCAGGTTCAGGAGCGGGGGTGGGGAGAACCCCTCATTCCAGAAAGGACCAGAGCGAGGGTGGGGTCAGAGTCACTCGGGACCCAGGCTCACCCCTTGCTTCCAGCAGCAGCCTGCCTACCGCCAGCTCCCCTCCCCGCGCTGGTCCCTGACTAGGACGGTGATTTCCAGGGTCATTTTCTGCCCTTCCGGCAGCCCGTTTACTGCCCTGGAGCACGAGTCCCGGGCTGGAAACCTCCCCCCACCCGCGCTCCTGTCCGGGGGAGTTTCTCCCTCCCCGCCTCAAGCAGCACTTGTGGGTTGGTTTTGCCCCGTGCTAGTCAATGGCTGATTCCCAGCCCTGCCTCCCCGCCCCGATGGTGCCTCTGTCCCGCAGGGCCGTGATCTCTGCTGCCCGTTTGTGTCCCTGCTGCAGGGCCTGGCCCTCCGCGCTGCCTTGTACCATTTCCGGTGCCCCCGGTGCCGGGACGTGGGGGCCTTCCAGCCAGAGATGTTTCGAATGGGCATCAAAATCCCCGACAGGTGGGTCCCCTTTGAACCTCCAGGAAGAGCCGCTCCGCTGGGCGCCCTCCCTGCGCCAGCTCAGCCACCAGCTGGGGCCTGGGGCCGGGACTCGCCGGGCGAGCTGCCCCGGCCCAGAGGCTCCGTGCTCCCGCCAGACACCGAGCTGTGAGAAGCAAGGAGCCCAGGGTGACCAGGGACGGCGGGAGGGCTCCAGGCCTCCTTCGAGCTCCCAGCTCTGGGTTCCTGTAGCCCAGGGCCCACCAGCCAGTCGAGCGGGATCCACCGGGAGATCTCGGAGCCTCTGACGGGATCCCCACTGATTTGGCCAGGAAGCTAGCCCTGCCCCCCACTGTCCTGCTGCTCCTGCCCCTGCCTTGGAGCTGCCCCCCGGGAGCCTCCTGCTCGCTGGGCAGGGTGTGGGATGGGGGGGGGGCTGATGTCAGGGTGTCCCTCCTCCCCCCACTCCTGTACCCTGTCTCCACACAGGGAGGAGGGGTTGGAGGGAGCTTGGCAGTGCAAATCTGTGTCACTCTCACACACTGTGTGTGTCTGTCACACACACACACACACACACACTGTCCTTCCCTCCCATCTCCTGACCCAACACACATGGGGGGTTGTTACTTTTACGGTTGGCAAAGTGGGTGTTTTTGGCTTTGGGCTGGTCTGGGCATTTCATGGTTTCATTCTCCCTCACGCTTCCATGTAATTCTCTGAGCAGTGAGTTCTAAACCGCCCAGCCTGGCGTGGCTGGAGCCATTCTCCCCGTGGGAACTGCTGCTCCTGGAGGTGGCTGGCATGTCCCTTCGGCCCCCGAGAGAGGCAGAACAGGGGGTCTCCACATGCTGCCCTTGCCTGCAGACACCGCTCCTGCAGCTCCCCTGGATCAGTGATGGGGAACTGCAGTAGGAGCTGTGGGCTCAGTGCCCGTAGATGGGGGGCAGCACATGGTGCCATGGAGCCATTGCCGTCCATGCCAGCTGCTTTCAGGGGTGGTGCAGGGCCAGGGCATAAGCCTGTCTTAACCCCACTGCTTCACCACCCGGAAGGCGTCTCAGTTAAATGGTGCCCAGTCAGATCCTGCTTCCTGAACCCCTGTCCCAGCCCTGAACCTCCTCCTGGACCCAGCCTCCTGCCCCAGACATGGTCCCCCTGCACCCAAACTCCTTGCCAGAGCTTGCACCCTGAAACCCCTCCTGGATCCCAATCCCCCACCCCAGAGCCCCTCCCACAGAGGCCCAAGACCGGAGTCTGCCTACCCCAGCCTGGAGAAAGTGAGTGAGGATGGGGAAGAAGGGGGCTGGGACAGGTGAGGCCTTGGAGAAGGGTGAAGCCTCAGGGAAGGGGTGGGGCAGGGTGAGGTTGGAGAAAGGGTGGGGCAGGAGCAGGGCCTTGAGGAAGGGGCAGGAAGGAAGTGGGGGAGGGTCTTTGGGTCGGAGGTTGACCTTTCATTGCACTGAAATTGAAAAGTGACTTCATTGCTGGAGACCCCTGCTCTCGGGCCTGGAACAGGCCTCGGGAGGCTGCCCAGCCTGCGCTTTGTGAGTTGCACGGCGCGGGCGCTCCAGGGCCCCCGGACGGCAGAGATGCCACTGACAGCGAGGGGATCCAGGGCAGCTGAGCCAGGTGTGGAAAGGGGCTAAGAGGGCCCTGGGCCAGGGGGCAGGTGGGGCCCTGCCCAGGCCTCTCAAGACTTGGCTTCTGGTCCTGGCTCTGCCGGCGGGTCCCAGGGAAGCCCATGTCCGTGGGGCTGAGGGTTGGGCTCCGCAGTGTGCTGAGGTCTGGGGCTGGGGCGCTTTTGAAGAGCTGGCGGGGGAGGGGAGGCTATTCCCATGTCTATTTTGGTAGCAAAGCGAGCGGCCTCGGGACCTCCAGGATGGCTCTTGGAGGCGTTTGCCTGGGGCACTGCCCAGCGTGAGGTTGGCAGGGGCAGGCGGGCTGAGCAGCGGGAAGGGCCCCACAGGCCGGATTTGTGGCCCTCGTAGTTCTCGTGGCTCTGTGGACGGTTGAGTAGGGGTCGTGCCGAGGGCCCCGTGACAGTCCCCACGGCGGCACAAGGGCGTGAGTCTCGCCCTCCGGCAGGGCCCAGCCCCCAAGCGGCTGTGAGTTCTGTGCTCCCATTTCACCGGCTAAGGACCAGCTCTCTGGGCACCGTCAGGGCCTTACGTCCGAGTCGCAGGCAGCCGGGGTACCCTGGCTTGCCGTGCCACCCAGGTGAGCAGCTCTCTGGGATAGAGGGCCCCTTAACCAGGGACCCCAGCAAGTCAGGTGACTCGCCCAGGCCAATTGCACCTTCGGTCTCGCGCCAAAGGCAACACTTGCAGCCCAGCCTGTGATCGGCGAGAGCCGCTGACCAGCTTGGAGCGAGTGAGCCAGACCGAGGCTGACCAGCCGGGGATCTCTCGAACGCCCAGAGACCCCGATCCCAGCGTCCAAGCCGCACAACGATGCCTTTGGCTTGGTGCTACCCCTCTGAGCTGCAAGCTCCTGCGTGGCTCATCTTCCCAGGGAGCTGGGCAATCAGCGCCGCTAGCCCTTTGCTTGAGGGTTGCCGGGTGCAGCTGTGAGATGTGGCCAGAGCCCATCGGCCTTGGAAGGGTCTCCTCTCCGCCCGGCTCGTCGCTGGCCGTGCTCGCTGGAATACAGGGACGCTGGCGTGAGCTGGCGATTCGGGCTCGCGGAGCACTAATTCCCTCTGCCCCGCTGCTCCCGCAGGGACGCCGCCTGGGAGGAAGAGGGCGCCTTCAGCGACCAGTACCACAGACACAGCCGCTGCGACGCCAGCCGGTGCCTGCACGAGGGCGGCCGGGAGCAAGCCGCAGAAGCCGGGTAGGCGGTAGCCTTGTCCTGGCCATGCTGCGCAAGGGCGTGGGGCCAGCTTCAGATTAGACCCCGCCCCTTGCTGGCCATTGGCCGCCCAGTTCAGACGCGGTGACTGGCTATTGGCTGACCTGCTGAATAGCTCCGTCGGCGTGAATGGAGACGGGGCTTTTGGCCTGCTCTCCTGCCTCCATCCTATTGGTGCAGGGCTGTAGCCCACTTCCTCGCAAGCATTTAGGCTCCTAAGTGCCACTCACCCAAGGGCATTAGGAGCCTAGGGCCCGGCCCACCCCATGCCACCTTGGCTCTGCTCTGAGCCGGGAGGCGCCGGCACTGACCTGTTTGCTTTGCCAGCCTGTGGCAGCTGCTGCTCTGCAGCTCGTGCGGCTCCCAGGGGACCCACCGCCGCTGCGCTGGGCTGGGGAGCGCCGTGGGCACGTGGGAGTGCGAGGACTGCGTGGGGCCAGCAAGCGCAGGGCCGGGTAAGGAGCGCCGGGAAGGCAGGCACCCGGCCCGCCTGGCCCAGCGCCCATGGCAGGCGATGGGGGGGCACCCTGGGATCCTGCGGGCCCAATCCTCCCCAGGCGTAGATCTCTGACCCACAGCGAGCAGGGACCAGCCCCTGAGCTGGGGCAGCCCCACCGCCACAGTGCCAAGGCGGGAGGCCCTGGGTCCCATCCCTGATGTGTGGGCCAAGGTGGCCCTGTCTGCACCCCGATGTGCCCGGAGCCCCCTGCCTGGGCTGGGCAGGACAGGAATTTGCTCTGGCTCCTGTAAGGGGCGCTGGGGGCTGCTCCCCACGCGGTTGGCTGGCTCTGATTGGTGTGGGGTGGGGCAGAGTCATCGCACCTCCCCTCGGTAGCAGCCCACGGGAGCCGAAGGGTTCTTGCTCCCCCTCTCCCCATGGTCTTGAGGGGCCGGCCACACCTGAGCCCTAAATGGACAGTCGCCCTTCCCTGGGCTGAGTCTCCCGGGCAGCCCTCTGGCCCCCTTCCCCGTGCAGAGCCTGGTGCTGCTACCCCAGCCAGGGTCCACCGCCCGTGTCTCTCCCCCCCACCCCCCGGGACGGGCTGGGCCCTGGGTTGCTCGTTGGGAGCTCAGGGCTGGCGACGGTGGCTCTTTCCAGGGGTGGGCACCGGGCATCCCAAGGATCAGTGACATGGGCTCCTGGAGGGAGGGGTGCAGAGCCGGCATGTGCCCCTGAGCACCGCACAGCTGGCTGTCTGCCCATGGGTCCCGGTTAGAAACACCTGCCCGCCTGTCACGGGCACAGCTCCCACCGGCTCCGCTAGCACCGCCAGGGCCTGTCCTGCAGGTGATGGGACCCCGGGTCTCTGCTGCCAGCGCTGGTCCTGCCAGGGCTCTGCCGGGGCTGCCCATTGGCAACAGTGACCCGACTGCCTCTGGTTCCAGCGTCCCGCCAGCTCTCCGCCCCAGGGAGTCCAGCTCCCAGCCCGGCCACGTGCAGAGCCCGGTGCTGCGCCAGCGCCTCTGCCGGAGGCAGGAGACCAGGCCCCTCCACGCTCACCCTGCGATCCAGACTCTGCCGGCCCCGCAAGTGATGAGCCTTCGCTACCCTGGCCCTGGCCCGGCAGCCTCCAGGTCTGTGGGGCCTGCCCAGGGCGGTTTATAGCGGCGCGCCCCTCCCGCCCTCTCCTCTCCCCCGCTGCCTCGGGGCTGCCCGGCTCCGCGCCAGGGCCTCGCTGCTGTGCTCCGCGTCCCTGCCGGGGTCTCAGCGTTGCTCTCTGCCCATCCCTCTGGCTGCTCCAGTCTCCTCCCAGGGTTACCCCCACTACCCCTGCAGCTCCCTTATCCCCTATGGGAGCTGACACCCACCCAGGGGTGCCTCGTGTTCCCCAGGGTGTGAGAGGCAAGGCAAGGTGGAATGCCCCCTAGATTGGAGGTTCCCATCAGCCTCTGTGTGGGGCCAGAGCTGGGGGCTTTAGTCCCTGGGTGCTATTGCCTCAACTTCCAAAGTGATTTGGGGTCCCCTGAGTTCTGGGCCCCAGACTTGGTGCAGTGTGAAGAGGCCAATTTTCGGAGGGGGGGGGCTCTTGCATATGTCTGGAAATGGGCCCCTGGATCACTAGTCGCTGAAGGAAATCCTGACCGCCTCAGCAGTGGGCGCAGCCAGCCTGGGCTAACCCCCGGCGCTGCCGTGCTCACAGTCCCCTCTCCTCTGCCTTTATCCGGCCAGAAGTCGGTTTCCAGGTGGGACTTGCAGGGTCTCCTTACCGGAGCTGAAGTCTGGGTGGCAGCTCCTTCGCTTCTATCTGGGGTCTTGTCTACATGGGGAAATTAATCTGGATCCAGTAAAGGTGTTAACGGAAAGTGGATTAGTTACAGTGGGCGGGGCCCTGTGTTCACACTGACCTGGAATAAAAGTGGCCCCAGTCAGTTTAGTTCAGTTTGCATCCTGACCCATAGAAGCACATGGCATGGCAATGCCGGGAAATCTCCCCCGGAGACACAGGGCCTTTAGTTCCCCTGGGCTTGTCCAACCCACATGCCAGTGAGTTGAAAAAGTCATTAGCTAATCTCGCACCATGCTGGGATGCCAGCTGGCCGGATGCTGATTCATAGGAGCTCAGGGCTTCTGCCTGGCTCCGCTCGCTGGCCTTTTGCCAGCCGTGGGTTAAAGCGGCACAGTCCCAGGGCTGCGTTACCTCCTCCGGGCGCCCTTTTCACACGGGTCAGGCTGGACATGATGGGGGGCTGGACCTGGGGGGGCTGGAACTAGAGGCGCTGCTTGAAGCTGTTTCCTTTGCACCATAGGCACCGACTAAGAAAAAACAGGGGTGCTCAGCACCTACCAGTCTCCTGCTGATCAGCTGTTTGGGGTGGGGGGAGGGGCTGGGGAGGCCTGGGAGGGGGTGTGAAGGGATAGAGCGAGGGGGAGGGGGTCTCAGACACAGCAGGGGCAGAGCAGCACCCCAGGCAAGCTGGAAATCAGCCCCCCAGGCTGTTTGGTTCAGTGGCTCCAGCACCCCCACGATACAAACTGTCCCAGCCCGTCTGGGCTGACGGGGCCCAGGGCTCAGCCGCCCTCGCTGCCCCGGCACTAACGGGCAGCCCTTGTGTGTTACAGAAACGCCCCGGGAGCGCTCGCCGCCAGCACGGGTGAGAACCGGGAGGACTCGGTGGGGCCGGGAGCAGCCATGCCGCAGGCTGGTAGCGGTGGGGCGGGGCGGAGGCAGCAGCGTGGCCCCCGCGTGAGGCAGAGACAGGTCCTGGGCACCGTGGGCCGCTGCAGGGAGCCTGCTGCACGCCAGGCGGTTTGGGCGCTTGCTGCTGGATGGGGCCCGACCAGCCCAGGCCGCAGGCGCCGGGACCCGCCTGCTGTCCGGGGGGCGGGGGAGGGGGCAAATGGAGCTCAGGCCAGCGCCCTTTGGGCAGCGGGTTCAAGGCAACGACACGGTGGCGCCCTCTAGTGGCCGCTTGTGCCAGTGTCTGCTGGACGTGCAGCCTCCGGGGCATCCCTGGCCCTGGCGGTACAGACCCTTCCCCCGCCTGGGGCTCTTCCGCGCCGCCCAGAGTGTGTTGAGCCCCCTGGGCCAGGACTGACGGCCACGCCTGGCTCCTGGTGCCTCGGGGCGTCTCCTAAATCGAAAGAAGATTCCCAGTTTGCGCTAAATTGTGTATCTGACCTCGAGTTTATTTCCAGATAAGCTATTTCGAAATGTGGCCGGTCTACACGGCGCCAAGTTTTGAAATAGAGCGCTATTTCGAGACAGCCCTTATTCCTCGTGGAGGGAGGGTTACGGGGATAACGAAATAGCGCGTCCGTTATTTTGAATTTTTTTTGAAATAGCGGACATGTAGCTATTGTGGGATACCTCCTGAAATAGCCTCGCAGTCTAGACGTACCCTGAACCTGCTTAACTCCGCCCAAGCTGGGGAGCGTTTGCAAACCTCTCCCCCCACCACCGTCCTAGGCCAGCCCCACGGGTCACAGCGGCGCTGGGAGACTGACTCTAGTGGGTTGCTGGCTGGTGTTAGACACCGGGGCTGGGCCTGCTCAGAGGACGCCTCCTTAACCGGGGGCTAAAACCAGCGGCCACAGCGGGGAAGCTGGAGGAGACCCGCAGAACGAGACCCCTTGGAGGGGCATCTCTGGTAGATTGCTCCGGAGACTCGGCATCTCAGAGCAGGAGCAGCTGCTGTTCTTGTTACAGGCCCCAGCTGTGTTACCCCAAGACCGGGGGGCCCAAGGTGCTGTTTGTGGCCAGGTCACTAGAGGGGGACAGAGACCGTATGGTGGTGGGTTCCACACCGAGAAGGCTGCAGAGGGACATACTGACAGGGTTAGCCCAGCAGGTTCCTCAGCCGGAGGGGAGTGGGGGGGGGGCACTGGCTGCTCTGAATACTGTGAGCTGGGGGGGGGGAGAGCGGGAGGGATATGTCACATTCTGCCTATCCTTCAAATAGGTGGCTCCCACTGGCTGGAAGCTGGCCAATGGGAGCTGCCAGATGATGCTGGGGGTGGGGCCATGCGTGAAGCATCCCCCCATTCCCCCGGGCTCGTGGCGTTCAGAGAGCTGTTCTGAGCAGCGTGCGGGGAGCCGGGCCGAGGCTCCCATGGGTCAGATCCGGCTGCTTGGCGGGCACCTGGGCTGTGTTTTGCCTGCACCTGCTGGAGAGAGTGGGCGGTGCTTTGAAGCCAGGGTAACTAATGGTTCCCGATGCCCCAGGTGAGCAAATGCTGCTGCCATTGCCCTGTTGAAAGCGAAGGTTAGAAAGCCCCTGTGCTCCGCACACCTGTTAACTGGGAGCGCTGCAGCTCCGTGGGCTGCTGTGACTGCCGGGGTGGCACCTGCTGCAGGGCAGACTAGCAGGAGCCAGGGCACGAGCCCCAAATTGGCTGTGAGGTCTGTACGTGGATTTCACCAACCAGCCAGCAAGTGTAACCACCTCCGGTGCTAAACCGGCCTCCCCCTGGAGTCACAGACGCGCCCCTTGGGTGCACTGAGCTGTCTTACCCCCGGAGGAGAGCACCCCTGGGACAGAGGGTCCCTTCCCCCAAGGACCACAGCAGTGGTCAGGTTACTGCCAGTCCCAGGCCAATCGCATCTTAGATCTCACACCAAAGACAATTCCTGTAGCCAAGCCTGCAATCAGCTCTACAGATTTGTGAATAGGAAAAAGAAACGAGAGAGTTGTTGACCAGTGAAAGGAGATACAGATAGATACAGGTAGTCCCCGGGTTACGTACAAGATAGGGACTGTAGGTTTGTTCTTAAGTTGAATCTGTATGTAAGTCGGAACTGGCGTTAGCCGCTGCTGAAACTGATCAGTTTCAACAGTGGCTGAATCTGGACTCCAGTTCTGACTTACATACAGATTCAACTTAAGAATCCCAGGCATCCCCAAGTCAGCTGCTGCTGAAACTGATCAGCGGCTGATTCCAGGAAGCCTGGGGCAGAGCAACTCTGCCTCGGGCTTACTGTAGTCAGCCGCTGGTCAGTTTCAGCAGCGGCTGACTTGGGGACGCCTGGGGCAGAGCAGCTGGGGTGCTGCTGGGTTGCTCCAGTAGCGCGGCTCCTCGGCACTACTGGAGCAACCCAGCAGCACCCCAGCTGCTCTGCCTCAGGCGTCCTGATTCAGCCACTGCTGAAACTGACCAGCAGCGGCTGAATCAGGACGCCTGGGGCAGAGCAGCTGGGGTGCTGCCGGGTTGGTCCGGAGCGGCGCTGCGGGACCAACCCGGCAGCCCCCAGCTGCTCTACCCCAGGGATAGGCAAGAAAAGCCTGTCTGCTGGGGGGGGGGGCACTAGCTGCACACCCCCCCCCCGCAGACCAGGGAGACGGGGGTGGCGGGATCGCCCAAGTCCTCCATGGCTTTGCTCCGTCTCCCTGGTCTGCTGACCTGGGAGATGCGGAGCAAAGCCGCAGAGCACGTGGGCAGCGGGACAGTCCAGGCGCGCCGCAGCTGTCCCACTGCTGGCGTGCTCCGAGGCTTTGTTCCCCGTCTCCCTGTAGACCAGGGAGACAGGGAGCAAAGCAGCTTTTCTCGCCCCGGAGGACGGGGGCGGCAGACCGCGGCGCAGCTGGGCGTCCCGCCGCTCCCATCCTCTGGGGCGAGAAAAGCCCCGTGCGTAACTGCGGATCCGACATAAGTCGGATCCGCGTAACTTGGGGACTGCCTGTACACACAGACAGATTTACACAAATACACCCAGGGTATGTCTACACCAGCCCCATAGTTCGAACTAGGGTGGCTAATGTCGGCATTCGAAGTTGCAAATGAAGCCCGGGATTTAAATATCCCGGGCTTCATTTGCATCTTTCCGTGCGCCGCCATTTTTAAATGTCCCTGAGTCCGAACTCCGTGCCCGCGGCTACACGCGGCACGGAGTAGGTAGTTCTAATTAGGATCTCTAATTCGAACTACTGGTACACCTCATTCCATGAGGAGTAACGGTAATTCGAATTAGAGATCCTAATTCGAACTACCTACTCCGTGCCGCGTGTAGCCGCGGGCACGGAGTTCGGACTCAGGGACATTTAAAAATGGCGGCGCACGGGAAGATGCAAATGAAGCCCGGGATATTTAAATCCCAGGCTTCATTTGCAACTTCGAATGCCGACATTAGCCACCCTAGTTCGAACTATGGGGCTGGTGTAGACATACCCCCACATACACAGACAGATTTACACAAATACACCCACATACACACAGACAGATTTACACAGATGAGCTACAGTCGTAAGTTTCAAAAGGGCACAGAACCCTCAATGAACAAGCTCCCTATGTCCTTTGAGGCTGATTCAGACTAACCGGGGATCTCTTGCATATGCCTACACACCTGGCCCATGGACTCTGAGCAGCACAGAGATACAGCTCCCTCTTCATGGGGGCTCTGTTCCCCTCCGCTCATGCACGCTGAGCTGCAAACTCAGCTGATGCAAGGAATCTTGACTCAAGCCGAGAGGGGGCGGGGGGCACAAAGTCTTTTATCCTCTTTGATGTTCCCCCATGGTCCGTCCAGTACTGCGGGGCCGTTTGTTGTGCAGGGCGCGTCGTCGGTCGCAGAGCCGCGTGTCCACTCGCGATGTAGTTACCGAGGCGACTGGCTAGCCACTCGAGCGCTGCTTTGCTCTCTAGGACACAGGAGTGTGAAGTGAGGGCGAGGGTGTGGCAGCGCACACGTGTAACACAAGCTGAACACTAGATGCTAGACACACGCGTATCACTCAAGTGCCAGGTTAACACACTAGTGCTCCGGGGCTATTCACGAAAACGTGCCATCACCGAACATTTCAGCAGTTACACGTTTCTGCACGGGGGTGGCTCCCCCCACGCCACTGGCTGTTTATCAGAGTCGGCAGCGCAGGGGGAGGGGCCAGGTGGCTCCCCGGGAGCCAGTGCCCGTAGTGGCCCTTCTTAAAGCCAGATCCCCACAAGCACCAGCTCCGGCCTGCTCCCCCCAGCTGCTGCCTCTGATACAGAGGCAGCAGGGGGCAGAGGCTGAGTAACTGTTTGCACGTGGACACTAGCCTGCTGCCAGGTGTTTGTCAGTGCGCAGTGGAGACAGGGACTTGGGCGTGAGCTGGCACCAGCCCTGCCGGAGTCACAATCTCAAGGGAAGCCAGAGCTCAGCTGAGAAAACACAGGCCCGATAATAGCAAGTCCCCCCCCCCCGGCCCCCCGCAGCCTCCCGCTGGGAAAGCAAGCAATGTGGGGGGGGATTCACAGCAACTCTCCTCTGTCACAGCAGGCACTGGTGCTGGGAAGAGCTGTGGCCCCCGGAGCTTCCCTGCCACTGGTCTTCTTCGGAGCCGCAGCCCTGCGAGAGCCAGGGGCTAGCCCAGCGCCCAGAGAGGAGACCAGCAGCTGGCTGGCAGAGCAGCTCCCAAGGACGCCGTAGAGCAGAGCAGCAGAGACCACCCCCCATGGGAAAATACAGCCCAGCATCCTTTTACTCCGGGGTGTCTATCAATAGTGCCCTGCTCAGGGCTGTCTAAACCGGGGTTGCGCTGCTGGGGTCTTGTGTGTCACTGAAGGTGTACCGGCTCCTGCACCCCAGCCCCCAGCCCAGAGCCTGTGCCCCCTCCTGCACCCCAGCCCCCAGCCCAGAGCCTGTGCCCCCTCCTGCACCCCAGCCCCCAGCCCAGAGCCTGTGCCCCCTCCTGCACCCCAACCCAGAGCCTGTGTCCCCTCCTGCACCCCAACCCCCAGCCCAGAGCCTGTGCCCCCTCCTGCACCCCAGCCCCCAGCCCAGAGCCTGTGCCCCCTCCTGCACCCCAGCCCCAAGCCCAGAGCCTGTGCCCCCTCCTACACCCCAACCCCCAGCCCAGAGCCTGTGCCCCCTCCTGCACCCCAGCCCCCAACCCAGAACCTGTGCCCCCTCCTACACCCCAACCCCCAGTCCAGAGCCTGTGCCCCCTCCTGCACCCCAGCCCCCAACCCAGAACCTGTGCCCCCTCCTACACTCCAACCCCCAGCCCAGAGCCTGTGCCCCCTCCTGCACCCCAGCCCCCAACCCAGAACCTGTGCCCCCTCCTACACCCCAACCCCCAGCCCAGAGCCTGTGCCCCCTCCTACACCCCAACCCCCAGCCCAGAGCCTGTGCCCCCTCCTGCACCCCAGCCCCCAGCCCAGAGCCTGTGCCCCCTCCTGCACCCCAACCCCCAGCCCAGAGCCTGTGCCCCCTCCTGCGCCCCAACCCCCAGCCCAGAGCCTGTGCCCCCTCCTACACTCCAACCCCCAGTCCAGAGCCTGCACAGAGGTGCCTAACCTGCTCTGGGGGTGCCTGCTCTCCATCCCCAGGGGGCCCGCCGTGGGCAGGCGGAGCAGCCCCTGACCGTGCTGCAGCCCAGCCTGTTGCAGGTGGGGGACTCCCAGCCGGGCTGGGGCAGCGGCCTGGCCCCCGCTTACTTGGTTAATTAAAGGGGCTGCTCTGTCCCCAGGCCCAGGCAGATGCCCCAGCCGTGCCAGCTCCGCGCTTGGCCCTGCATGGTCTTACCCCGTTGCAATCTGTGCCCCCCGCCCCCCAGTCCATACACTGCAGCGCCCCGCCACCAGTTCTGCCTGCGCCCGGCCCCTGCCAGCCCCGCGCCCGGGAAGGACCCGGCTTCTGAGGGCTCCTACTGCGCCTACCAGCAGGCAGCAGCGCTGCCTAGTGGCCCCTGCCCTCAGTGACTGCCAGCCGGTCCTCCGTTCCGGATAGCGACTGTTCGGTCCTTGGCTCTTTGCACCCCGCACACCCTGCCGGAGCCCAGAGGCGGGCCGGGGCGTGGGCCGGGCGGGACCCGAGCCTGCCGCTTGCCAAGCGTTTTCTTGCCGTTGGTCGTTAACGTGGCGGGTGTCAGAGCCTCAGGGCTCCCAGCTGGAAGAGGGGACAGGGATCGGCTAGTCTTCAGCCCAGACCGGCCCCGGGGAGGGGGGCTGGTGGGAGGCCAAGGGGAGGGCGGGGGAACGAGATCAATATTTTAGGGGTCAGGGAGGATGGACTAGATCCATCCAGTCCCCACCCCCACCCGTTCCTGCCTCCAGCCCCCCTTCCTCCCTTCTGCCCCACCCCGCCTTCACCCCTTCCTGCCTCCAGCCCCCCTTCCTCCCTTCTGCCCCACCCCGCCTTCACCCCTTCCTGCCTCCAGCCCCCCTTCCT
This sequence comes from Pelodiscus sinensis, assembly GCF_052426305.1. Classification (NCBI taxonomy): domain Eukaryota; kingdom Metazoa; phylum Chordata; order Testudines; family Trionychidae; genus Pelodiscus; species Pelodiscus sinensis. The sequence continues at coordinate 9,631,139 of NC_143072.1, read as the reverse complement.
CCCTTCTGCCCCACCCCGCCTTCACCCCTTCCTGCCTCCTGCCCCACCCCACCCCCACCCCTTCCTGCCTCCAGCCCCCCTTCCTCCCTCCTGCTCCACCCCACCCTCACCCCTTCCTGCCTCCTGCCCCACCCCACCCCCACCCCTTCCTGCCTCCAGCCCCCCTTCCTCCCTCCTGCTCCACCCCACCCTCACCCCTTCCTGCCTTCTGCCCCACCCCAGCCCACCCTCACCCCTTCATCCCTCCTGCCCTGCCCCACCCTCACCCCCACCCACAGCCCCTTCCCTCACCCAGCCCGCTACCCCCACTCAACCACCCTTCCCCCTCTCACAGCCCCTTCCCACACCCAGCCCCCTAACTCCACCCAGCCCCCAACTCCACCCACAAGCCCTTCCCTCACTCAGTCCCCTGTCCCCATCCACTGCCCCTTCCCCCACCCAGCCCCCTTCCTCACCCAACCCTCTTCCTGCCATCTAGCCCCCTTGCTGCTGCCCATACCCCCTTCCCCCACCGAGACCTCTTCCCCAGCCCATTTATCTCCCTGTCCTAGCTCACAAGCTCTGAAGACTCTCCCTGAACCTAGGTCACCCCCCCAACAGAGCCCCCCGGCCAGAAACCACTTAGCCGATGGCGGGCGGGCGGGTCTCCAGTCCTGGCTTTGTGCCCAGTGGTGGCGGGGCCATGACCCTCTGTGTCCGTGGAGGCGTCTTCTCGGCCCGGTCCTCCCGGCTTGGGCTGGCGCGTGTGGCTCTGAGGTCCCAGGCTCCATCCCTCTGGACGGGAAACGCGCCCTCTCCGGCACGGCTCTCCGCTCTTCCCTCCTCCTCCTCAGGCCGGCTGCGCCCGTCGCTGGTGGGCCTGGCTGTGGCATCTGCAGGTGGCCCCTCTGGCTTGGCCAGTGGAGGGAGGTGGCCCGGCTGCTCCGCCTCGGCCTCTTGGTCCCTGGTGCCGGCCCGGAGCGCTGGCCGGCCGGGGAGGGGGAGACTGGTCTCAGGCCAGCAGCCGGCGCGTGTGTCCCACTGGCTGCCCTGAAGAATGGTGGGGGGCAGGGCCGTGCTCGGGGGCCCGTGTCAGGCCTATCTCCCCCACACCAGCTGCACTCCCGGCTGCGGGTCCTGCCTCGCCGCCTCTTCCCCGGGCGCCTCTCCCGCCCGCAGCCGGCCCAGCACGCGGCGGTAGATGCGGCAGCTGAAGCCTTTATGCAGCCTGTGCTGGACGAGGGCCCGCAGGCTAGGGCAGAGGTGGCAGCAGGCCAGGCCCTGCTCCGTGGTGGCCCCCGGCTCCTGGCTGATGGAGGCGTCGCACCAGGCCCCCTCCCCTGCCCCCCCCCACGTGGCCCTCTGCCTCCACGACCGGGTCCCCCAGCTCAGATCTGGGGTGGAAGCTGCTCAGGCGCGAGCCGGCAAACGGGCCTTAAAGATGCGGGGTCGCTCCCTGATGGCGCCACGGTCAGCCCCGGTCTCCCTGGCCACCGTGGCCTTGACCCGCATGTAGAACAGAGACTTGTCTCCCTGCACCGCGGCGGCGCTGACCCAGGCCGGGCGCTTTCTCTTCGGGCGCCGGGGGGGGCTGCGCACACAGGCGGTTGCAGGGCTCCGGCTCTGCGACGCGGGTGAAGGAGTGGCTGCTGACAGTGGCTGATTTCCCTCTGCTGATCAGCCGAATCTAGTTTAGACACGCCCTAACACTTGCAGCCCTGTTGCAAGGCAGAGACCCCACGGGGGCAGAGCGCTGGGCGGGGGAAACAGCTTGTCTTCACTGCAACACGGGCGCAAAGTCCCCCGGAGCTGGGACCGCACAGGGCAGGGAGAGGGAAATACAACTCACCAGAAACCGAGCCACCCTGCTGGCTGCAGCCGCCTGGCTTCCCTGCCACCCCCTCCCTCGGGCTGTGTTGCCCCTGTGACCCTCATGCCCAGGGCAGGTTTGCTAGCGGGAGGGGCCGTGCCCCAGGCAGCCCCCAGGGGGCGCTTCGCCAGCTGTGCCACGCAGCTGCTCCCCAGCTAGGCCGCGGGGCTGGGGGCAGTTCTGGGTGGCGGGACTCAGAGCAAGTGCCTGGGTAAGAAGTTGGCACGGCCCAGCCCAGCCCTTCTGCTCACGCTGCACCCCAGCCCCGTCCCCTTCTACTGCCTCCCGCTTCTCATCCCGCCTGCTCTCCGCTCCCCCTTCCAGCCAAATCCCTGAACCCAAATACAGCAAATCGCACTGGGAACCCCCCTCCCCCCCCACTTTTCTCAAATGTAGGCAGAAGGTTCCTAATTCAAAGCACTGACGCTGGGAATAGAAAAATGCCGGTTGCAGGTTTGTCCGACGTGCTCCGAAGTCCGTCAGGTATGTCTACACTAGCCGAACTAGGGAGGTTAGTGTAGACACCCTCAGAGATTTATTTGCGAAAACTCTGTCATGAGGACAAGTCAGCTGCCCGGCTGAGCACAACACCAGTATCATGGGAACCACGCTGCAGCCCCTCTGTTTTACATTCCCTTCATGCAATATCTCTACGGTGATTCGCTATGTCACACGTACTCCTAAGCCTTTGTAATCCCTCCGGAATGCCGGGCGTTTAACACCGAACCAACGACACTCGTTTAAATGCATCAGCCGGCACGGTGGGGTGTGTTCATAGCAAGGCGCGTTGCTTTTGGGAACACTCCTTTGTTTTGTGTGATCTTCATACCAGCCGCCTTCGTGACCCCTCACTGAATATGTGTTACAGCCGCGCTCCAAAAGCTTTGAGGAGGGCCAGCGGGGTTTGTAGCTCAGCAAGGCACTGACTTTGCTGAAGGCTCTCTCCAGACCCTCAGGGAGACTCACTGAGCCAGCCGTCTGGAAGAAAGCCCAGCGTTGCTTGTTGGCTGGGCACCAGATCTGCCCGAAAGCCGCCTCGGCTGAAGTGCCCGTCCAGACTGCAGCTTGAGGGGTGGCCTTGGCTGCCGTGCACACCTGCCTGGTGTGATCCTAGCTCGGGGCGGGGGGGCTTGGGCTCCTCCCCAAATCACCAGTGTCCTGCCCCAGCTCAGACGCCTCTCGCAGGGACCCCAGCTGGGCAGATGCCAGGTGGGTCTGTGGGCAGACTTGTGGACACGAGCAGCGGGTACGAGAAGCCAGGGGAGGCTGAGCTTCCCCTAACCCTACAGCCTGTCCCAAGGCCCTGTCCTTACTCCCCCTGTCCCCACAAGCTGGGGGGCTCAGCTCGAGTCAGCTCAGGGTGTGGGGCAGCTGGGGCAGTTCACCTGGGGCTCCCTCTGCCACAGAGCAGGGGGACAAGGGGTGGAAGAAGCGGGTTGGAGCAGGGCCTGGGGGACGGGGGCGGGGCTGTCAGGCGGGAAGCGGTGGCCTGGACGCACTGTGTGAGCTCTGCAGGGCCAGGCTGTGACACGGCTCCTGGGGGTCTTGTGCTTTGCCTGGTTCTACTAAGAGACTAGATGGGAGCCAGGTGGTATGGGGCAGTTCCCATCTCTGCCACCGACTCCCCGCGTGACCTCAGGCCAGTCCCTTCGTCTCTCTGGTCCCTGCTGCGAAATGCTTTTACTAACGTTTCCTCCCCCCACCCCGCACACACACCTTGTCTGACTGCTCGGAGCGAGGCTGCCTCTCCCTGTGTGTACATGCAGCGCCTTGCACAGAGGGGCCCCCATCACCCAGGGCCTGTTGCTGTCCTCGAGCCGGAGACGCTTGTGAGACAGCGGGGGGCTGTGGGGGCGGGCGGATGCCAGACGAGCCGCAGAGTGGATCTGTGCCGATCTGGTGAACCTGCCCTCCTGGTAGATAGGGAGCGTGCTGCTCCAGGTGTAGCAAAACCGTCGGTTGTAAGACTGCACATGTGGCGTACAAGGAGTCGCTTGCAAGTTCGGTAGCCTCTGCCTCTGTCTCTCAGGATTAGATAATGTAACTGGAAGGCCTTGCTCCCTGTCAGCATTGCAAATTACCTTGTGCCTCATGTCTGCATCACAAACTAAGTCCTGTCTCCTAAAGCTTCGGGGGAGCCGCGTTCGTCTGGAACAGGAAAAACTTAAAAAACAACCAATGATCTGGTGACACTTTGGAGACTAACGAACCACGTCGATGGGATCAGGAGCTTCGTGGGCACAGCCCACTTCCTCAGATGACTGGCTCTATGGTTGTTCGTCTTTAAAGTGCTACCAGACTATTTGCTGTGTACGTTTTTCAAGTCTTCTAGTAACTATTGATCTTGTCTCAAACTCTGCACAGGGGTGTGAGTGGAGGAGGTGTGAGTGAACGCCAGCACAGATGCCCAGGTGATCCAGAAGAAGTGGAAGCTTTGAAGATAAGAAGGAAACAGCCTTTGTGTCTTGAGGCTGAATTAAATTGGCAGCATTGACAACCCTGGAGACAGGCAGAGACCGGCCCAAGAGGGCAGCCTGACAATCCCCATCAAAGGAGAACTCTGAAACCTGATTAACACCTCCTAAGGGTGGATGAGGGCAGCATGACACTGTATCCACAATATCCTCAGACCCCAATGGGAACTGACGTGTAAGAAGGGGGGCTCTGGCCATAGGACTCCGGGTTCAGTCCTGCAAGCCAAGCCTCAGAGGGGTCTCAGAGGAACCCGACTCCTCGCTCAGTCAACCCAGCCTGGCCGGTGAGACTGACCTGAGCTGGTCACTATGCACTACTGCAGGACGTGTGTGTGTGTGTGTGTGTGTGTGTGTGTGTGTGTGTGTGTGTGTGCGCGCACGCAGGCGGTAATGGCTTCTCTCCAGTATTCTCAGTAAATACGGCGTATTGGCCTTTTCCCCTGAAAAAGATCCCGTATGGCTCTTATAAGCATGACATTGGCAAGGCCCACTCTGAGCCCCATAAAGTGCAAGCCGCCCACCTGGGAACAGGCCTGGGACTTTGTCACCTGAACTCTCGGAGGCGGGGCCCGTGTCTGTAGGGGCAGGGCCCATTCCCAGCCTGGTTTCACACGTGTAGTGCTACTCCAAAGCCTTTGCAGTCTCTGCCCATCCCCGCACTCTGCACAGGGGCCCTGTTGCTATAGCAACTCGCCCAGCATTAATGGATGCCCTCCTTCCTGCAGCATGGCCATACCCTGATTTCCACGTTACAAACGGTAAACCGAGGCACAGAGCAGCTGAGGCTATGCTTACACTTCAGTGAGACACCGGGGGCTGGTCCTGGCCAGCTGGCTTGGGCTTGTGGGGCTTGGGCTAAGGGGCTGTCGACATTTGGAGTCCAGGGCCCCAGAAGGCCAGCAGGCAGGGTCTGGCTGCGAGTGTTTATTTGCAGCGCAGTCATATCCATGTGACTTGCCTAAGGTCACTTGTGAGTCAACTGCACCTTGCCCCCGCGCCCATCTGCCCTCCCCCCTTCTCACGCCCCACGGGGCCGGGGGTGGGGGGGTCTCCCGGCAGTTTGTGGGTTGCCAAGGCCAAAGGAGCTGCTCTGCTCTTGGCTCCTCTCCTGTGGTTATTTTGAGCTCTCAGCACTGTACCACATCCTGCCTTTGGTCGCACTCCTCCCCCAGCCTCTGGGAGATGCACACAGCCACCCAGGGCAGCTCTCTTCTCAGCTGGGGGCTCTTCCCAACCCCTTTTCCGCCCCTGCAGAGCCGCTGAACTCTGGGCTTCTCTCCGCCAGCCCCAGCCCACGGAGGCCAGGCATGCTGCGCCCATCACCCAGCAAGTAACCCCCCTGGGCTGAGCAGGCTGGGAGGGCAGCTCCTGCGAGCAAGGTGTTGAAATAGACCAGCGGTTCCCAACCTTTCGGTGACCCAGGGCAATTCAAAAAATGTGTGACTGGCTCCTTAAAAGCCACCCGGGGCAACACCTGGTGACCCTTTTGAAATGTAATAGCGACCCCATATTTGGGTCCTGACCCATAGGTTGGGAAACCCTGAATAGAGCCTGCCTGGCCAGTGCACATCACCAGCCACAAGCATCCTGGTGCCAAACAAGGCCCAGGCCAGCGCCCTGTCTGGCCCTGAATGTGGCTTTACACAAGGCTGAGACATCAGCATGGAATTCGGGCGGGGGGAGGGGGAGAGAAATATTCCCAACTCTGCCACTGAGCATCGTGTGATGCTGTGCTCATTGGCTGGCGGTTTGCCTCTTAGAGTATGTCGACACTACAAAGTTAATTCAAAATAGCAGTTATTTCGAATTCACTTTAATAGCGTCTACACAGGCAAACGGCTATTTTGAAATAAATTCGAAATAGTGGAACCTCATTCTACGAGGAGTAATGCCAAATTCGAAAGAGCTATTTGGAATGAAGTGCTGTGTAGACACTTAATTGGAAATAGGGGGCCTCCAGCCCTTCCCAGGGAGCCCTGGTGGCCACTCTGGGCACAACCAGGGAAACTTACTCTCCTCTCCCCCAGCGCCGGAGACATTAAAGGGGAAGACCCTGGCCACAGGGCCTGTGTCAGCTCCAAGCCTGCCAGCCCAGAGCCAGCAGTGGCCACCGGGGCCCCTGACCCAGTGGCCCCAAAACATGAACCAGCAAGCCACTGGCAGCCAGCCCTCCACCGCTCCCCAGGAGCAGTCTGCCAGCTCCCAGGAGCCTGCCAGGGGCTGGAGAAGGTGGGCGCCTTCCTGGTCCAGGGTGGAGATCATGGACTTTATTCAGGTTTGAGGGGGATGCCCCCAACTTCCATGATCTCAGCCCTAGATGGAGGAACATGGCCGTCTAGGGCAGGATAGCTGCCAGCCTGGCCACCAAAGGCCACATGCGAATCCAGGAGCAGGTTTGCATGAAAGTCAGGTTGGTCCAGTGAGACCCCCGACCCTGAGCCCTTCTTCCCCTGGCTTCCCCCTTCCAGCTCCCTCCTCTCAGGTTTCCCCCTCCCCTCTCCCACCCTCTCTTTTCCCCTCTCCCACCTCCTTTTCCCAGTCTCCCCAGAGGTCCATCCCCCCCAGTTTGGTTCAATAAACCCAGTTTCTATTTTTGAACATACGTGTCTTTTATTTGACATCAGGAAGGGGGGCTAGGGAGGGGTAAGTGGAAAGACGTGAGGGAGGAATGGGGCACGAGCCCCCAGTGGGGAAGACCGGGGAGGCTCCGAGGGCTCCTCGGTGTGGACGCTCTCCCTCAGGGCCTCCTGGATCCTGACAGCCCCCTGATGGACCCCCGGATGGCAGCCTGCAACAAGTGCAGCCAGGCTGATGGCAACGACCCCACGAGATGCACCGGCATGCCCAGGGGCAGCTCTGGTTCCATGTGGCCGAGTGCTGTGGTGTACCGAGTTCGGGCACTCAGGGCACTCCAAGCCAGGACTGCTTTGCTGTCCCTCATCGAGGTAGACAAGCAAGCGGGGAACCCCGAGAACTGTCTGTCAGGTGTGGGGGTCGGGTCCCTTTAAGCATGGAGCTCAGTTAGCCTCAGGCAGCAGCCCCACACACTAAGTCCTAACCTGATGCCCTGCCGGCACTGCTTCCAGCCAGCCTTAACCTCGGTTCAGGGTCCACTCAGTGTGGACGCGCTATTTTGAAATAGCAAAACGCTATTTCGAACTAGTTTTTGTGTATAGATGCGTTATTTCAAATTAGCTTAATTTGAAATAGTGCTGTAGTGTAGACATACCCTGAGAGTCTTACTTTCCCTGCTGCTAACAAGGGGGAAGGATGCTTACCCCATCGGGAGGCAGTGGCTGGCAAGGGTTAATTTATTTGTGTCGACTGTGGGAACCTGCATGGACTGTGGGGGAGGGGGGCAGTTTGCAAGAAGCAGCAGGAAGTCAGTCTGTGTGCACATGGCTCCAATGTCCATGCGGTCGCAGCATCTCTGTAAGTGGCCCCCTCGCTAGAGAATTCGCTTGGTTTCAGAACAGGGAGTGCCCTCGTGTGCCCAGCACCCAGGACAGGGAACATCAGCGACAGCCTTGCAGACCCGAGGGCACTGTCAGCGCTGGCGACTGCGGTCAGGTGAGGGGCTCCCCACACTCTGTTCTGAGCACAGGAAGCCTTGAGCCACAGGCTGACAGTGGGGGGAGGAAGAAACAGCTCAGCAGAACTGAGCTGCGGGCAGCCTGGGAAATCCCTGGTCTCCATGACTGGAGGGGGGGTCCCATATACGTTACCAATGGCCAAAGGACTCGGCTGCCCACCGGGCTCCGTTCCTGGGCCTAGAACATCCAGTCCGGTGTCAGGAAACCAAACGTTTTACCCTGGGAAAAAATTCAGCAAAAACATCCCTGAAAATTGTTTTGGTTTAAAAAAATCTTCCTTGAAACACCCTGAAATGAGCATTTTCCTTTCTAATGAAAACCTGGGAAATGTGCCTGAGAACGGCACTTGTCTGGAAGAAATCCAGTGTGAGGGAAGCCATTTGGCAGCCGGCAGTTTTGAGGGGCAGTTCTCAGCCAGCTCCAGGCAGGACAAGCGTCTCCTGAGAGCAACTGCTCAGCCTGGCGCTGCCCTTCCCCCCCAGGCCTCAGGAAAATGTCCCAGGTGCACCAAGCCTGGCCCTTGTTGGTACGTGTCTGGGTGCAGAGCGGCCTGGCAGAGCCAGCAGAAAGCTAATTTGGCAAAGTGGCAGCTGCATTCGCCAGCTTGAACAGGATTTGGCCATCAAAAACCTACAACTGGCAAACTCCAGGCCTGTTATTTCCACCTGAGCCTCTGGACGAGAGCCCTGGAACCCGCCCCCCCGGAGCAGAGAGGCATCGACATGCTGGTACCGGAATGGTGCCGCACTGGAGCCTTGGCCAGACCACAGGAGGTCAGTGCTGTCACCAATACGGCCACTGCCGGGTGGGCTTCGAGGAGACATTGGGGGTATGTCAGAGCTAAAGAACAGCCCAGAACCCTGAGAGCCAGGGCTGGGGACTGCAAACAAACTTCATGGGACCGTGGGACACTTGGCCACCCCCTGGTAAGGGGACACCTGGCGAGCTCACATGGTGCCGGACCATGGGTGTTGCCGGAGCAGAATGCCGGGCTAGAGAGGTTCAGCCTGTGCCTTCACAAGCAAACGCCACCAGACGATACTGTGTCTGGAATGGATTTACCCCAAAGCTGAATGTGAGCTGAGCTTCTTCCAAGAGTTCAACACTATCTGATGGAGGCAGCGGGGGCGGAGGGGAATCGACAAGCTGACTAGTCCTTCACATCTCTAGTCTGACCTAGAGGGTTTGAAAGAGAGGGGGGCCCCCATGGGGATCCATAGGATCCGCGCTCATTGTCTAACCAGACCTGGCAAAAGGAGGATCACTAGTTCCATTTCCCAGATGGGAAGACAAAGGCTGAGACTCTCAGCACTGGCCTGGGGATTTCAGTGCCTATTAATGGGAAGAGCTGTTCATATGCCCAAGGCAGAGAGTACAGGTGGGACTGGACCCAGATCTCCCAGTGCCCAGCCCAGTCCCACATCTACAGAGATAAGAACATCAGAGCGGCCAGACGGGGTCAGCCCAAAGGTCCATCCCGCCCAGGGTCCTGTCTGCCCACAGTGGCCAGTGCCAGGTGCCCAGAGGGAGGAAACAGAACAGGGAATCATCCAGTGAACCCCCCCCCCCCGTCATCCATTCCTAGCCCCTGACAAACAGAGACCAGGGACACCATCCCTACCCATCCTGGCTAACAGCCATTGACGGACCTGTCCTCCGTTAATTTATCTAGCTCTTTTTTGAACCCTATTAAAGTCCTGGTCTTTACAACATCCTCTGGCGAGGAGTTCCACAGGTTGACTGTGTGTTGAATAAAGAAATACTGCCTTTTGTTTGTTTTAAACCTGCTGCCTGGTCATTTCATTTGCTGACACCTAGGTCTTGTGTTATGGGAACAGGTAACTAACTTTTCCTTATTCACTTACTCTGCGCCTGTCATGATTGTATAGCTCTCTAGCCTATCCCCCCTCAGTCTCCTCTTTTCTAAGATGAAAAGTCCTAGTCTCTTTAATCGTTCTTCATATGGAAGCCGTTCCAAACCCCTACTCGTTTTAGTTGCCCTTTTCTGAACTTTTCCAATGCCAAGAGACTGTGTAGAGGGAAGGTGACCACATCTGCCTGCAGCAATCAACCCCCTTCCTCGGCACTGTGGGGAGCTTGCGCCTCCAGTCGCCATGGCTAGGCAGGGTCTCTAGGGGAGACCCTCTGCTTGCAGCTGAACGGGGCGGGGCGGGGGGGAGGCTTCCATCCAGAGGGTGGCAAGGAGCAGCATTCTCCGCTAAGGAGGCGACCTTCATGTCCAGGCAGGTCCTGGGCTGGCCAAGAATGGGCTGGCTTCCCCTCGCCTGCCTCTGCATTTCATGCCCATGGGCGGTGAGTCCCAGGGTAGGGCTGGAATGGCCGGGGAGGCGGGAAGGGGCTGGCAATTCCGCCCGTTCATTCTCTGTGAACATGGGGCCAGCCTTGCGCCCGCTCATGGGGAGGGGCAGGCTGAGGACTTCAGGCTCCATTCAGCCACTTGCAAACCACACGGGATGAGGCTCGATGCCGGCCCAGGGCTTTGCTCAAGGCTGCACCGAGACTCTGTCCACCCGCCCGTGACGCTGGCCGGCTGCCAGAGAAGTGAAGCAGAATCCGGCCCATCTGGGGCAGATGGCTGTGGGTATATTGTCTATGTACGGGCGAGCTGAGCACCTCACAAGCCTATTTCATCTTCAGGGCCCCAGGAAGGCAGGGTAGTGTCGCCCCCTCATGAAATACCTGGGTGTGACGTAGTGGGGGGTACTTTGCTGGTTGCTATGCTGGGCAGTGGCCACTGGCTGCTGGCTGCAGCACGGCCCAGCAGGGCAGGGGATGAGTGATTATGCAAAGGGGCTTCCAACCTGTCTGACCAGTGATCTCCCAGGGAGCGGAACAATGGGAAGAAGGGGAATGGAGCCCTGGCTGGGGGCAGGGCTGGAAGTGAGGGAGTTAGTTTCTGTCGGGGAGCATGGAGGAGACAACCTAGGGAAAGGGGCTGGAATTTAGGGGCCCAGTCTCCCCCATCTCAAGGGGGGCTGAGGCATCCTAGGTCTGCCCTGCAACCAGATGACATCTGTGCTGTGCTGTATCCTGGAGAAGCAATAAACTCCCCCTGTTCTATTGGCTGGTGGAGTCTGTTCGTGCCATTACGGAGGTGCAGGAGACGGGAAAACCCCAACGCGCCACCACACTGGGACACGGGGTAGGTTAAGTGACTTGCCAAAGGTTGCATGTGGGCAGTGCAGAGTCTGAAACTGTCCAGATCAGCTTAGAAAAGAGGAGACTAAGGGAGGATAGGACAGAGGTCTATAAAATCATGACTGGTGTGGAGAAAATGAATAAGGAAAAGTTAATTAATTAATAGGCAGCAGGTTTAAAACAAACAAAAGAAAGTTTTTCTTCACTCAGCACACAGTCAACGTGTGGAACTCCTTGCCAGAGGATGCGGTGAAGGCCAGGACTTTAACAGGTTTCAAAAAAGAGCTAGATAGATTCATGGAGGTTAGGTCCATCAATGGCTATGAGCCAGGCTGGGTAGGAACGGTGTCCCTAGCCTCTGTGTCTGGAAATGGGTGACAGGGGAGGGATCACATGGTGATTCCCTGTTGTGATCCCTCCCTCTGGGGCACCTGGCATTGGCCACTGTGGACAGACAGGATACGGGCTGGATGGACCTTTGGGCTGACCCCGTCTGGCCGCTCTGATGTTCTTACATTGATCTCCTCAGACCTAGGAAACCCCCTGAGGAGGGGACTGACCCAGGGACCTCTTCCATAAGTGCATGGGTCTCCGTCATGCGCCCCAGGGCCCACGTCCCTATGGGGGCAGAAATAGCTGCTTCATCCCGTTCCGTGGCCAGGATGCCAGAGGACGGCTGTTTTTGTAGATGTGTGCGCATGTACAGCACAGTGTGTGTGTGTTTGGAGGTGTGTGTTTGTGTTTTGGTGTGTGTATGTGTGCGCATGTACTACACAGTGTGTGTGTGTGTGTGTGTGTTTTGGTATGTGTATTTGCGTGTGTACCAAACAGTATGTGTGTGTTTCAGTATGTGTATGTATGTGTGTGTACAGAACAGTGTGTGTGTGGTGTGTGTGTGTGTTTCGGTGTGTGTGTGTACAGAACAGTGTGTGTGTGGTGTGTGTGTGTGTATGTGTCTATGTGTGTGTGTACCACACAGTGTATGTCTGTTTCGGTGTGTGTGTGTGTGTGTGTGTGTGTGTGTGTGTGTGTGTTTGGGTTGCTAGGCCCTATCCCAGGCTGCGGCCCCCTCCGTCTCGTACCCTCTTCTGCGAGCTGGGACTGGAGGCAGCTGCCCCCCTCCCAGAGCCCACCCTGCTCACGCCGGCTAGGGGACCCCGCCAGGGCCACGCCAGCGCCCCAGCTCTCTCGCGCAGCCACGTGCTAGCACAGGAGCCAGACCTGGGCAAACCCGCGACTCCAGCGTGTGGCTCCTGCCTCGCCGCCCGCGCCGCTCGGCACTTTGTCAGGATCCAGGTCCGTGCCCCCAGCCCCTCCCGGGATCCACGTCTCCAGGCCAGACGGCCCGCGCCCCTCGCCCCTCGCTGACCTCCCTGCTCAGCCCCCCCCGGACGTCACACGCTGAGCATTTGTCTCTTCCATACATGGGGGAGGAAGCCAAACGAGGATTCTCAGGCCTGGCAGGGAGCAGACCCCCAGGCAGGCAGGTGCCGACAGACAGGCGCTGCGTGGCAAATCTCTGCTCCGGGAGCAGGCAAAGCCAGGGCAGCACAGGGCTGAGTGTCTGGCCGAGCTGTCCCTTGCTGGGCCAGGAGCCCTCACCGGATGCCTGCGTCACTGCTGGGGGGGCTGCCAAGTGGCCCGAGGGGCCCCTCTTGTGGGGACTTTGCAGACACAGTCCTGGGGAAAACCCTCAAGGGGGGTGGCACAAGGGTGCCAGGTCACGGCTGGGGGGGGGGCGTTTTTTGCTCTCCTGGCCCTGTGGCGCTAGGGTTGCCAGATGGTTTCAACAAAACTACCAGGGTATGTCTACACTACAAAGTTAGTTCGAACTAACTTTCCTAGGCGCTACACTAGCGCTCTGTTAGTTCGAACTTAATTCGAACTAACGGAGCGCTTAGTTCGTACTAGGAAAACCTCATTTTACGAGGATTAAGCCAAGTTCGAACTAGCTAGGTCGAATTAAGGGCTGTGTAGCCACTTAATTCGAACTAGTGGGAGGCTAGCCCTCCCCAGGTTTCCCTGGTGGCCACTCTGGTCAACACCAGGGAAACTCTATTGCCCCCCTCCTGGCCCTGGACCCCTTAAAGGGGCACGGGCTGGCTATGGTGCCCGTGCCAGGTGCAAGCCTGCCAGCACCCAGCCAGCAGACCCTGCACCTGGCACGGATCGAGCCACCCACCCGATGCCCCCCAGCCCTCCGCCTCTTCCCGGGACCAGGCTGGCGGCTCCCGGGAGCTTGCCCGGGACCGCAAGAGGCGGGCACCCGCCTGGGCTAGTGCGGACATCGTGGACCTTGTCCACGACCTCTGCACTAGGCACAGGAAAGTGGGCGTCTAGGGCAGGAGAGCTGCCAGCCTGGCCACCCAGGAGCAGGTGTGCATGAAAATCAAGGTGGTCCACTGAGACCCCGACCCTGAGCCCTGAGCTTACAATGGCCGTCCTGGGTCAGACCAAAGGTCCATCTAGCCCAGTAGCCTGTCTGCCAACAGTGGCCAACCCTAGGGACCCTGGAGGGGATGGACCGAAGACAGTGACCAAGCCATTTGTCTCGTGCCATCCCTCTCCAGCCTTCCACAAACCTTGGGCAGGGACACCACTCCTACCCCCTGGCTAATACCACTCCATGGACCCAACCTCCATGACTTGATCTCACTTCTCGTTAAACTCTGTTCCAGTTCTAGCCTTCACAGCCTCCTGCAGCAAGGAGTTCCACAGGTTGACTCTTTGCTTTGTGAAGAACAACTTTCTCTTACTAGTTTGAAGCCTGCTACCCATTCCTTTCCTTTGGTGTCTTCTAGTCCTTCCATTATGGGAACTAATGAAGAACTTTTCTGTATGCACCCTCTCCACCCAACTCCTGCTTTTAGAGACCTCTATCCTGTCCCCCCTCCATCTCCTCTTTTCTAAGCTGAAAAGTCCCAGTCTCTTTAGCCTCTCTTCATATGGGACCTGTTCCCAACCCCTGATCATTTTAGTTGCCCTCCCCTCTCCCAGCCTCTCTCTTGTGCCCTCTCCCACCTCCTTTTCCCAGTCTCCCCCAGTTTTGTTCAATAAAGACAGATTCCATTTTGGAAGACATGTTATCTTTATTTTGTACATCAAGAAAAGGGGCTAGGGAAGGATAAGTGGAAGGAGGTGAGGGAGGAACGGGGTACGCGCCCCCGATGGGGAGGACTGGGCTGGCTCTGCGGGCTTTTGGGGTGGAAGCTGTCCTGCAGCCCCCCAATTGCCGCCTCTTCCCGGATGGCAGCCTGCGGCAAGTGCAGCCGGGCTGATGGCCGAGTGCTGTGATGTGCCCAGTGTGGGTACTCAGGGCACTCCAAGTCAGGACTGCTTTGCAAGCGGGGCACCCCTGAGAACTGTCTGTCCGGGGTGGGGGTCGGGACCCTGTAAGCACAGCCCTCGGCTAGCCTGAGACAGCAGCTCCACGCTCTAAGTCCTCCTCTGATGCCCTGCCGGCACTGCTTCCGGCCATCCTTAACCCCGGTTCAGGGTCCACTTAATGTGGACATTCTAGTTCGAATTAGCAAAAAGCTAATTTGAACTAGTTTTTTAGTCTGGATCCGTTAGTTCAAATTAGCTTAGTTCGAATTAACTAATTCGAACTAAGTTAGTTCGAATTAGCGCTGTAGTGTAGACATACCCCCCGGACACACTTGACATTCCATCACAGTCGACATTCCATCTTATTTTGACAACACCCGACAGTTCTATTTTCTCAATGTGTTTCCCAAGCAGAAAGGTCAAATCCTGGACTGTCTGGTTCAAAACCAGACACCTGGCAACCCTAGTGGCAGACAGGGATGCCAGATGGTTTAACCAAAAATACCAAACATCCCCTCTCCCCCCAAAAAAACACCAGGGAAAAAGTCCCGTTGAAGAGAAAAAAAGGGGGAGACCAAAGTTGTTGAGCAAAAACAAAACACAAGCCTGAAAACAGCACGGCCCCTTTAAGAAAAGTCTTTGGTCTTTTTGCCAGTGGCCATCTTGTTTTCTTGATGTGGAACCAGGTAAGTCGGGGGGAGGGGATGGGTGGGGGCTGGGCCCGGTTGTAGGGTTGCCAGGTGTCCCATATTTTCGCCTCCTGGCAGGGAGGAAAATGAGAAAATACTGGACATTTTAGGCCATTTCTGAATTTTTTTACCGGGCAGGAGGTGGAAATACCGGACTGTCCGGGTCAACACCGGCCACCTGGCCACCCTGGGGCAGAAGAGGAAGTGCGTGGAGGAGACGTGGACCTTTGGGCTCCTGCCTGCATCACTGCATGGTGGGGGTGGGGGCTCTCGCGGGCGTGGCAGGGTGTCCCAGCTCCCTGGAAGGAGTGCTTCTGCTGGGCCTGCGGAGCAGACAGGGCAGACCCACCCCCAGTGGGGACCTGTGGGGGAAGGTGAAACCGACTGGAGATGTCGTCAGCAACATCAGGGCCACTTCCTGTGGCCACGGCTCCCCCTGCGCTGGCTCCACCCAAGAGCCGGGGGCTGCTCCAGGGGAAGCAGAAAGCAGCAGGCGTCTGGTAAAGCCAGAGTCAAGCTAGCCGGAGAGGTTTGCAGATAGCCGGGTGGCTTCCGGCGCAGGGGGCCGGTCTCCCTCGCGGCCGCTCTAGCTGGGGACAGCCAGGGCGTTGGGCCGGGGCAGCTCCTGGTATTTCCTCACCCACGGCTGGGCCGGGCTGGCACAGATCTCTTTGCCCCGTTGCGTCTTGAATCTGCAGGAGGAAGGAGACGGTGAGCGTGGGGCCGCGTTTGGCACGAGCCCCTCACCGCGATGGTGGCCCCAGCTCCCGAAGGGCTGCGCAACGGAGCCAGGCGGCCCAGCCCCGTGACGGTTCGCCCAGAGCGCGATGCCCGCTGAGCTCACCCGAAAACCCAGCCCAGCTGTGGGTGCTGGGCCCTCGGCGGGCCGGCCCCCAGCCCGGGCCTCCCTCCGGTGTGGGGCAGCTCCCGTGGGAGCAGAGCCAGGCCCCGCACGGGTGCGGCTGGCTCTGGCCTCAGCCCTGGGGAAGGTTTGTCTGGGAGCACAGTGCCCAGGGCTGTGGCTTTGAACGGCGCCGAGAGCCCCAGGGCCTCACGGGTAGGCTGGGTCCTGCCTCCCTCTGCCATGGGGCTGGGCTAGACCCGAGCGGAGGGCAGAGCTGGCCTGGGGCGTCCCAGCAGACGGCTGGGGGGCTGAGTGGAGGGAGCCCCAGGCGCTCAAGGAGCCCCCATCGGTGCAGTCGTATCAGCCGGCTCTGGGGCTAGCTCACAGTGTCGACCCCTCCCCACATGAACCCCCGAGCCCCCCGGCGCCCTGCGGGTACTCACACCACGGCCGGGAAGGGGCACTCGGGACTGGTGAGGTACCAGCCCACGACGTTGCCTCTCTTGAGCCGGCTTGTCTGGAAGGTGAAGCAGCACTTGTCCGGTGCACCTGCAGCCTCTGGGGGGGCAGAGGACGGCTCAGGTGAGGGGGGGGCGGATAGACGGAGCCCGCCTGCTCTCCCCCCCCCCCCCCGCCGGCCCAAGGCAGGGGCATTGGAGGGGCCCGTACCGACAGGAATCCCTCCCGGGGCCCGTCCCGGGGCAGCTCTCCCGCCGGGGCTGCCAGGGGCTGGAGCGGCAGGTCCCCGTCCTGTCGCCATTCACTGGGACTGACCCCCGGGGAGCAGGCTGGGGCCAGGAGAGCCCAGTGAGGCCCCAGAGTAACTTGCACCTGGCTGGCTAACTGGCCCCAAGTCCCGGAGCTGGGTTCTCCCCTCACTCCGCTGAGCCCTGGTAGCCCCGCGGGCTCGGCCCAGGCTCAGTCTGCCCAAGTCACAGGCTGCCAGAGGGACCCATCCCCCTTCAGAGCCTGCTCTGCGCTGCCCGGGGCTCCTGGGGGGCGGCGGGGGGGACTCACTCTGAGCCAGGCCCTGGCAGCAGAAGGAAGCCAGGAGGAGAAGCGCACAGCCCAGCCCGGCTGCCTTTGCCATGGCGAGAGGAGGAGGGTCCTGCTGGTGCCTGTGAGCTGGGTCCAGATGCAGAGGAACCTTCTGGCTGGGTCTGGCTGCCGGGCTGTTTTTATCTGGCTGTTTGGGACGGGATCCAGCGTCGGTTGCACGTGTGAGGGGGAGAACACCAGACGAGTCCAGTTCCCAGTCCAGAGACAGGCGGGAATTTTCCTTCTTTTCCCAGCTAATCCTGGGAGGGCGCAAGACCCCCCCGTGCTGGAGGCCTCCAAAGTGTCCCACCGCCAGGCGCTTGCTTGTTGCCATCAGCAGAAAGTGCAGCTGCAAACCTCTCCCTCCCCTGGGCTTCCCGGGACCCTGCAGGCCCCTCCCCCAGCTAAACATGCTCTCGAGACGTCTGCAAACGGAAGGCCCCTCGCCTAGGGCGGGGTCCTGTGGGCCCCAGCTCAGTGACCCTGGTGCGGGGCACATCGGGAGAGCCAGATTTGCCGAGGGTTATTCCCACCTCTGGGCGGCTGGCCCCGGGGGTGTCTAGCTGGAAATGTCACGACCCGCTGTGCCCGTGGGCAGTGTGGAGAGCCCTGGCTCTGCCCGGGTCGCGTGGCTTGGCACTGCATGGATGGTTGTGGCCCCGCTCCTGTGAGTCTTGGCCTGGAGCAGCCGGGGTCTGGGGCCCTGGCCTCCTGCCTGAATGTGAGCATGGGCGAGGCCTGGGGGCGAGGCCAGTCGAGCATGAAGCGAACCCGCAGTCAGGCATCTCGGGTACGACCCGCCCCGTGTCCATGGAGGCTGGGGCAGCTCCGCTGCTTTGCGTCAGCTGGGCCGGACCTGGCTGTTCACCTGCGGGAGCATCTCGGGCGCAGGCTGGTCACCTCCGACAGGCCGACTCTCAGAGCAGGGGTCGGGGCGGCTCACACCTCTGAGCCTGCCGTGGGGTGGCCTGCAGACTGCTTCGGCCTGGCCAGGGTGTGCTCAGTGCACTGACAAAGCGCCCCACCCCAGGGAAAAGGACAACGACTGTGCACTGCTGCGCTGGGTACAGTGTGGCCCAGCCACTTTTGGTGCTTTTAACTGATAAAATAAAAAAAGAACAAATTAAAACTCACTTAGAAAAGTTCGATGCCTGCAAGTCACCAGGGCCGACGAAATGCGTCCTAGAACACTCAAGGAGCTGGGAGAGGAGGTATCGGAGCCTCTAGCGATCATCTTTGGAAAATCATGGGAGACGGGAGAGATTCCAGAGGACTGGAAAAGGGCAAATCGAGGGTCCATCTATAAAAAGGGAAATAAGAACAAACCAGGAAACTACAGACCAGTTAGTTTAACTTCTGTGCCAGGAAAGATTATGGAGCAAGTAATCAAGGAATCCATCTGCAAACACTTGGAAGGTGGCAAGGTGAGAGGGAACAGCCAGCATGGATTTGTAAAGAACAAATCATGTCAAACCAATCTGATCGCTTTCTTTGATAGGACAATGAGTCTTGTGGATAGGGGAGAGGCAGTGGACACGGTATACCTAGCCTTTAGTAAGGCTTTTGATACGGTCTCGCACAATATTCTTATCAATAAACTAGGCAAATACAACTTAAATAGGGCTACTATAAGGTGGGTGCATAACTGGCTGGATAACTGTTCTCAGAGAGTAGTTATTAATGGTTCACAATCCTGCTGGAAAGGTATAACAAGTGGGGTTCTGCAGGGGTCTGTTCAATATCTTCATCAATTATTTAAATATTGGCATAGAGTGTACGCTTATTAAGTTTGTAGATGATCCCAAGCTGGGAGGGGTTGCGACTGCTCTGGAGGGTAGGGTCCTCATTCAAAATGATCTGGACAAATTGGAGAAATGGTCTGAGGTAAACAGGATGAAGTTTAATAAGGACAAATGCAAAGTGCTCCACTTAGGATGGAACAATCCGTTTCACACATGCAGAATGAGAAGCGACTGTCTAGGAAGGAGTCCTGCAGAAAGGGATCATGGGGTCATAGTAGACCACAAGCTAAATATGAGTCAACAGTGTGATGCTGTTGCAAAAAAAAAAAAAGCCAACATGATTCTGGGCGGCATGAACAGGAGTGTTGTGAGCAAGACACAAGAAGTCATTCTCCCGCTCTGCTCTGCGCTGATTAGGCCCCACTTGGAATGTTGTGTCCAGTTCTGGGCACCACATTTCAAGAAGGATGTGGAGAAATTGGAGAAGGTCCAGAGAAGAGCAACAAGAACGATGAAAGTCCTAGAGAACATGGGCTATGAGGGAAGACTGAAAGAACTGGGCTTGTTTAGTTCAGAAAGAAGACTGAGAGGGGACATGATAGAAGTCTGACCAAGAGCTGAGCCAGGGGGATAGGAAAGGCTGGTAAGGGGCCGGGATGGGCCCAAGGCAACAGGTGGGAGATTTGGGGGGCTCTAGGGTGAGGGGGAGCATTGGGGGCCACATGGTGAGGGATTACGGCCAGTGGGGCTGAGGCGGTGGTGAGCGGGATGTGCGCCAGAGCTGCTGGGCCTGGGGGCATTGGGATAAATGGGGCTGGCTGGGGGGAGAGTACATGGGGGCTGGGTGACGCTGATTCCTGGTGTCTCGCCATGGTGGAGGCAGCCTCTGCGGTGACACTGCCTGTCACTAATGACTCCCCTAAACCAGCCTCCTCTCTCTGCTCTGTCAGGGCCAGGCCCAGCTCCCCGGAGTGAGGCGAAGGCCCCACCACGACCCCAGGAATCACCCTCCCGATGGCCAGTGCCCCAGTGGGCTGGCTCAGAGAGAAGTTGTGAGGAAAAGGGGGTTTTGCTGAAATGGGGGTTTCCGGTTTTCACGGCACCGTGGGGGCATCACTGAAAAAATGGAACCGGCCCTTGTTGCCATTTTTGGCAAGCGATAGCTGCCGACTTTCAGCTAACGTGGATTGTCCAGTTCGCAGAGGCCCAAGCCTGCAGCTTTTTGAGAATTTGTCTTTAATGAAAACAAACATCAAAAAATTGGCCGGGGGGAGCAAAATCTTCTGAAAACACAAAAAGGTTTCCATCTTCACGGAAATGTGGCATGGGGCCGAGCTCCATTCCCTCACCAGCTGTAGGGACGACCTCAGGCCCTCGGAATGACCTGGCTGGAGCTAGCCGGGGCCCAGACCATGTATGGACACTTCCTGCCATCGGAACCCCTTTGGGGCCTGTTGTTAGAATGCTTCTGTGACTTCAGCAGGAGGCTTGAACATCCCTGCTCGGCTCTTGCAATGCGCTGTGGCTTGTGCAACTTCTTTGACTCGGTCTGGTGGGGGATTTTGCAGTTTGTCTTTGGGGGTCTGTCTGGGGTGGGATATCTAGGGGCGGGTGGAAGAGGTCCAATCATCAGGGGGATCCACTTTGGTTCCATAGTCAACCCAGCAAGGCCCGAACGGACATGCTGTGTGCCCTGGTAGCAAACCTGCAAGGACCAAGCCGTTATTCAAGGGTTAATGCAAGGGACACGCCAGGCCCAGGTTCCAGACATCACCCAGGAGTCTCTTGTGATTACTGAGCCCACAAATTCACCCTTTGGGGGCTCACCGGCAAAAAGTTCAGAGTGTCGCAGTGACCTGCCACGTGCCACTGGGGAAAGGGAGGCAGGGGGATGAGTCCCAGTAAAAGGCCCCCTGCTGCAACGCAGTGGCTGTCAGATGGTAGCTGATAAACGAATGTGTGAATGGAAACCGACGTACCAGTGTTGGCATGTGTGACGTAGTGGGGGTACCTGGCTGGTTTCTATGCTGCTGGCTCTGGGGTAACCCCCCCCCCCCCCCCCGGCTGCCGTGGGTACCACGACCCAGCAAAACAGGATGAGTCACTATGCAAAGGGACCTCTCAACCGGGTATGGCCAGACACCCCCCATGGAGAGGAACAAAGGAAGGTGGAATGCTGCCCTGGCTGGGGGGCAGGGCTGGAAGAGTGTTGGTTAGTTGCTGTCTGGGAGCATGGGGGAGACAGCCTAGGGAAAGGGGCTGGAGTTTAGGGGCCCAGTCTCCTCCCCATCTCAAGGGGGCCTGAGGCATCCTAGCCCAGCTCTGTGACCAGATTACAGCTGTGCTGTGCTGTATCCTGGAGAGGCAATAAACTTCCTCTATTCCACTGGCTGGTGCAGTCTGTTTGTGCCATTTCAGGGTGCAGGAGACGGGGGACCCCCAACGCGCCGTCACACATGTCAGACACCAGCTCTCCTGGGAGGGCACAATAGGGAAGGGCTGGGTATTGCCCCACCATTTATGTCTTGGGTCCTTAAAAAAGAGCCTTAATGTGAATCATTGGCACCCTAGATGATATGCACAAGCATTAAGCACCAAAAGCTTGAAGCACCAAGGTTATAACAGCGAGACAGCGGCGAGGAGTCCTGTGGCACCGTATAGACTAACTGAAGTGTTGCAGCACTGGAAATTTCCTCTACATGCATCTGACAAAGTGGGTCTTTGCCCACGAAAGCTGATGCTCCAACACTGTGGTTGGTCTATAAGGTGCCACAGGACTCCTCGCTGCTTTTGCAGATACACGCTCCCCCTCTGATACTTAACAGTGAGACAGTGTATCAGGTGATCCCACAGCCCCGCCACGTATGCCAGGTGTCCCGGAACACCCGGCACGGCTGCAGCAAGCATTTGGCATGAACAGGTAGAAACTTGTCCCCTCCAGATTCTGTCAGTGCCTGTCCCGGTCCAAGCTTGAGAAGAGCCCTCAGGGAATGCCAATATCGACACCAAAGCTAACGAAGGACGGAAGGGGGGGCCTGGGGTGAACGGACGGGTTGGGTCTGAGGTGTAAAGGAATGTGGAACTCGCAAGATCGTATAAACAATCCCCGTTGCACCGTGCCACTTGGGCAACACGACGTCTGGGTAAGGGGAATGGAACATCCCTACATGGGACAGTGCTTCCAAGTCTGCCATCACACAGACCAGGGCTACTCTGCACGTGGCCCGTTTGTTTTCGGCCCGCGGGTAGGAGCCAAAACAAAAAAGTAGACAAAATAATGGTCTTCTGTTGCTATGCGTTTTAGTAGTTACATTCCTGGACTGTCAGTGCTCATTCAAAGTGCTGTAGTAGGGGTGGAAATGGGGTAAATGTTGCATTTTATTAATATCAGCAGAACTGACTGAATGGGGCCTGTGTGTTATATAGCCTTTCCTTAATCTTTGTATTCATGCCCGTCAGTGTGAAAGAAGCTATTTGCATATAACTGCATGTATATGCAACCACACTTCAGTTAAAGCCACAAGGAGTCCTGTAGCACCGTATAGACTAACAGATGTATTGGAGCAGAAGCTTTCGTGGGCAAAGACCCACTTCGTCAGACGCATGTCTTCCCACGAAAGCTTCTGCTCCAGTACATCTGTTAGTCTCTACGGTGCTACAGGACTCCTTGTGGCTTTTGCAGATCCAGACTAACACGGATCTGATACTTCACACTTAAGTTGCAGCCCTTGGCATCTCCTATGAGTATCACTGTGGCCCCCAAAGTTGAGTACCCCTGGTCTAGACCCTTGCTCCCGTATAGGCTGAACCTCTCTAGTCCAGCACGCTCTGGTTCAGCAACACCCGTGGTCCGGCATAATGTGAGTTCTCCGGGTGTCTGTTTGGCAGGGGGGTGGCCAAGTTTCCCGCAGTCCCGTGAAGTTTCTTTGCAGCCTCCAGTCCTGGCTCTCAGGGTGCTGGGCTGTTCTTTAGCTCTACACCCCCCAGTGATTGCTAAGAGCCCACAAGCGGGGGAAGTGCTGCTGATGCTGCTAGACAACACTGACCGCCTGTGGTCCGGCAAACTCTCTGGTTCGGCACCGGTCAGGTCCCGAGGGTGCTGGACTAGGGAGGTTCGGCCGCTAGCACGTTAGTGAACCTGCCCGACTCTGCTGATTTGGTCTCTTGGAAATATTCCCCAGTGAGCCAAAGACAGACTCTGCTCCAGATCAAGAGGGCAGAGGAGCATGCCGGCTGATGGAGGGAATGAGTGCGGTTTACCCGGGTTTTACAGGAGCTGTCAGGCCTGCTCCGATGTTCTGACCAGCTTTTGCCAGAAAGGGAGCTAGAGCACCTCCCACCTCTGCCAGCTTTGGCTCCATCCCGAACACACGCTGGGCCATGAGGAGGTGCCACACCCCATCCCCCGTGGGGGTCACTTTTCTTCCCCGCTTTGTTGCTTTTCTCCTCTCTCCCTCCCCCCTTTCCTGCGGCCTACCAGGAATCTGGCTTAGCGGGCCAAGATGGAATATTTGAAAGCTGGTGGCCGGAGAGGCAGATAAAAGCCATGTCCTGAACAGCCCGATGCTGTCACAAGTTTGCCAGGTCTCGAACTGGCTAAAAGGATCAGCCTGTGGTTTCAGGCAGTGAGAGTCCAGGTAAACCAGAGACAAGTGCTGCATTTCCCACCTTTGCTGCTCTTTCCGCTTACGCACGTTTCTCGTTTGCTCCCTTTGCAAACAGGCGATGGCAGTTCCAGCCCAGCTCACCCACTTCTCATCCCCCCGAGAGAGAGTTATGGGGTCTGTGATCAAGCACAGAGGCTGCCCTGCAAGGAGGGAGGGGCCCTGGTTGTCGCAGTCCCAACCGGAACGCCTGCACAGCAACTGGCCAGCCCCTGTGTACGCACCCCTGGCACCGGGCAGCAGCGGGGTCTGATTGCCCCGAGTCGCCTCTGAGCTGCAGGGGGGGGGGGCACACAGGAGCCATGGGAGCCCATCATGGGCAGGACCCACCACCATGCCCCCTCCCTCTGGAAACTAGCTGTGTCATCCACAGGGGGCCTTCCCCTCTGGTGGTCGTCTCACCCGCCGCCCCCTGTCTGCGTCAGATTCTGGGCTCCCGGCGCCCCCGGATCACAGCGCCCTCCGGCTGTGCCCACTCCTGTGGTCTTTTCTCCCCCCTCTGGGGGGTGTCGGCAGTCTGCGCAGCCTTCGGACCCGGCACAGTGCCACCCGCCCTGCCCCAGGAGTACTGGTACTACCCCCATTGCTCCAGCCTGGTCAGGTGCGGTGCGGCCAGCACGGCACAAACCCACCGGACACAGCAGCCCTGCCAAGAGCCTGCAACCTGAGACACACGCAGAGGAATCGGCACCAGGCCACCTCCCCAGTGTCCTCCCCATTCTCCAAGCCCCTTAAACCGCCCCGTGCCCACAGCGACCCGGCTGGCGGGAAGGAGCAGCCGGGGCGGGAGGCAGCACTGCAGGGCGTTAGGCCGGTGGGATCCTCCCATGCCTGCCTCCTGCAGAGCGCCCAGGGGTTCTCCCCCCAGGAGCTGTGCTGACCCCCACGCCACATCATTGCAAAACTGGCCTGATGCCTCCATCCCTGGAGCGGGAGCAGCAGAAAGGCCCAGGGGCTCTTCGCAGATCTGGGGCTTTCAGAGCCGGGACTTGACAGCCGGAAGAAGCCAGTCATCCATGCAGCTGCTTCAGCCGGGCCCAGCTCCAGCTCCAGCTCTTTGGATTGTTTCCTTCCCCCATGTCCTCTGTTACCCCTTTGTCTGAGTCACTGCCTCCCCGCCCATGTCTCTGCCTCCATCCCTGCTCCCTCCAGGTCTCACTCCCAGGGCCCGACCCCTCTCCCTGCACCCACATCGATCAGTTCCCCCCCCCCCACCGAAGGGCCCCAAGGCCATGCTGCTGGCCGAGTGAGCATGGAGCACATGCTCCCATTGGGCACATTCAGGGAGTGCCTGCAGCAGGGCCTAATGCTCCCGCAGGGAGCCAGCCAGGGGGCTGCCCAGAGGACAGCAAGGCAGAGGGCCCCTGAATGGAACCGAGGCGGGGAAGCTATCCGGAGAAGGGCACAGACGCGGCCTGCCTTTGCCCTGAGGGAGCCAGCCAGGAGATGGGCCCCCTAAGACACCCGGGGGGGAGGGAGGAGCTGGGTAACAGGGCTGGAGGCAGGGCAGGGGAATGAACCGGCTCCTGTTCGGGAAGGATGGGATGTTCCCAGTCTCCTCACCGGGCCCAGGGGCTCTGAGCCTCTCACGTTAGTGGATTTTAGGGGGAGCAGCCAGGTCACTGCTGCGCCCACGGGGGGTGTTTGCCCCAAAGTCCATACAAAGGGGCCGTGCGAGGTGCCAATGAAAGCCTGTGTTCTACTGATTCTGGGCGCTACTCGTGTACGTGTGTGATGTCTGCGTGTGGCGTGATGAGTACGGGCTCTGGGGCTGGGTCTGTTCTCTGCCTGAGACAGAGCAGTGGCCTGGGCTGCCTGTTGTGAGGAAGGTGTGACGTAGTGAGGGAACCTGGCTGGTTTCTATGCTGCTGGCTCTGGGGTAACCCCACTGGCTGCAGTTGGTACCATGACCCAGCAAAACAGGATGAGTCACTATGCAAACCAGTGGCCAGACACCCCCCATGGAGAGGAACAAAGGAAGGGGGAAGGCTGCCCTGGCTGGGGGGCAGGAATGGAAGAGTGTTGGTTAGTGGCTGTCTGGGAGCATGGAGGAGACAGCCTAGGGAAAGGGGCTGGAGTTTAGGGGCCCAGTCTCCCCCCATCTCAAGGGGGCCTGAAGCATCCTAGCCCAGCTCTGTGACCAGATTACATCTGTGCTGTGCTGTATCCTGGGGAGGCAATAAACTTCCTCTATTACACCGGCTGGTGCAGACTGTTTGTGCCATTTCAGGGTGCAGGAGACGGGAGACCCCCAACACGCCATCACACCGGTGTCAGGGGTGGGATGCACTGCACCCCGTGGATGGAGCTCCCAACGGCGAGCGACAAGGTGCAGTAGAAGCAAGAGCCCTGGAGCCAGGCGTGCTGGAGACAGAGCGAAGCGGTTCCTGGGAATCGTGGGGCGCTGCAGCACTAGACTGGTGAGTCTGCACCGAGGGGACCAGCGGGCAGATGGCCTACGCCCAACTCTTTAAGGCAGAGCTGGTGGGGCTGTGCAGAGAGAGGGACTTGCCTGTGCGGAAAGCAGCCAAGGCCCAGCTGATTGCCCAGCTGGAAGAGAATGACCAGCCACAGGGCCAGGATCTTGTCCCCAGGGGAAGCAGCCAGACCCCCCCTGAGAGTGTGTCAGGTTCAGAGAGGGGGAGGAGCGCTGGAACCCACCGGAGAGATGAGACAGCATCTCCCGGGAGGCCTGCAAGTAATAGCCCATCTAGGGCAGGGGCCAGCAGAGCTGCGGCAGCTGGAGATCCAGCTGCGGATAAAGGAATTGGAAGTAGAGAACCGAGAGAAGGACCGCCAGGACCGAGAGGCAGCGACAGCATGAGTTGGCCATGGCAGAGCGGAGAAACGGCAGGGCATTGGCTGCTCCAAGTGCGGATGGGCCCCAGGGTCCCGGGACTGCCAGACTCTTGGAGAGGCTCATGGTGGCCCAATTGAAGGACATAGGTGACATAGACGGGTTCCTCAGCTCCTTTGAGAGGGCCTGTGGACTGCAACGGGTCCCCCCAGCTGACTGGCTGCAGGAGCTCATCCCCGCACTGAGCCAGGAGGTGGCCGGAGTGCTTAGTCAGCTGGAGGACCTACAGCCAGGGGATTACAACCGAGTCAAGGAGGCCCTGCTGCACAAGTTCGGGCTGACCCCCGAGATGTACAGGAAGAAGTTCCAGGGGGTACAGAAAGGGCCACGGGAGACCTATGTGGATCTGGCCTCCCTCCTGTCGCAATACGGCCACTAGTGGGTGTCTGGAGTCGGAGGCCAGACCGCAGAGGAGCTGCTCAAGCTGGTCATGATGGAGCAGTTCTATGAAGCGTGCCCACCCAAACTGAGGCTTTGGCTCAAGGACTGGAGACCAGAGAACCCCCAGGAGGCCGGGAGGCTGGCGGATGAGTTCACGGAGAGCCGGTCCGGGTGTGAACGGGAGTCCCGGAGAGAAAGGGAATCGCGCAGAGACCGGATCTCGGCTGAGCGACGGAGGGAGTCAACTACGAGGCGAGCCCAAGGAACAGGTCGTCTGTGCCCCAGAGAACCAGCCAGGGCCTGAACAGAGACAGCCCAAAGCCTAACTTGCCATCGCTGTGGGCAAAAAGGCCACAAGAGGGCTCAGTGCACCAGGTCCCAGGACCGGGGACTTTCCAGGGTTAACTGGCTGGGGCGGGAGGAAGGGCAGGCTGCCCCAGAGGCAGGGGCTGGCAGGCAAACCTCAGCTCAGAGTGGGGGGAAGGATGCTCAGTGCACCTCCCCTGGGAGGTCTGATTCTCAGGAGGCGGATTTCTCCGTGTACCAGGTGGGGGCAGGGCGGCCCCTGCGGAGCGAGTGCCTCATACCCCTGGAGGTGGATGGTAGGAAGGTGACGGGTTTCTGGGACACGGGGGCGGAGGTGACGCTGGCCCGATCCGACATAGTGGCCCCAGACCGGATACTACCCCACACCCAGCTGACCCTGAAGGGCATAGACGGGTCCCCGTTTAAGGTGCGTGTAGCCAGGGTGCATCTGAAATGGGGGGCCAAGGAAGGTCTCAAGGAAGTGGGGGTGTACCCGCACTTGCCCACCGAGGTGCTGATGGGGAATGACCTAGAGGAGTGGCCCCATGAATCCCAGCGGGCTCTAGTCACCACCCGGAGCCAGAGCCAGTGGGGGAATGGCAACCTGGGTCCAGGGAAGGGCTCCCAGCAGAGTCCTCAGGGTCCCATCCCAGTGGACACGGGGTCCAGCCAGGCTGGGACTCCGGACCTAGGCAAAGGTGGGGAACAGGTCCCGATCCCTGCTTCAGGAGCTGAATTCCAGGCTGAGGTGCAGGCAGACCCCTCCTTGCAGAGGCTGAGGGACCAAGCTGGCCTCCGTGCAGTTCAGCCCCTGGGGAGAGGTGGCCAGGAGAGATTCCTGTGGGAGCGTGGATTCCTGTTCCGGGAATGGCTTCCCCCCAGGAAGGTGAGGGCATGGGGGGCCCAGCGGCCGCTGGTCCTCCCCCGAAAGTATCGCCTCAAGCTGCTGTATTTGGCCCATGACGTCCCTGTTGCGGGCCACCGGGGGATCCGGAGCACCCGGCTGAGGCTGCTCCAACACTTCTATTGGCCGGGAATCTTTACAGCCGTGCAGCGGTACTGCCGGTCCTGTGACTCCTGCCAGAGGGGCAGGAAGGCCCAACAGGAGGAAAGCGGCTTGGGGGTCCCTACCCCATATAGAGGACCCTCTGGGCTTGCTGAGAGAGTTATGGGAGGGGAAGCCCCCCTGGATGGAGCATCGGGTGTGGGAGCCACCCTGGCTGTCCAGAGAAGGCTTGCTGGGCTCATGGCCCCGGCCCGAGAGACCCTGGCCAGAGATCAAGGCCAGCGTAAGGGTGGGTGTGACCCCCGAGGACAGGCCTGTGCCAGTCGCCCTGGAGCGGTGCGGCAAGTGGACAGAGGGAAGCCAGCTCATGTGGGGCCTCGCCACAGCCGGCTCGAGTCAAGGGGAGCACCCAGGTCCCCAGGGCGGCTTCCCACGCAGAGGACCCGAACTTCCCTAGGTCACGAGCGGAGTGACCCTACTCAGTTCGCTCTTGGAGGGGGAAGAACTGTGACGTAGTGAGGGAACCTGGCTGGTTTCTATGCTGCTGGCTCTGTGGTAACCCCCACTGCTGCCGTGGGTACCACGACCCAGCAAAACAGGATGAGTCACTATGCAAAAGGATCTCTCAACCGGTATGGCCAGACACCCCCCATGGAGAGGGACAAAGGAAGGTGGAGGCTGCCCTGGCTGGGGGGCAGGGCTGGAAGAGTGTTGGTTAGTTGCTGTCTGGGAGCATGGAGGAGACAGCCTAGGGAAAGGGGCTGGAGTTTAGGGGCCAAGTCTCCCCCCATCTCAAGGGGGCCTGAGGCATCCTAGCCCAGCTCTGTGACCAGATTACATCTGTGCTGTGCTGTATCTTGGAGAGGCAATAAACTTCCTCTATTCCACTGGCTGGTGCAGTCTGTTTGTGCCATTTCGGGGTGCAGGAGACGGGGGACCCCCAATGCGCCGTCACAGAAGGGTTGTGCAGTGACTGTGCTAACTGGCAGGGCCCCAGGGACAGTGGCTCTCAGGGTGGCCCCCACACACCTGAGACTGGAAACCTGCAACCAGCCAGGGCATAATGGCTGCTGGCAGGGGACACAGGGACAGGTCACTGGGCCACGTGACCCGCTCCAGCTTGGGAGACACCAGGGATGGATAGAAAGTGCCAGGAGGCAGACTTCATCTTGTCTTCAGTTCTGCTACTGCTCCCAGCTGGGGCACAGAGCCGGGAAGGGCTGCTGACCCGTCCTGCCATAGGATGGGCACCAGGGACTTCTTGGCTGGCGGTTTGGAACATCTCTGCTGACAGTCTGTGCGAGAACTCGGGGATTGGAGCGTGTGACGTATTCTCCACAGCAACCGCACTCTCCGCCTTTTCTTTCCTTTGTTAATAAACCTCTAGAGGTTCGATTCTAAAGGCCTGGCCCAGCGAGCTCTTGTGGGGAAGATCCAGGCTGTAAACTGACCGGGGGTCTGTGGCTGGTTCTTTGGCAGTGGGAGGACTGGTTGGGGGTAGGTGAGGTTGGGTCCTATAACCCCTCACCTGTGTGCAGGCCCGGGGCTGACTGTGGCACAGGGAGAGCTGGGGTGTCCGAGGGGTTTTGCTCGTGAGGCTTCCTGCTGGCTGGATTGGCAGCTGGAGCGCTCGGTGTGGCCGGTGTGTGGCCTGTTTGGAAGGTCTCCAGCCTGGGGGCCGTAACAAGCCCTGGTTTGAGCAATTCGCCCTGAGCAGACGCCCTCAGCAGATGGCTCGGTCCGTCACAGAGCCCCCACGGCCTCCAGCATTTCCAAAGGGGGCTCTGAGGTGGGAGAAACGCTCCCGACTGGGCTGCTGTAGCGCATGGTCCCAGCGCCATCGACACCAAGAGGTTTTGCCTGTTTAGCTATCAGAAGTCATTGCAAAATCGTAGGTTTCCATCAGGCTTGGGACCAACACAATGGGACTAGCCCACTGGCTGTGCGACTGCTCTGACTCTGAGTTCCAGCATTTCCTTAACCTCGGCTTGAATCTCCCCTCACTTTGCTTAACGGTCCCCTCCACCTCTGAATGGCTGATGCTGTCGTGGTAAAAGTTCTCTTACCGGGCTCCGTAGAAAACACGTCGTGATTTCTCTCAATTGTGTCAGCTGCTTCTGCCCCTTGGTCCGGAGTCAACTCAGGGGATATGCCCACGTGCTTTTGCGAGCTCTCTCCTCGGGGTGGTCTGTGTGTGCATGTTTGTATGTGTGCTCATACGTGTCTGTGTGTGTGCACGTGTGTGTGCACGTGTCTGTGTGTGTTCACGCATGCATGTCTGTGTGTGCATGCAACCCTGTATCTGTGTGTGTGTGTGCATGCACATGTGTATCTGTGTGTGCATGTCTCTGTGTGCGTGCGTGCATGTCTGTGGCCGCACGCATGCGTGTCTGTGTGCGCATGTCTCTGTGTGGGTAGTTGTGCATATCTGTGTGCATTCATGTCTGTGTGTGCATGCGTGTGTGTCTGTGTGTGTCTGGGTATGTGTGTCTGTGTGTACATGCGTGCGTGTCTGTGTGTGTGTGTGTCTGGGTATGTGTGTCTGTGTGTACATGCGTGCGTGTCTGCGTGTGTGTGTGTCTGGGTATGTGTGTCTGAGTGTACATGCGTGCGTGTCTGCGTGTGTGTGTGTCTGGGTATGTGTGTCTGTGTGTACATGCGTGTGTGTCTGTGTGTGTGTGTGCACAGGGAAATCCCCAGATCGGGGGAGCTGTGACAATTTGTTCCCTGCCAGGGAGCAGGCAACTGTCGCTGTGGGCTCCATGGCCCCTCGGATGTTCTGTGGGCAGTGAATGGCGATTGATGGATGTTGGCCCATTGTCCTGAGAGGCCAGAAAAACAACCACCTGGGAGACCCCGAAGGAGGGAGCCATGCGGTGCCGTAGGGTGCGGGGGGGGCGGGAGCAGGTGCCAGGGTCACCTGTGGCGCCCCCCTCTGGCGGTGGTTCCGGGGGGCTCCACGAGCTGCCTGCCGGCCCTCCCCCCCCCCCCCGCTGGCCTGCGAGCACCCCCCAGAGGTGTTCCCCGGCCCTGCCCGCTGCTCCCCGGCGATCCGGAACAGTCCCGAGGCCTGTCACCGCCTCAGGCAACGCAGCTGGGCCTCTCGCTCTGCACGGCTGCCAAGCGCCTCTCCACGCACTCCCTGAAGGCAGCAGCGCACGGAGACCCCCCCCACACACACACACACACACTCACACTCACTCTCGTACAGGCTGCAGGGATGCACGGGCCAGCAGCGTGTGGGGCTAGTGGCGGAAGCCAGGGGAACTAGGGAGCAAGGGGGGAGCAGGCAGGGCCCGGGCAGAGCCCCGGCTCCAAGCCTTGGTGGAGCAGGCCCTGGGGCCACGAATGCTCCCGGTCCCCGGGCACCACGCCCACACAACCTGCTGCCTCAGTTGAGCTATCTGCGGGCCAGGATCCAAAGGGGCTGCCTTGTGTGGGGGCAGGGGATCAGGTTCACCAAGTGCGCTACGGCTGCCCCTTGGTGCCTCGTGCGGGCAGCGCCCTGAGCTAGGAGTCTGCTTCCTTAGCCAGCTTCCCCAGCACCGGCCCCGCTCTGCAGAGACGCCAGGGGCTCCGGGAACAAACCAGAACATGCAGCCACTTGGCTCCAGGCAGGCTGGAGGAGACAGCCCAGCTGGGGTGTGCTGCAGGAGGAGGCGGCATCCGCTGCCCCCTCCCCCCCCCCCCAATGCCTTATTCCGGGCAAACACAGAACGAAGGTGCCAAGTAAGTCAAAGATCTGGGCTCTCAGCTGCCCCCAGACACCTGCATCTGTCCACCAGGCCCTGCGTCTCTTCTGAACGAGCCAGACCCACAGGGCTAGTGGAGTGGCCGGCAGCAGTAGAAGACTGTTATCGGCCCTGCGGCACGGGTCCGGGAAGGAGGGTGGAGACACTTGCCAGCGGGTGTCACAGCTGTTTGCTGAGAGCCGAGCACAGGGGGGCCGGGGCTGCTGGGTCGAGTTCCAGGCTCTTTAAGGGGGCGTGGGACCCTCCTGCGCCTGCACCTCCCTTCCAGCCATCTCCTCCAGCCCCCCTCCCTCCTGCCTCGGGCACCTCACGGCAGACCAAGCCCCGGCCCCGACCGGCTCGAGGCCTGACGGGTGGTTCCAGACATTTCCACCTTCCCGGCCCTGCCCCAGCGCCACCCCCGCTGCCGAGAAGTTCTTTCCCCCCTGCCGGGGCAGCCTCTGTCTGCAGCAGGAAGCCTGGGTGCTGGGCTGGGGAGAGAAGTCACCAGCCCCCCCCAACGCTGGGCCTGGATCCGATTCCTGCTCTGACATGGAGGGGGAGGTGGAGGGATTCTGTCGGTACAGACACCGCGGTGGCATGGACCATCTTTGCTCCCCGCAGTGTCACCGTGGCGACAAGGCCCAACTTTGCTCCCTGCAGTGTCACCGTGGCAACAAGGCCCAACTTTGCTCCCCGCAGTGTCACCGTGGTGACAAGGCCCATCTTTGCTCCCCGCAGTGTCACCGTGGCAACAGGCCCATCTTTGCTCCCCGCAGTGTCACCGTGGCGATATGACCCATCCTTGGGTCTCCACAGTGAACACACAGCCCCATGGCCCATCCCTGTGCAGGAAGCGGGCTGGGGGGATTTCCCACCGACAGTAGCAGCAGCACTGGCACATGTCAGGAAACACTGGACTTTATTGTATCTGTAAGGACTGACAGTGGCTTTGACAGGTCCCTTCCCCATCGCAGGGACCACGGGGACAGGGACACCGGAGGGTGGAGGAGACGGGAGGGGGTTGCCTTAAATAAACAGGGCTGGAAAATAGTTTCTCCAAACCGCGCACTGGGCACGTCGCTCCGTCCACGCAACGTGGGGCGTCAGGCTGGGCTCGGCGCCAGCGGCCGCTTTTCACAGGTGCAGTCCGGGGGCCTTTAAGGGATTTTTTTTGTTTTTCTTTTGCACGTGGCCAGCTGTATCCCCTGGAGATCGACGCAGACTTCCTTCCCCCCGGTGAGCGTCACGCTGCAAGCAGAGAGAGAGCTGTGAACGGGCGGCCAGACAGAGCTGCCACGGGGCTGGGGACGAAGGCCCTTGTCTCTTGGCCACGAGAGGCTGGCAGAGCTCCTGGGGCCCGGCCCAGCTGCGGCTGTGGGCACGTGGCTCCCCTGGCTGTGACAACGCCTCACTGCGTCCCGGTAAGGCCTTGCCCTATTGCAGTCTGTGCCCTCCCCCACAGACTGGTCAATACACCAGGGCCACGGCCGGCCGCCTGCCCTCAGAATGGCAGCTCCACCAGCGTTGTCACCGCACTGCTGTGCCGGGCTGCTGCCGCCCCCCCCCCCGGTCCCATGCCCCCCAGCTCCGCCAATGCTCTTCGCTGCAGCCCCCTCCTGCTGCTGGAACCCAGAGCCCCTCCAACCGCGGCCATTGCCTCTCGACCCTGCTGAGCTGGGCTTCCGGCTCGCCCAGGATGGGGGCAGCTCTCACGGCTTCCCTGGGGCATCTCTGCTTGCTGCAGTCCTCAGCTACGACTGCCCCGGCTGTGCCATCTGCCAGCATTGCCCCAGTAGCAGCGGCGCTGGGAGACTCACCCATTCGCCGTTCCGTTTGCTGGGGGAGCGGGATCCCGCAGAGTCGGGCTAACGGCCGTGGGCGCTCCCCCTGCCCTGGGGTGTTCCTATGAGCCGTGCAAAACTGGCAGTTCTGGCGCACGGTGAAAACGCACGGCTCTCCCCTCCCAGAGCGCAACAGCTGCCAACGAACCGCGCTGCAAAGCGGCAGTGGCGGTGGGGGCCACCGAGTGGCAGCACAAACGATTGGCTTTGCATATAAACAGAAAGCTCTATGCGTGTCGTTTGGCTGAGTTGGCAGCTTTGTGGACACAGGCGGAAGCAGGTACATCCCACCCCCACCCCCACCCGTCGCCCTGGGATACTCACATCATGGCCTGGCGGGAGCAGTTAGGCCCGGTTAGTCTGCAACTTTTGATGTATTTGGGAGAAATTCTTCTAGGAACAAAATTATCTTTCAGGCAGCACGTGGAGCTCTGGCTGAGGACTGGGGAGGAGAGAAGGGGAATCAGTTCCTTTTTTTTCTGGCCCGAGGCCGAGCGGCCCGGGGAGAAGTTCTTACGCTGGCTTTACTCCTGTGCTCGTTAGCAGGAGGAGTTCTGGGGGCTCCCCCGTCCCCTCCCCCATCGGGTCAATGGTTGGTGGGCAGAGGCGGGAACCCGTCCTCCTCTGCACAGAACACGAACTATTCTCTGTTCTACCACTACGCGATTCTTGGGTTTCATTGCGGCGCTCTCTGCCTCAGTTTCCCTGCCGCAGCCTGGGGGTACGGGTAGCGAGACGCCTGCCGGGGCTGGCGAGGCTGAATTCAGTGATGCTGGTGGATGGCTCCCAGAGCCGCGCACACGGGCCATGGAGAGCTGAGTGGCATAGCGGGCAGCTTGCTGCCCACAGACCACAAAGCCCGATCCCCAGTTTCCGGATGGAGCCTGAGGCCGGGCAGGGTCCGGCTCAGCTTCCCAGGGAGTTTGGGGGCAATTTCTTATGCACCTCAGCCCGGCCTGGGCAGACGAACCCCTCAGGCAGCTTCAGAGACCCAGCCTCAGTGAGGGAGGTGGACTCGCACCGAGATGCCCTGAGGCCCAGCCCAAGGCCTGGCCAGCCCCCTCCTTTCTTTGGTCCGCCACTGCCCTTCCCCAGCTCCTGGCCAGGCCCTGCTGCTGGCTCTGCCCAGGCTCCGGGATCTGGCACTGCCCTGGCTCCGGGATCTGGCACTGCCCGGGCTCCGGGATCTGGCACTGCCTGGGCTCTGGGATCTGGCACTGCCCGGGCTCTGGGATCAGGCACTGCCCGGGCTCCGGGATCTGGCACTGCCCGGGCTCTGGGATCAGGCACTGCCTGGGCTCCGGGATCTGGCACTGCCTGGGCTCTGGGATCTGGCACTGCCCGGGCTCTGGGATCTGGCACTGCCCGGGCTCCGGGATCTGGCACTGCCTGGGCTCTGGGATCTGGCACTGCCCGGGCTCTGGGATCAGGCACTGCCCGGGCTCCGGGATCTGGCACTGCCCGGGCTCTGGGATCAGGCACTGCCTGGGCTCTGGGATCTGGCACTGCCCGGGCTCCGGGATCTGGCTCTGCCTGGGCTCCGGGATCTGGCTCTGCCCGGGCTCCAGGATTAGGCTCTGCCCAGGCTCTGCAGGCGACGCGGGGGGCTGGCCCGTACTCACAGGTATCGCAGTGGGCACCAGTCCAGACAGCTGCCAGCAGCAGCGCTGCCAATGTGACGGAGGTGACCCTCATGTCCAGGCGGGATCTCTGCACAGCGGCTCAGGCTGCGGGCAGGGTGCTCCAGGGGGCGGGGGCCGAGGATGGTGTGGCTGCCCCGGCCAGCCCGTGTGTTTTATAGCCCCGGGCAGGGATTTCCATGGCTGTGGTGAAGGGCGTGTGGAGGTGGGGAAAGGGACGGAGGGACGCGTGATTACTAAGTGCTAATGAGGGAATGGAACCCACGTCCCTCGCAAGGCTCCTGTCCCCAGGAGGGACGCAGAAGGGCTGGAAAGTCTCTTGCTGATCTGATAAGGGACCAGCCTTGCTCACGCTCACAGGAGAGGGGGTGGGGGAGGGACAGACTGAGGATTTCAGGTTTAAATTTAGTCCCTTGCAAACCACACAGGATGAGACTCGATCCCGGCCCGGGGCTTTGCTCAAGGCTGCACCGAGTCTCTTTCCACCCGCCCAGTGACACTGGTCGGATGCCCTGAGAAGGACACAGGAGCCGGCCCACGACGTGCCCATGGTGGCTGGGTCTGGATGGGTTTGGGGGGAGGTTACAACCCCCCCCCCGCCCCGGGCACATTCTGTGTTTCCCTGAGAGCAGCCTGTTTCGGGGAGATCCCAGCTAGGTGTGAAGGTTTCTCCAGGCTCCAAGTAACCAGGCAGCAGCTGCCTATAGACCAGCCACTGACATGAACGAGGTGGGGGCTGATTTCCAGGCAGCGGCCCAGGAGTGAGTTTTGTTCTGCAGCAGCACAGAGGGGATGCTGGAGACATGCTGTACCATGCCACCCTGTCCTCTGCACTGCTGGTGGCAGCAGCACTGCCTTCAGAGCTGGGCATCCGGCCAGCAGCTCCTGCTCCCTGGCTTCCCATGCCGAACTGCACAGGGAGGAGTTTCTGATCCCTGGGCTTCCCCTTGCCATTCAACTCCTCGCTACCAGGCCCACGCACTCTACTGCCTATGCCTGTTTGCTAGGCTGGCAGCTTGCCCAGCCTTCCTCTCTCCCCCCCCCCCCCCCGACAGGCTGGCCACGTAATAGCCTCCCCATCCCCAAGGAGTCCTGGTCCCCTGTTCGAGATCCCCTGATTAGATCTACATTAAGACTGTTTCTTGTCAGCGATCAAAGAGGTAGATGATGACGTGCCACCGACAGATCAGCCAGCCTGTGTGTTCCCGTAATAACTTAACAGGGGACACTGCAGTTATCACTCTCAGCCCGCTCATGTAGGGGTGTCAAACAAATAGCAATTAAATGAGCAGTCCCCAGCTCATTTGCCCTGTATCGATAAGAGACTGTGGGTAGATGCTGAGTGTATTTGTCACCTTGTAAGAAGTTTTACCATGTAACCACATTAGCTTGTAGATGATAATTCTCTTTCAGGAGTTAATTGACTTAACTATGTAGGTGACTGTGTCCAAGTATCCTTAAGATGGAAGATGTGAGATGCTGCAGGAAACTGACAATGTCGTCTCTGTGGTCTCTGTCACAATGAGGGGCTGGCTACTTGCCCTCTGTGTAAGAGAGTAACTGGGTACCAGTGTCTGCACAGGAACTAGATTTGCTTCAAAGCCAAGGTCCACATCAACTATTCTTCCACCAGGGAAAGCACATTCGGGAGGAGTCTCATCAGATGGCCAGAAGAATTACACAGGAAAGCTTTGGGCCTGAGGCTTTCATCTCTAGTCTGCTTCATCTTTGACCAGGAAAGGCCGAGTCATAAGATGGAGATCTTCCAAATAATCCTATGGAAAAGCCTGGGAAATGCATGGAAAACCTGTACCAGACTACACCGAAATTGCCTTTGGATTCTGACGTTCTCGCTGGGATGATTCCAGAGAGACTTTTACAAGCCAGTAGTTTATCCCATCACTGCCGTGATCCTGAATGCTGAACAATGGAAGTCACTAGTACGTCCGTGGATCTTTTCACTGTTTGCAACTCTCTCCTCTTTTCTTTTTATTACTGAACATTTAGTTTTAGTTACTGTTTGGCACCAGCATGATTATTGGATGAGATCTGCCTTCTCCTTTGGGGAGGTGACCTTTACATACGGCGAGTCGGGTTGTCACTAACCTCTCGCTATACTAGACTGGGCTATTTCAATGGGACCCAAGGGCTGGATTGCCTACAGGTGACTTGTTTTATTACTGATGTGGTCCATCTAATTATACTAGCCAATTAGCCTGTCATAAGACGGGATTTTCAGGTCTCTCCTCCACATCAGTCTTTTCTCCTGAGCCTCCAGTCTCTCACTCTGTCTCTCTCTCACTCTCTGCTCCTCCTACTGCCTCCCAGCCGCCTCAGCTTTCCTCCACCTTCTGCCTCTCTCTCCATCTCTCTCTTTTTCTTCTCCCCCTCTTGCTTCTCACTCTCTCTCTGCTCTCCTCTGTCTCCGTTGGGGATGCACGCACGTTACTGCCCTGCCCCCTTTGCCTCCAGCCGTGGCGCTCGGCTGACTTCTGTGCCGCTCAGCCGGGCCGCCACGTGGGAGCAAGTGGCGCAAACGGCCTCTCTCTCTCTTCTCCTCCTACTGCCTCCTCTCTCTCAGCTCTCGTCCGCCTCCTGCCTCTCTCTCCATCTCTCTCTCTTTCTCTTCTCCCCTCCCGCCTCTCACTCTGTGTTTCTCTTCTCCTCCTCCTGCTGCGTCTCTCTCACTCTCTCTCTCGCTGTCCTCCGCCTCCTCCATTCTCCTCTCTGTCTCCTCCGTGTCCGCTCCGCTTTCCTCCTTTTGAATCTGGCGCCCTTTCCTGACATCAGAGACACACACTCGTCCAGGCCCCGCCCCCTGGCTGTTTCCTCTGGGTAGTGCTGTTGCCTCCCGCTGTGGCACTCGGCTGACTTTTGCGCCGCTCAGCTGGGCCACTGTGTGAGAACAAGCAGGGCAAGCAGCCGTTTGGTCCCCACACTCCTCATGCAACACGGGGGTGCTGCATGGGGAGTGCAGGGCCCAAACGGTCGCTTGTGCTGCTTGCTCCCACGTGGCGGCCCAGCTGAGCAGCGCAGAAGTCAGCCGAGCATCACAGTGGGGGGCAAAGGGAGGTGGGGCAGTGATGTACACGCCCAGGGGGTGGGGCCTGGATGAGCGTGCATCCCCAACGGAGACAGAGCAGAGCAGAGAGTGAGAGGCAGGAGGAGGAGGAGAAGAGAAAGGGAGAGATGGAGAAAGAGGCAGAAGGTGGAGGAGAGAGAGAGAGACAGACGGAGCAAGAGACTGGAGGCTCAGGAGAGAAGACCAACGTGGGGGAGAGACCTGAAAATCCCATCTTATGACGGGCTAATTGGCTAGTTATAGAATAAACCCTCAATTGTAGGATTCTCTGTGCGATGGGGCTTTCCATTTTTTTTATGGGAATATGCTTCTTAATATCGATACGATACAACTGGAATATACTTTATGTGAGATACTTCACGTGATAAATCACTGGAGAAGTTATGACT
Source organism: Pelodiscus sinensis (assembly GCF_052426305.1). Classification (NCBI taxonomy): domain Eukaryota; kingdom Metazoa; phylum Chordata; order Testudines; family Trionychidae; genus Pelodiscus; species Pelodiscus sinensis. The sequence continues at coordinate 9,592,524 of NC_143072.1, read as the reverse complement.
TACTGAATTGTTTATTCTGTTTGTCTGTGTGATGGGGTATTTCATATTCTTTATGAAAATGCCTAACTCAATTATGCCTTATGCAAAATATTACAGGTAACCTATCACTGGAGAGCTTGTAATCCCCTGAATGTGTATATTCTATAGGTGTGCATGTGTCTTTCCTCTGTTTGAAGTTAGAAATATGAATAAAATAGCAAAGGCCAATGGCCAGGCTGCCCTTATGAATCTGAAAAGCTCAGCTGGACTTCCTGCCCATCCCCTTCGTCAGGACACCCCTTCCTCTCCTGCCCTCCCCTTTGTCAGGACACCCCTTCCTCTCCTTCCCATCCCCTTCGTCAGGACACTCCTTCCTCTCCTGCCCTCCCTCTTCGTCAGGACACCCCTTCCTCTCCTGCCCTCCCTCTTCGTCAGGACACCCCTTCCTCTCCTGCCCTCCCCTTTGTCAGGACACCCCTTCCTCTCCTGCTCATCCCCTTCGTCAGGACACCCCTTCCTCTTCTTCCCATCCTCTTCATCAGGACACCCCTTCCTCTCCTGCCCTCCCTCTTCATCAGGACACCCCTTCCTCTCCTGCTCATCCCCTTCGTCAGGACACCCCTTCCTCTCCTGCTCATCCCCTTCGTCAGGACACCCCTTCCTCTCCTGCTCATCCCCTTCGTCAGGACACCCCTTCCTCTCCTGCCCTCCCTCTTCTATGCCCCCGAGTGACAACTGGAAGGACTCATAAAAAAGCTATAAGACTCTGAAAACGATAAAACTGCACAAATTAGGGGGGCAGTATCTTGGGAACCCCTGGTCCAGACAACCCCCAATTGCACCACAAGCTGGACTCTGGCTCTGCTGCCACATACCAATTCTTAAAGCGACTTACATGCTCACAGGGATTTTAGATCACTTTGAACCTCACCAGTGCTGCATCGGGGGGGGGGGGGGGTGTCTCTGGGACCCTTAACCAAATGTCTGGTTTGTGATACAAAGGAGCCCATCACTTTTCAGGACCATCACTCCGCGGATGTAGATTCAAGAGCATTTTCATGATTAAAATCAGCAACTTCGTGAGGCGAAAGGACTTTGAGGGACCCTCGATTAGCCAAGCCTTGGCTGAGGAGCTTTCAGGATGCAGCTGTTGATTTTTAATATGTGTTGGGGAACTCCAGGGGCCTGGGCGGTACTAATGCTGCAGAGGCGGTGACCAGTCATGGGCCAGTTATTCTCAAGTCAGTCCCTGGCGGGAAAGGCTGACACAAGATTCATTTGATGAAGAATTCAGGGATAGGAATATAATTAATGCCGCTTGATATCGTTTTACGGAACACCACGTCACCTGGCCTCCTTGGGTCACAACGGAGACTACCAAATTCAGGGCAAACTGCTGAGCAGTGGGGCAGGCACCTCCCCAGAACTGGTGGCTGTTCTCCCATGAGATACCGAACCAGCAACAAAACGAAACTTCAGCTTCACCACACTGGCGAGCAAGAAGTCAGAAAAGCAGGGTCCTCAGGCGTTTCAGTCACCGCAGTGCAGCCGCACCGAACCCACTAGACTTACAGATGAGTGGCTGTTAAATACCCTTTTTGTCAAACCAAAAAGCTCTTCTGATCCCAAAGGACCAGTCAAGCACCCAGGTCAATATACGACTCAGATCTTACCCAATAATCTCATTAGTGCCAATCCTTTAGTGCCTACAATCACAAGGTTTATGTGAAGAAAGAAAGAAAGAAAGAAAGAAAGAAAGAAAGAAAGAAAGAAAGAAAGAAAGAAAGAAAGAAAGAAAAGCTACAGTTAGCGAAAGGAGGCAAACACAGACAATATTTGCAAAGTTCTTGCTTCAGGCTTGTAGGAGTGATGAAATAAACTGCTGGCTTCAGTCAAATCCCAGTCAAAATCAGGGCCACATTTCTCACAGGGAGGGTGAAAAACCAGGGGAAGAAGATCCCAAGGAAGTGGTGGAATCTTCATCCCTTGAGGGCCCCAGGCCAGGCAGGAGACCTGTCCAGCAGACGCACTAGGCACACACAAGCTGTGAGGCTCCATAGAGGGGAACAGGGTGAATTCTGGGATGGGCTGATGCAGTCGGGGTTGGTCCTGCTTTGGGCAGGGGCTGGACTCAATGACTCCTGAGGGCTCTGCCAGCCCTGGGCTTCTATGAGTCTAGGACTCTCCAGCCTGCATTGTGTGCTCCACCCTGGCCTTAAACTGTGGAAAACTATTCAAGGATCCCTGCTGCACACGGCTCCAGTCCTGATCCCCCTAGGCCGCCTGGAAATCAACCCCCACCTCGTTCATGTCAGTGGCTGGTCTATAGGCAGCTGCTGCCTGGTTACTTGGAGCCTGGAGAAACCTTCGCACCTAGCTGGGATCTCCCTGAAACAGGCTGCTCTCAGGGAAACACAGAATGTGCCCGGGGCGGGGGGGTTGTAACCTCCCCCCAAGCCCATCCAGACCCAGCCACCATGGGCACGTCGTGGGACGGCTCACATGTCCTTCTCAGGGCATCCGGCCAGTGTCACTGGGCGGGTGGAAAGAGACTCGGTGCAGCCTTGAGCAAAGCCCCGGGCCGGGATCGAGTCTCATCCTGTGTGGTTTGCAAGGGACTAAATTTAAACCTGAAATCCTCAGCCTGTCCCTCCCCCACCCCCTCCCCTGTGAGCGTGAGCGTGAGCAAGGCTGGTCCCTTATCAGATCAGCAAGAGACTTTCCAGCCCTGCTGCGTCCCTCCTGGGGACAGGAGCCTTGCGAGGGACGTGGGTTCCATTCCCTCATTAGCACTTAGTAATCACGCGTCCCTCCGTCCCTTTCCCCACCTCCACACACCCTTCACCACAGCCATGGAAATCCCTGCCCGGGGCTATAAAACACACGGGCCGGCCGGGGCAGCCACACCATCCTCGGCCCCCGCCCCCTGGAGCACCCTGCCCGCAGCCTGAGCCGCCGCGCAGAGATCCCGCCTAGACATGAGGGTCACCTCCGTCACATTGGCAGTGCTGCTGCTGGCAGCTGTCTGGACTGGTGCCCACTGCGATACCTGTGAGTACGGGCCAGTCCCCTGCAGAGCCTGGGCACAGCCTAATCCTGGAGCCCGGGCAGTGCCTGATCCCAAAGCCCAGGCAGAGCCTGATCCCGGAGCCCGGGCAGTGCCAGATCCCGGAGCCAGGGCAGAGCCAGATCCCGGAGCCTGGGCAGAGCCAGCAGCAGGGCCTGGCCAGGAGCTGGGGAAGGGCAGTGGCGGACCAAAGAAAGGAGGGGGCTGGCCAGGCCTTGGGCTGGGCCTCAGGGCATCTCGGTGCGAGTCCACCTCCCTCACTGAGGCTGGGTCTCTGAAGCTGCCTGAGGGGTTCGTCTGCCCAGGCCGGGCTGAGGTGCATAAGAAATTGCCCCCAAACTCCCTGGGAAGCTGAGCCGGACCCTGCCTGGCCTCAGGCTCCATCCGGAAACTGGGGATCGGGCTTTGTGGTCTGTGGGCAGCAAGCTGCCCGCTATGCCACTCAGCTCTCCATGGCCCGTGTGCGCGGCTCTGGGAGCCATCCACCAGCATCACTGAATTCAGCCTCGCCAGCCCCGGCAGGCGTCTCGCTACCCGTACCCCCAGGCTGCGGCAGGGAAACTGAGGCAGAGAGCGCCGCAGTGAAACCCAAGAATCGCGTAGTGGTAGAACAGAGAATAGTTCGTGTTCTGTGCAGAGGAGGACGGGTTCCCGCCTCTGCCCACCAACCATTGACCCGATAGGGGAGGGGACGGGGGAGCCCCCAGAACTCCTCCTGCTAACGAGCACAGGAGTAAAGCCAGCGTAAGAACTTCTCCCCGGGCCGCTCGGCCTCGGGCCAGAAAAAAAAGGAACTGATTCCCCTTCTCTCCTCCCCAGTCCTCAGCCAGAGCTCCACGTGCTGCCTGAAAGATAATTTTGTTCCTAGAAGAATTTCTCCCAAATACATCAAAAGTTGCAGACTAACCGGGCCTAACTGCTCCCGTCAGGCCATGATGTGAGTATCCCAGGGCGACACATGGGGGTGGGGGTGGGATGTACCTGCTTCCGCCTGTGTCCACAAAGCTGCCAACTCAGCCAAACGACACGCATAGAGCTTTCTGTTTATATGCAAAGCCAATCGTTTGTGCTGCCACTCGGTGGCCCCCACCACCACTGCCGCTTTGCAGCGCGGTTCGTTGGCAGCTGTTGCGCTCTGGGAGGGGAGAGCCGTGCGTTTTCACCGTGCGCCAGAACTGCCAGTTTTGCACGGCTCATAGGAACACCCCAGGGCAGGGGGAGCGCCCACGGCCGTTAGCCCGACTCTGCGGGATCCCGCTCCCCCAGCAAACGGAACGGCGAATGGGTGAGTCTCCCAGCGCCGCTGCTACTGGGGCAATGCTGGCAGATGGCACAGCCGGGGCAGTCGTAGCTGAGGACTGCAGCAAGCAGAGATGCCCCAGGGAAGCCGTGAGAGCTGCCCCCATCCTGGGCGAGCCGGAAGCCCAGCTCAGCAGGGTCGAGAGGCAATGGCCGCGGTTGGAGGGGCTCTGGGTTCCAGCTGCAGGAGGGGGCTGCAGCGAAGAGCATTGGCAGAGCTGGGGGGCATTGGACCGGGGGGGGGGGGGCCGGCAGCAGCCCGGCACAGCAGTGCGGTGACAACGCTAGTGGGGCTGCCATTCTGAGGGCAGGCGGCCGGCCGTGGCCCTGGTGTATTGACCAGTCTGTGGGGGAGGGCACAGACTGCAATAGGGCAAGGCCTCACCGGGACCCAGTGAGGCGTTGTCACAGCCAGGGGAGCCACGTGCCCACAGCCGCAGCTGGGCCGGGCCCCAGGAGCTCTGCCAGCCTCTCGTGGCCAAGAGACAAGGGCCTTCGTCCCCAGCCCCGTGGCAGCTCTGTCTGGCCGCCCGCTCACAGCTCTCTCTCTGCTTGCAGCGTGACGCTCACCGGGGGGAAGGAAGTCTGCGTCGATCTCCAGGGGATACAGCTGGCCACGTGCAAAAGAAAAACAAAAAAAATCCCTTAAAGGCCCCCGGACTGCACCTGTGAAAAGCCGCTGCTGGCGCCGAGCCCAGCCTGACGCCCCACGTTGCGTGGACGGAGCGACGTGCCCAGTGCGCGGTTTGGAGAAACTATTTTCCAGCCCTGTTTATTTAAGGCAACCCCCTCCCGTCTCCTCCACCCTCCTGTGTCCCTGTCCCCATGGTCCCTGCGATGGGGAAGGGACCTGTCAAAGCCACTGTCAGTCCTTACAGATACAATAAAGTCCAGTGTTTCCTGACATGTGCCAGTGCTGCTGCTACTGTCGGTGGGAAATCCCCCCAGCCCGCTTCCTGCACAGGGATGGGCCATGGGGCTGTGTGTTCACTGTGGAGACCCAAGGATGGGTCATATCGCCACGGTGACACTGCGGGGGGCAAAGATGGGCCTGTTGCCACGGTGACACTGCGGGGAGCAAAGATGGGCCTTGTCACCACGGTGACACTGCGGGGAGCAGAGATGGGCCTGTTGCCACGGTGATACTGCGGGGAGCAAAGATGGGCCTGTTGCCACGGTGACACTGCAGGGACCAAAGATGGGCCTTGTCGCCACGGTGACACTGCAGGGAGCAAAGTTGGGCCTTGTCGCCACGGTGACACTGCGGGGAGCAAAGATGGTCCATGCCACTGGGGTGTCTGTACCGACAGAATCCCTCCACCTCCCCCCCCATGTCGGAGCAGTAATCGGATCCAGGCCCAGCATTGGGGGGGCTGGTGACTTTTCTCCCCAGCCCAGGACCCAGGCTTCCTGCTGCAGACAGAGGCTGCCCCGGCAGGGGGGAAAGAACTTCTCGGCAGCGGGGATGGCGCTGGGGCAGGGCCGGGAAGGTGGAAATGTCTGGAACCACCCGTCAGGCCTCGAGCCGGTCGGGGCCGGGGCTTGGTCTGCCGTGAGGTGCCCGAGGCAGGAGGGAGGGGGGCTGCGGGGAGGCCGGGGCTGGAGGAGATGGCTGGAAGGGAGGTGCAGGAGGGTCCCACGCCCCCTTAAAGAGCCTGGAACTCGACCCAGCAGCCCCGGCCCCCCTGTCCTCCGCTCTCAGCAAACAGCTGACACACCCGCTGGCAAGTGTCTCCACCCTCCTCCCCGGACCCGTGCCGCAGGGCCGATAACAGTCTTCTACTGCTGCCGGCCACTCCGCTAGCCCTGTGGGTCTGGCTCGTTCAGAAGAGACGCAGGGCCTGGTGGACAGATGCAGGTGTCTGGGGGCGGCTGAGAGCCCAGATCTTTGACTTACTTGGCACCTTCGTTCTGTGTTTGCCCGGAATAAGGCATGGGGGGAGGGGGGGGGCAGCGGATGCTGCCTCCTCCTGCAGCACACCCCAGCTGGGCTGTCTCCTCCAGCCTGCCTGGAGCCAAGTGGCTGCATGTTCTGGTTTGTTCCCGGAGCCCCTGGCGTCTCTGCAGAGCGGGGCCGGTGCTGGGGAAGCTGGCTAAGGAAGCAGACTCTTAGCTCAGGGCGCTGCCCGCACGAGGCACCAAGGGGCAGCCGTAGCGCACTTGGTGAACCTGATCCCCTGCCCCCACACAAGGCAGCCCCTTTGGATCCTGGCCCGCAGATAGCTCAACTGAGGCAGCAGGTTGTGTGGGCGTGGTGCCCGGGGACCGGGAGCATTCGTGGCCCCAGGGCCTGCTCCACCAAGGCTTGGAGCCGGGGCTCTGCCCGGGCCCTGCCTGCTCCCCCCTTGCTCCCTAGTTCCCCCGGCTTCCGCCACTAGCCCCACACGCTGCTGGCCCGTGCATCCCTGCAGCCTGTACGAGTGTGAGTGTGTGTGTGTGTGGGGGGGGGGGGGGTCTCCGTGTGCTGCTGCCTCCAGGGAGTGCTGGGAGTGGCGCTCGGCAGCCGTGCAGAGCGAGAGGCCCAGCTGCGTTGCCTGAGGCGGTGACGGGCCCCGGGACTGTTCCGGATCGCCGGGGAGCAGCGGGCAGGGCCGGGGAACACCTCTGGGGGTGCTCGCAGGCCAGTGGGGGGGGGGGGCTCGTGGAGCCCCCCGGAATCGCCGCCAGAGGGGGGCGCCGCAGATGAGCCTGGCGCCTGCCCCCCTCCCCGCACCCTCCCCTCCTGGACGGCTCTCAGCCCCGCAGAGCAGGGGGCCCTGGGAGCGTCCGCGGCGCGCACATGGAGCGCTCAGGCACCGAAGTCCGGCAGCTGCCCGCTTGGTCCTGTGGCCGTGCTCCGGAAAAGTGCGCAGCGATATGGCGCGACTCCGGTTTCCCATAAGAATGAATGTAAACGGGGCAGGTGCCAGTGGATGTTTCCAGCAGACAGAAGCCAGGTTACACACAAGCAGTGTTGAACCGGCACCGGCAGTGACACGGGTGGAGCTCGGCTGAGCTGGTGGAGCCGGGGGGGGGGGGGGTACTTCCCTGGGAATGTCTTAATGTCTTGCTACTAACTGCTGAGCCAGCCCTGGGCTGCGCCCTGAAGGGCTGACAGGGGCTCAGGGAGCCTCAGGCTCCGCGAGGCTGCATACACCGAGGCAGGAGGGGAAAGACCAGAGAGCTGCTGTGTGGAGAGGGGCTGGACTGGGGGAGCACCCCTCTGACATCAGCACCCCCTCCTTGTTCTCCCCAGTCCTGCCCTGCAAGCAAGGGGTTCCCGGGGGCAGCCCCAAGGCGGAGGGGCAAGGAGCAGCATGGCACAGGGGGAGGGGCAGCAGAAGTGCAGCTCCCAGCTGCATACGGTACTTTATGGGAACCGTAGGGGAGCTAATGGGGGGTGCCGGCCCATCCTGGTGGAAGCCCCCACAAGGTCTTTGGAGAAGATCCCTCAAGTCGTGGACAAAGCAGGCGGCCACACGCTGACCCTGCACAGCTTCCAGTAGGACATTGTTAAGTGAGGCACTACGCCCCTTTCTTGATCTAGGCCTGAGCGCTCCACAGCAGGGCTGGCTGGTTGCTGTCCATCACCTCGCACAGTGCACTCGGTTGTCCAGTAGGTGCGGCTGCAACACATTTGTGGCATGATACAAGAAACAAAATACACCAAGACTGCCTCTGCCCATTTATTCTTCTGATTCTCACGTAGCGACCTCTGTAGAGCAGCAGGGATTCCTGGCTCCGTTCAGAATGGAAAAGGACTCAGGATTCCTTCATTTCGCCATAGAGTGAGCGCCCAAAAGAAGCATCAATATTTGAAATGTCCACTTCAAGCTTTATCTTTCTGGACAAGCATCAACAAACATGCACACGCAAGGCTGGCCCTCGATTCAACTGGTTTCTCAGCAGTGCTTAGGTTAGGCCTCAGGTGGAGCATTGTGTTCAGTTCTGGGCTCCGCATTTCAGGAAAGATGTGGAGAAATTGGAGAGGGTCCAGAGAAGAGCAACAAGAATGATTGCAGGTCTAGAGAACATGACCTATGAGGGAAGGCTGAAAGAATTGGGTTTGTTTAGTTTAGAAAAGAGAAGATTGAGGGGAGACATGAGAGCAGTTTTCAGGTATCTAAAAGGGTGTGATGAGGAGAAGGGAGAAAACTTGTTCTCCTTGGCCTCTGAGGATAGGACAAGAAGCAATGGGCTTAAATTGCAGCAAGGGAGGATTAAGTTGGACATTAGGAAAAAGTTCCTAACTGTCAGGGTGAGTCAAACCCTGGAATAAATTGCCCAGGGAGGTTGTGGAATCCCCATCTCTGGAGATATTTCAGAGTAGGTTAGATAAATGTCTATCAGGGATGGTCTAGACCAGTGGTCTCCAACCTTTTCACACCCAAGATCACTTTTTAAATGACAGAACAAGCCAAGATCTACCGCCCCGCCCCTTCCTTGAAGCTCTGCCCCTTCTTAAAACTCCACCCTCTCTATTCTTCTCCTCTCCATCACTTGCTACCCCCAACCCTTATACCGCTGCTTTTTTCCTCAATTCTTCTGTAGGAAGAGGTTTTTCCAACATTTGGCCTGTCTAGACTGGACCAAATGTCAGAAAAACCCCTTCTTTTGGAAGCCCCCTTATTTCTTGTGGAAAGAGGAATATAGAGGTGACCGAAAGATCATGTTTGCTCTTCCACTAAAAGAAGTGGAAGAACAAACGCATCCCTGGATGCAGAAGAGTTTTTCTGGGATATCTCCGGAATCCTGAAAAACTCCCGCAGTCTAGCCGTAACCTTGCTGGGTTGAGACAGGATGTGTAGGCTCTGGGGTGGGAATGAGGGATTTGGGTGTGGGAAGGGGTGAGAGGTGCAAGCTCTGGGAGGAAATCTGGATGCAGGAGAAGGTGGATAAGGGGACACTGGCTCGGGAGAGGACACCAGGCCGGGCAGTGTTGGGGTCAGATGGAGGGCTGCGGTACTAAGCAAGCCACAGACTTCTGGATGTGAAGGTTCAGGAATTTGGGCTGGGGTATGTGAGGGGCTCAGGGCAGGGGGTTCCAGTGTATGAGAGGCTCCGATGTAGGGTCTGGGGGAAAGGGGAGCGCAGGAGTGTTATGATGCTGTGGCCAGATGGGTTCTTAGCCCCAATTGGGGGTTTGCTGGCCAGGCTTCATTTTAAAATAAAATACTGTGTCAAACAAAAAGTTTCTGCATTGTCTTTATTTCTGAGAAGGGCGGGGAACCTGTCTTGAGTCAGGGGACACTGACCCAAGAAAAGTCAGTTGGGGCCACACAAGTGAGATGCAAAAAACCCTCCCCCCCCCAAGCTTCACTAATGTGGCCCCAACTGTGTTGGTGGGAACAGGGGACATAGTACTGGGGAAGGGTGCTAGTGGGTGCTTTGGCAGGGGGCAGCGTGCCAGTGGAGTTCTGTGGCTCGGACAGGGGAGTGGGGGGGCAGTTCTGTGGCTCGGGAGAGGGAACTGGGCAGTGGGGAGTGGGAACAGGAGGTGGAGGGGGGCGGGGAGGTGGAGAGTTCCGTGCATCTGCCCCCCCCCTCCACGGGAAGCCAGCATGTGCCTCCTCGGGGCCCAGCTCACCCCCCCCCCCCGGCACAGGGAAACCCCGTGCGCGCCTGCCCCAGGGCCGACCCCCCCCCCCGGGGGAAGCCCCACGCGTGCCTCCCCCAGGGCCAAACCCCCGCGCATACTGGGAAACCCCGTGCGCGCCTCCCCTGGAGCTGACTCACCCCTCCTGTGCGGTGCAGGGAGCCGATGCTCCCTCCCACAGTACGCCCAGCAGAGCAGCTAGCGCCCCACCAGAATCGCCGGAAGAGACGCTAAGCTGCAGGACTTCTGTCCATCCCGGGAAGCCGACACTACCTCCATTTTCACTTGAGGTAGGTAGTGCGGCTTCTCGGGGGTGGGAGGGAAATGGGGGCGGGGCGGACAGGACGCCTCGTGATCGACCTGTTGGTGACAGTGCTGGGTCCTGCCATGGGGGCGGGGGACTGGACTCGATGACTCGCGAGGTCCCTTCCAGTCCTAGTGTCCCATGGTTCTGTGATTGTCCTCGCGCTTCCATGCTGTAGACGTGTTGTCTGGAATGCTGACGGGCCACACAGCGTGGTGCATAACTGCTCTTGCCCTTGGGATAGTCTCGGAAATTCCTTCATTCACCAAATGGATATGTTTGAGCAGCCGTTCCACGGACAAAGCCTGGCTTATCACTTGGGATTCGTATGACGCAGGCACCGTCGAGCTAAAGGAGTTTCTCTCTTTGCTGTTTGCACAGGCTTGCGTAATGTACCAGTGCAAAACCTCTGACAAGCAGCGCTGAACACACAGGGCCCTCGCAAACCCCGACTGTTCTGGGAGACTTGGTGGAGGAAAGCAAAACCCTTCCCTGGTGCTTATACTAGATTCATTCTCTTGTGACTCAAAATTCAAATGGCACTCTCCAGATTCCCAGACCCAAATGAGATTTGCCAAGTGGGTCAGGGACATGATTCATCTGGTTCAGGGGCGTGTCTCTGGCACGGGCCAGCACCCAGCTGCTTTAGAGAAACAGCCAGTCGATGTTAAAATGGTCATTGACGGAGAATCCATCACAAACCTGGGTTAGGTTTCTAAGGGTGATCTGCCCTCGCTGTTAAAATACTCGCACCTTTTTTCCAGTCCAAAATCCTTTGGCTTCGTTGTCCAGCCATTGGATCTTGTTAGGGCTTCTTGTATCGCGCCGACGAGCCATTCTCAAAATTCTGTTCCTCGTCAGGTATTTCTAGGGGGGATCAAATCACTCCTCTGCCTCGTCTTAAGCTCAGGGGATTGTGCTCCGGGGTTGAGTTTTCCAGTCCTGTAATCAGTCCCCTTCTGCTTCCCTCGGTGAGCTCCAGCTGAGAACCCTGGTGCTGGAATGAGGGCTGTTGGGTATGTAGCACTCCCAACTCGAAGGAGTTTCCCGCAGACTCGGGCTTTACAGTTTGGGGAAATCTCTCCCAGCATCCCCACGCTACACACTGCTCCAGCACCTCCTGATTAAGCAACATCCAAACCTCTGTTTGGCTGGAGCATATCTTCTAGAAAGGCTTCCAGTCCTGCTGTGAAGACATCAAATGACGGAGAATCCACTACGCCTTTGGGTTGCTTGTGAGCCATAATTCAAAATGGGGTTGTCATAGCTAAAAATTGCATCTTGTTTCCAATTCGAAACTCAACCTGTACTTCAATTTATCTGGATTAAACTAAGACTGTGAATGGCTCGCTAACTACAAAAGCAGCTTCTCCTCTCTTGGAATTCACACCTCCAGATCAGCTAGTAGAGGTGGGCCTCATCCTCCCTGATTGGATCAACCTCCTCATCTCCAGCCTGATTCTGGCCTGCATATTTATACCTGCCTCTGGAAATTTCCACTACATACATCTGACGAAGTGGGTCTTTGCCCACGAAGGCTAACACTTCAGTTAGTCTATAAGGTGCCACAGGACTCCTCGCCGCTTTTGCAGATTCAGACTAACACGGCTCCCCCTCCGATACTTCAATTTATCCTAACATTTGTCCTGGCTTAACAGCTGTGCCCAGTCTATTGTCCTCACTCCTATATCTGCTTCCTCTTTATATTCTCGGAATTTCCTTCATTCACCACATGGATATGTTTGAGCAGCAGGCCGTGGGACAAAGCCCGTCTTATCACTTGGGATTAGCATGACTCAGGCACGATCTAGCTAAATGACAGTTTCTCTCTTTGCTGTTTGCACAGGCTTGCGTAATGTACCTGTGCAGGGCCCTCGCAAACCCCGACTGTTCTGGGAGACTTGGTGGAGGAAAGCAAAACCCATTTATTTTCTTGTGACAACATTCAAATGTCACTGCCCGGGTTCCCGGAGCCAAATGAGATTTGCCACACTGGGTCAGACCCAGGGTTCATCTGGTCCAGTGTCGTGTCTCTGACACTGGCCAGCACCAGCTGCTTCAAAGGGAGGAACAAGAAACCCCGTAAAAGAACGATCTGGTCACAGGGGAGTTAGGGGTCAGTCTGTGCTCTGAAGTATGAGGCTTTAACCTGAGCTCCAGGGGAGCCTCAGCCTCTCCCAGGAGATGTGTGGAGGACGCAGAGTGGGAGATGAGGGTTGCTGGGGAATGCATGAGATCCCTGCTGTCAGAAGCCCCTTGGGGAAAGCACCGTGTCCCCCCACTGGGTCTCATGGACACAGCCGTGATAAGGCCCGAGGCACCGCTGTGGTTGTGTAGTACAACAGAGGGCACAGGGGTTCCCTGGATTCATTCCCGTGTGAGCTGGAGCAGATCATCCAGCCTTGACATTAACATGGTCAGTGACGGAGAATCCATCACAAACCCAGGTTAGTTTTCTCATGGTGAACTGCCCTCAGCGTTAAAACATTTCCACCTTTCTTCCAGGCTGACTGTGTGGCTTCGCTGTCCAGCCATTGGATCTGGTTAGAGCTGTTTGTTTTACCCTACTGAGCCTGAGGCAGTTATAGGCTGGGATCAAATCACATCTTAACCTGGTCTTTATCAAGCTCCACAGTTTGTGCTCCATGGTTGAACACCAAAGACTTGTTTTCCAATCCCGAAATCCATCCCATGCTGCTTCTCTTGGTGCCTTCCCTGTCTGGCTAGAGCGTATCTTCCTCAGTGACTTCTAGTTTTGATTGGAAGACATGAAGAATTTGAAGAATCACTGACTTCTCTTGACAGTTTGTGAGCCATAGTTCAAAATGGATAGTCATCCTAGTGAAAAATGGGTGCCTTATTTCTAATCCAGTTTCTCTGGCTTTGACTTGTAGCTGTTGGTTCTTTGTTATGCCGTTCTCCAGTGGATTTCCCCACTGTGATCCCATTACCTCTCAGTCTTCAATCTCACAAGGAAAAAGCCCGAGTTCTTTCAAACTGAAAAGTTTTGCCGTGCTAGCTGTTCTGATAGTCTGAAAGCAGCGCATTTCCCTAGTCTAGGGATCATTACATTGGTATAAAAGTGCTCCTTCTGGTTCAGGAAGTGAAATAGGCTGTAGTGATACAAGACACCTTTGTATCTCTTAAACTGTGTTTACTCACGGGCTTTAACAGGCATGTTTATGTTGGCAAAGAATCACTGGCATGACCAAGATAGTTACACCCATAACACCTTGCAGTGCACACCTGCCTCACATCTCAAACTGGAGAGTGCTTTCCCAGACTTCAAACTATTTCTGTGGATCTTTTCTGAACCTTTTTTCTAGACGCTTTTTAAAATGTGGACCCTAGAAGTGTGCACAATATTCCAGGGTATTGGTCTATTGCCACAGCTGCATGTACCGATTTGACCAAATTGGAAGAGAGAAGGCTAAGGGGGGATAGGATAGAGGTCTATAAAATCATGGCTGTTGTGGAGAAAGTGAATAAGGAAAAGTTATTTACTTGTTCCCATAACACAAGAGCTAGGGGCCACCAAACAAAATTAATAGATAGTAGGTTTAAAACAAACCAAAGGAAGTTTTTCTTCACACAATGCATAATTAACCAGTGGAACTCCTTGCCAGAGGAGGCTGTCAAGGCCAGGACTTTAACAGGGTTCAAGAAAGAACGAGATACATTTATGGAGGTTCGATCCATCAAAGGCTATTAGCCAGGATGAGTAGGAATGGTGTCCCTGGCCTCTATCAGGGACTGGAAATGGGCGACAGGAGAGGGATTGCTTGAAGATTCCCTGTTCTGTTCATTCCCTCTGGGGCAGCTGGCACTGGCCACTGTGGGCAGACAGGACACTGGGCTGGATGGGCCTTTGGTCTGACCCAGCCTGGCCGCTCTTATGTCCTTATGAAGTCACTTGTAAAAAGGGAGTAAAAGTTTAAAAATGTTTAAGAAAAGCTGTAGGAAGGAGACAGAAAAGCTGAGTCCGTTTCAGCAGAAAGAATTCATTGATCCCTCTTAAGAACCTTTACGATGTTGATGGGTAAACGTGAGGACCAGTGATCAATGTACCAGAAGAGCTATGGGAGGATGGGCTGTTTCACCCACTGCTCCTTTTGGGGGCTGAATAGACAAATCATTTGATAATGTGGGATTTATCTACAAAAGCTGCTACCCAAATAAATCTGCGAGTCTTTAAGGTGCCACGTGACTCCTCATTGGTTTTGCAGGTGCAGACTAACAACATGACCCCTCCGGGACTTTTATTGCCTGAGAGTCTCTGGAGAATGCACTTGGACCTAGCAGATGCAGGTCTCCCGAGGAGGGCTTCAAAAGCTGAAAGCAAAGGAAGTCCCCAAGCCCAGTGTGTCTCAGCCAGCGGTACGAGCACCTTGGGGGAACTCGAGAGAAGTCTGGGGGGCATGTCCACACACTGACATTTGGAGAACACTGACGTTTTGTTTTAAGTTTTACAGTCTTTTATTATTTTTGTGCTTTTTACACCCAAAAATGTCATCGCCTGCCTGGTTATGATTAAGTTGTTTAAGCAAATGTGTTGCAATGATAGAAAAAAATGGTGTGTCTGAAAACTGTCGGTACTGGGGGTACTTATATCTAGATCTATTTATATACACACACTTTAAAAGGGGTACTTTATAAAAGAAAAGGTTGAGAAACACTGCCCTGGTGCTAGAGAATGTACAACACAAACACAATCGCATTGTTAATACAATGGACCCAAAGGTCAGGTCAGTTTATCTTACTCCCAGGAAGTTTGCTCAGGACACTGTCCATCCATCACGCTCTGCTGTTTGTCTGTTGCCAGGATGGTGTATTTTTAACCTGTGCTTCCTGGCTCCTTGCCAGCCTTTGACGCCTGACAATACTTTGCCTCTCAGACCAGGACTACTCAGAGTATTAACAGCCTTTTCTGAGGGACATTGTCGAAGGCCTTCTGAAAATCTAAGGAAAGTATCTCAGCTCGTTTTTCTTTTCCCACTGCTTTGCTGACCCATTCAAATGATTTCAACAGATCAGTTGAGACTAGATTTTGCTTTACGGGAACCATGCTGATTAGATCCAACCTTATGACCTTTCAGGTGTTTTATACTATTTCCAGTATCATTTCAATCCGTTTGCCAGGTACAGATGTAAGGTTTAATGGTTTAGCTATTATACCATTCATATTATATTCAGCTATTATAATTACTGAATGGGTGTTTTATTAGATTTAAGTTGTAAGTTTAAGTAGTAAAATGTAAGTCGTCTCAGGCCACAGGGATATGGGACTACGAAGTACGTATCACTGAACTATATGTACTCCGAGCCAAACCGCTCTAGTCCAGCACCCTCGGGACCTGACTGGTGCCAGATCAGAGAATTTGCCGGACCACGGGAGTAATATTGTCTAGCAGCATCGTCAGCATGATGGGTCTGAGAAGACATGGAGGGGTGAGTTAGAGCTAAAGAACAGCCCAGAACCCTGAGAGCCAGGACTTGGCCACGCCCCTGCCAAGCAGCCACCCGACTAGCTCACATCTTACCGGACTGGGGTGTTGCCGGAGCAGAGCGGTTCTACCTGTGGATATAGAAGTGAGATGAAACGGTAGCTCCAGGCCCACTGGATATCTAACTTGACCATAGAAAGCTTCAGGCCTGGAACAGGGTGTCATACCTCATTGACCGGGAAAGGACACTGCAGAAGTAAAATGCAAGAGGACACAGAGACATATTAGGGATACACTCCAGATTAGTGGGGGCTGTCACTCCTGCCCTGCAATGTTGGGGTGCTGTACAATGTCATGCTGTAGTAGCTCCCCCTGGGATGCTCACAATCAGCCTGCCAGCGTGAAAGCCACGTCCCCAGTGTCATCTGCCAGCTCTCTCCTCACTCTCATCAGCCTGGGTGGCATTCAACGTGTCACCAAAACACTTGTGTTCCTGGGTGGTCCTCCATGTCTCTAGCCTCTGTTTCTCTGGAAGTGGGAGACAGCCCTTCCCTGGGCAATATAAATAGATATAAATAGATTCCATTATTCATTTAAGGCCATTACTCAACACGCAGCCCATGGGCCACATGCGGACCGTGGCCTGTTTGTTTGCAGCCCATGGTGTGGTTTGGGTTTACGTGCGGCCTATAGGTGGGAACCAAAACAAAAAAGTAGTCAATATAATGGTCTTTACTTATTCCCACAATATAAGAACTAGGGGTCACCAAATGAAATTAATAGGAAGCAGGTTCAAAACAAACAAAAGGATGTTTTTCTTTACTCAGTTCACAGTCAACCTGTGGAACTACTTGCCACAGGATGTGGTGAAAGCTAGAACTTTAACAGAGTTCAAAAAAGAGCTAGACAGATTCATGGAGCTTAGGTCCATCAATGGCTATTAGCCAGGATGGGTAGGAATTATGTCTCTAGCCTCTGTTTCTCTGGAAGTGGAAGACAGGAGAGGGATCATGCAAGGATTTCCTGTTGTGATCCCTCCCTCTGGGACATCTGGTAGTGGCCACTGTCAGCAGACAGGACACTGGGCTAGATGGACCTTTTGTTTGACCCAGTACGGCCATTCTTATGTTCTTATGCATTTTCGTAGTTAAATTCCTGGACTGTCATTGCTCATTAAAAGTGCTGTCATATGGGTGGAAATGGGGTCAATGTTGTATTTTATTAATATCAGCAGAACTGACTTAAATGGGACCTGTGTGTTGTGTGTCTTGCCTTAAGCTTTGGATTCATGCCCATCAGTGTGAGAGAAGCTATTTGCATATGTGCAACCACACTTAAGTTGCGGCCCTTGGCATGTGCTTTGAGGTATCATTGCGGCCCCCAAGGCTTCCAGTGTTGAGTAGCCCTGATCTAAGGGAATCATTTTTTAAATAGAGAACCCAGACACACCAATGTAAGTATATCACATTAGATAAAACAATCAAACAAGCTAGAGAGAGATTTTAAGACAATCTAAGTAATGAGGCATTAAAGTCCAAAATGGTTACAAGAAAAATATAGAGCAAACTTTCACTGGTATCTACTTAAGCAACTATCTTAGCTGCAAAGCAAACTGACCACACACTCCAGCAGGTTCCTGAACAAACCCTTCAGGTTAGGATTCCTCCCTCTGTAGCCCGTGGCTTCCTTTTGTTTTCTCAGGTGCTGACGGGGGAAGTCCAGGGGACCCGGGTGTGCCGGGGTATAGGTCCCTTATTGTTATAGTTTCAGTCACCCACTCACAAAACATTTCCAGCTGAGACCCGAGAGACAGAGTCTATGTGGAAGGATGGTCCCTGATCTTTTTCTTCACCTTTCTGAACTTCCTTTGCTCCCGATCCCCTGCTGGACGACTTTGCTGACCGCTTGTGTACAAGGTGAGCTAAGCACACATTCCTTGGTTTAGAACCGACCTGTTTGCCCACTTCTGCTGGGGTGGGGCTCTTTGTTTTGGCACATACATTAATGACAGCTCTCAGGAGATCCCTATGGTTTCACATACATGACTGTCACATTTTCTCTCTATATAGTAAGGTTTTTTTATGCCAGACGACAAAAAGACGTCATCACGTCGGCAACGCCAACGGGCTCTCTCAGCACAGTACAAGCGGCCTGAGAGAGGGGGGAGGGGAGCGTAGCGAGTGGGGGGGTGCAGCCCCCTAGTGACGGGAAAAGGACCGATCAGCAAATGGTGAGGTTTCAGATGATAACTTACCGGCAGATGTCGAACAAAGCTTATTACAGTAGTGTGTAGGGTGTGAGCACTGGGCTGTATTCTGTCTCCTACAGTGAAAGGTGTGTTCAGGTCCTGATGTCCTCCAACCTATGCTGCCATAGCTAGTGGAATGTGTATCACAATGTATCAATTAATATAATAAAATCACAGAACACTAGAATTGGAAGGGACCTCGAGAGGCTATCGAGTCCAGTCCCCTGCCTGCATGGCAGGACCAAGCACCATCTAGATCAGGGTTCTCCAACGTGGAGCCTGCAGGCGCCATGGAGCCCACTGGGCCATTTCTGTGCACCCGCCAAGTGATCGGGGCCAGCCCCGCCCAAGGGCACATGGTGAACGGGCAGTGCCAGCCCCTGGGCGTGCAGCGTATGGGTGGCCCCGCCCCCAGGTGCACGGCGCAAGGGCTGTGCTGGCCCCGGGTGAGCGGCATATGAGCGGTGCCGGACAGTGGGCATACAGCACATGGGCGTCCCTGTCACATTACCGAATTGGAGGGAAGCAGCCAGATCGCTGATGCACCCCTAGGTGGGGGTGTTGGCCCCAGAAATTGGTATAAAAGGGAGCCATGTGGGGTATTGAATGGGAGCTTATTGTTTGTTGATCTTATGTACGCTATTTATGTGAGTATATAATGTCTATGTGTGTAGGTAGGAATCTGTAACCTGTGTGGAAGCTGAATATTTCTCCGAATGTGGTTAAGCATTGTTATGGACAGGCTAATTAGCCAGGCCCTGTAGGACAATGGCACTTGATGGGCCAAAGACACACCCAAAGAATGGGGGCGGTCACCTGAGAGCAGCCAGCAGGGAACATAGAGATTGGCCTCTGACCAGGTGACTTGCTGCATACAAGAAGAGGCCAGGAAGGAGGTATAAAGAGGCCATGCAGTCGATGCCATTTGTTCTCAGCTCAGCACTTCATCCCAGAAGCAGCACTGCAGGAATCGAAGAGCCGGAAGACCTGTGAACCCATCCTGATGATAGGATGTACAACAAGAACTTTTAAACCAGCAGCTGTAACATCTCTGCTAGAGCCTGCATCGAGAACTGGGAGATTCGGTGCATGTAACGTACTATTCTTTAACAACCTCACTCTCATGCTTTTCTTTATTGTAATAATAAACCTTTAGATATAGATTCTAAAGGATTGGCCCAGCGTGATTTGTGGGTAAGATCCAGAGGGTAAATTGACCAGGGATCTGTGGCTGGTTTCTTGGAACCGGACAGAACTTGTTCGGGGTAGGTGGGATTGGGTACTAGGACCCCACCACCTGTGTATGAGGCCTGGGGTCATCTGGGGCACGGATATTGCTGGGGTGTCAGAAGGGTTTTGCTCGTGAGGCTTCAGGCAGGCTGCTGAAGCGCTCTGTGGGATTGGTTTGTGGCCGGTTTGGAAAGGTCACCAGTCTGGGGGCTGTAAGGAGCCCCGGATTTGAGCAATTCACCCTGAGCGGACACCCTCAGCTGTGCCCAGACACGGCCCGGTCCGTCACAGTCCCCGCACCCAGACGCGCAGTACATGGGATGTGCCAGCCCTGGGCGCGTGGTGTATGAGCATCCCCTCCCCTGGGCACATGGCACAGGAGCGGCGCCGGTCCCAGGAGTGTGGTGCATGGGTGGCACCAGCACCAGGCACGCAACGTATGGGTGGCCCATGCCTCTGGATGTGCAGCATATGGGCGGCCCTGCCCCCGGGTGCACAGGGCAAGGGCTGTGCCGGCACCGGGCGCGTGGTGTATGGACGTCCCCGCCCCGGGCACACAGAGCAGGAGCGGTGCCAGCCCCAGGCGTGCAGCACGTGGATGATACCGGCTCCTGGGCATGTGGCACAGGAGCAGCAGCCCCAGGAGTGCAGCACGTGGATGATACCGGCTCCTGGGCATGCGGCACAGGAGCAGCCCCAGGAGTGCAGCGCATGGGTGGCACCAGCACTGGGGATGCAGCGTATCGGCGGCCCCACCCCAGGTGTGTGCACGGCCCCACCCCCAGGTGTCCGGCTCATGAGTGGCCCTGCTCCCGGGCACCTGGCAGCCCCAAAAGGTTGGGGACCACTGATCTAGATCATCCCTGACAGGTGTCTGTCCAACCTGCTCTTAAATATCTCCAGAGATGGAGATTCCACAACCCCCCTGGGCAATTTATTCCAGTGTTTCACCACGCTGGCAGGCAGGAAGTTTCTCCTAATCTCCAACCTAAACCTCCCTTGCTGCAATTTAAGCCCATTGCTTCTTGTTCTATCCTCAGAGTCCAAGGAGAACAATTTTTCTCCCTTCTCCTTGTAACACCCTTTTTAGGTATTTGAAAGCTGCTCTCAGGTCCCCTCTCAGTCTGATCTTTTCCAAACTAAACAAGCCCAATTCTTTCAGTCTTCCCTGATACCTCATGTTCTCTAGACCTTTCATCATTCTTGTTGCTCTTATCTGGATCTTCTCCAATTTCTCCACATCTTTCGTGAAATGTCATGCCCAGAACTGGACACAGTACTCCAGCTGAGGCCCAATCAGCACAGAGTAGAGCGGGAGAATGACTTCTTGTGTCTTGCTCACAACACTCCTGTTACTGCATCCCAGAATCATGTTTGCTTTTTTCACAACAGTATCACACTATTGACTCATTTAGCTTGCGGTCCACTATGATCCCTTTCTGCAGTACTCCTTTCCAGACTGTCACTTCCCATTCTGTGTGTGTGAAACAGGTTGTTCCTTCCTCAGTGGAGCACTTTGCATTTCTCCTTACTGAATTTCATCCTGTGTACTTGAGACCATTTCTCCAGATCAGTTTGAATTATGACCCTCTCCTCCAAAGCACTTGCAACCCCTCCCAACTTGGGATCATCTGCAGAGATAATAAGCGTATTTTCTATGTCATCATATATATAGTAGTCCAATGTCTATGACTCTGTAACGCTGAAATGCTGGCTGTTCCCTCTGGGTGGCGCTGTTGCCTCCCTGGCTGCCATGGCGGTTGGCTGACTCCTGCGCTGCTCAGCCAGGCCGCCGCGGGGGAGCAAGCAGCCGTTTCGGGTCCACGCTCCCCGTGCAGCACAGGCGTTCTGCATGGGGACCGCAGCACCCAAACAGCCATTTGCGCAGCTTGCTCCCCCGCGGTGGGCTGGCTGAACGGTGCAGGAGTCAGCCAAGCGCCATGGCAGGAGGTGAAGAGGGGCCGGGTGCTGACGTACACGGCCAGGGGGCGGGTCCTGGAGCCTCCATCATGTCCTTACTGTGCTGACGTCTGGTCCAACCAGCCCGGGAGAGTGCTCAACCTGGAGCAGGCCCGGGAGGGAGGCGCGGGCTGGAGGAGCACAAGCAGGTGCACAGCCAGCTGGAGAGAAGCGGCGCTTTTAAGGGGAAAGTGCCTCTTCTCTCTAGCCACCTGCTCCATGGCTGCCCCCTGCTCAGTCCTCCAGTTGGCACCTGTGAGTGGGGGCTGGGCGCTGAACCTGGCCGGGGGGGGGGGGGGGAGGGGGGAGGGGGGAGGACAACTGGGAAGCTGCAGGATCAGTGCTGGGGTGAAGGGAAACGGTGCAGGGGAACAGCTGGAGCTCATAGGCAGCTGCTCAGCCAGGCTGCCGCGTGGGAGCAAGCAGCGCAAACAGCCGTTTGGGCTCCGCGCTCCCCATGCAAGAGGAGGAGGAGGAGGAGGAGGAGGAGGAGGAGAAGAAGAGAGAGTGAGAGGCAGGAGACGGAGGAGAGCTGAGAGAGACCAGAGGCTCAGGAGAGAAGACCGAGATAGAAAGGGAATAGGATGTGTAAGAGAGACCTGAAAATCCCATCTTATGACGGGCTAATTGGCTAGTTTTCTAAATATTTGATGAAGATATTGAACCGAACTGATCCCAAAACAGACCCCTGTGGAACCCCACTTGTTATACCTTCCAGCAGGATTGTGAACCATTAATAACTACTCTGCGAACGACTGTCCCATCAGTTATGCACCCGCCTTGCAGTAGCCCCATCTAGATTGCATTTCCCTAGTTTATTGATAAGAAGGCCATGCGAGACTATCAAATGCCTTACTAAAGTCTAGGTATACCACGCCCACCACTTCCCCTTTCTTATCTGCAAGACTTGATACCCTATCAAAGAAGCAATGAGATGGGTTTGACACGATTTGTTCTGTACAAATCCATGTGGGCTGTTACAGATCACCTTATTATCTTCAGATGATTTCCTTAATTATTTGCTCCACTATCTGTCCTTATCCCAAGATGACAAGTAGTTATGTCTTGAGCAATTCTACAATGGCCGCTCTCTGTTCTGGGATGCAAGCCAGGCCAAAGAGAAGCTGTGTCCCCCTGCCTTGCCCTGATCCAATGCTTTGCTGGGGGGGTACCCAATCTGGACCGCTCACCCACCCCCTGTCAGCTACAGCCCAGCTCCCACTTGGCTCGGTTACTGCCTTCAGAGCGGGCCCAACCCACAGCCAGCACCAGGTGTTCCCTAAAACAGCCCTCACCTGAACAGTGCAGTTATTGGAGGCCTGTGGGCATAGTAGGGGTCAAGGCAGAGCAGATGTGGGGTCACATGCCTCATCTCCAGGGAGGGTTCCTGCTTTCCAGCACTGTGAAGACAGGAAGGGATGGAAGCGGATTCCAGCCATGGGGGGAAGGGGCGGAGGGATCCTACCTCTCTGCAGAGCTCACCCCTTCCTTCCCATCCACCTGTGACCGGAAGGCAGCTACCTTCCACCGGTGCTGCTGGCCCCTGCTGCAGCGAGGGCAGGAAGGGATGAGCCCTAAGAGGCGCTGGGCACCAGATCACCAGGGAATCTGACTGACGGGGCTTCAGTGATGAGGTGCCCAGCGGGGAAGGACCCCTGGGGATGGACCAGCCCTGTGTTCTCTGCGACCAGGACCAAGCCCATGCTCAGAGGGTCCTGTCTTCCCACAGTGGCCAGTGCCGGGTGCCCCAGAGGGAGTGGCCTGACCAGGGAATCATCCAGTGATCCCTCCCCGGTGTCCATTTTCAGTGTCTGACACACGGGGGCCAGGGACACCATTACTACTCATCCTAGCCAAGAGCCATTGAACTGGAAGTGAGCCGGGCTGCCTGGCCCCCAAGACCCTTGAAATGCAGAGTACAGCACGGCAGGTCCTGGAGCCGTCAAGCCAGGACTGAGCCGGGCTGCTGGCCAGCCTGCTACAAAACGTCCCGGTGTGTGGGGTGGAAATGCCTGGAGCATGCAGCATTAACCAGTACGCATTTGGGGATCAGTTAATCGACCCCACTGTTCCATCCCTGTTGGGCACGGGGTGTCTCGGCTGCACCCTGCCCTGTGTCTCGGGGGACGGAGAAGCCGAGGTGGCAGCCGCTGGCGAAGAGGTTACGAGGAAGAGAAGAGCTGACGCTGCGGAACGCCGGGGCTGGACATGCTGCACCTTTTCTTTCCACTCTGTATAGGGCTCCGGGGCGGCTCAGCTGAGGGCAGGGTTCCTAGTGAAGGGGGGTTGAGCACTTTTAGGACCCCATGTGTGGCCATTGTTCCTGGAGTGCCCCTTGAGTCTCCCGAGGGAATGATATTCCCCAGCAGGCTCCTTGCCCTGCCCTCATTTCAGAGACTCAGACTTTAAAGTCAGAAGGGACCATTATGATCATCTAGTCTGACCCCCTGCACAGTGCAGGCCACAGAATCTCACCCACCCCTCCTAGAATAATCCTCTCACCTATATCAAAGATATTGAAGCCTTCAAATACTTTGAAGGCCCCAACATGCAGAGAATCCTTCAGCTGTGATCTGTGCCCAATGCTACAGAGGAAGGCGAAAAACCTCCAGGGCCTCTGCCAATCTACCCTGGAGAAAAATTCCTTCCCGACCCCAAATATGGCGATCAGCTAAACCCTGAGCATGTGGGCAAGACTCACCAGCCAGACACCCAGCGCTTCGCCCGCTCACTGGGACCTCACGCAGTGGCTCTCAGACGTGAGCAGCCCTGGGACCCGCTTGGATCTGAAATGTGTCTCAGACTCCCAAGCCCCCGCTCAGCCATGGGCTGTGCCCCCCATGCCCCTGCCCCTTCCCTTCTAGCTCCAGCCCTTCCTCCCCCGCCGACTGCGGAAGGATCCCTTGGGCACATTTGCCCCTTTGTGCCCTTCCCACAAGTTGTCCGGGAAAGGGTTGATTAATAGGGCCCAATGGACCCCAGTCTGAGAAATGCTGATCTACTGTAAAACCACCGTTCTATCGGACCAGAGGTTCCACTGCTCTGTGCTGCCCCCGATCCCATCGACAGGATGTTCCTTTTTAACCTAGGGGAAATGTGCTACCTTGCAACCCTCTTCTCAAAAAACGAGGAGCTTGCTTTCTCTTTCCTCATTTCAAAGAGTGAGTAACATTAGTTCAAACCAAGGGGTTTGGTTCGAACTAACGCATCCTGGCGCGCACTCCCTGGTTCGAATCAGCTGTTGAGCGGAGCAACGTGCTGGCGAGGTCATGCTAATGAAGTGCAGGATATTTAAATCCCCGCTTCATTAGCAATTTTGGTCGTCTACATTTGCATCCCTAACTCCAACTAGGGAGCAAGTGTAGACGTACTCTAGGACATATTTTCAATGCAGGATTAACTCACATGCGAGCAGCTTGGCCACTTCCCTCTTAAGCCTCTGGGGGATTTCTTCTCAATTACTAATTTATTTAACCACCTCATTGTTAAATCACTCTGCACGGATTAGGCCTCAGTTGGAGCATTGTGTCCAGTTCTGGGCACCACATTTCAAGACAGATGTGGAGAAATTGGAGAAGGTCCAGAGAAGGGCAACAAGAATGATGAAAGGTCTGGAGAACATGACCTGTGGGGGAAGACTGAAAGAACTGGGCTTGTTTAGTTTGGAAAAGACGACAGAGGGGACATGAGTTCCACAGGTTTTCAAGTACAGTAATTCCTCATTTAACACGGTAGATACGTTTCAGAAAATGACCGTGCCAAGTGAAAACATGTTATGCGGTGTCAGTTTTCCCATTGAAAATAATGGAAACGGCGGGGGTTGCGTTTCAAGGCCACGTGAGCTCGCAGCTCCAGCCTGCGCTTGTTAGCAGCTGGGACCGGGACATAAGGTTGGGGGAGAAAGGGGACTGGGTTACAGCAGGGAGGGGAGGTGCTTGGCTCTAGAGAGGGGAAGGGAAGGACAGGGGAGGGGGCTTGCAGCTGGTGGCTGGTTTTCCCTAGCTGGCCAGTCGCCAGCAGCTGCATGGGACTCCCCCCTGCCTGCTTGCAAAGCAGCGGAGGTTCGCCACTCGCCGTGCCGTTCCCCAGTGACCCCACCTCACCGGACACAAGGCATCCGGCCAGAGGGGGTGGCTGGGGAACGGCGTGGTGAGCAGTGAACCCCCGCCGCTTTGCAGGGAGGCAGGGGAAGCCCCGCGCAGCTGCCAGTGACCGGCTGGCCGGTAGGGGAAGTCATGTTATTGTGGGGACGGGTCGTGTTGTTCGAAAAATGTTCCCTAAAAAAATCGTGATATCGTGAAAATGTGTTAAGTGGGCACAAGTTCAGTGAGGAATTACTGTATCTAAAAGGGTGTTACAAGGAGGAGGGAGAAAAATTGTTCTCGTCCTCTGATGACAGGACAAGCAGCAAGGGGCTTAAACTGCAGCAAGGGAGGTGTAGGCTGGACATCAGGAAAAACTTCCTACCTGTCAGGGTGGTCAGACACTGGGATAAGTTGCCCGGGGAGGTTGTGGAATCCCCATCCCTGGGGATATTGAAGAGCAGGTTGGACAGACCGTCGGGGTGATCTAGAGTGACGGTGCTTGGTCCTGCCGTGAGGGCAGGTGACTGGATTTCATGACTCTCGAGGTCCCTGCCAGTCCTAGTGCTCTGTGATTCTATGATTGTTAGGAGTGTAACGTAAAGAAGAGAGCGGGCCAGTGATGGACATTTCCCTAAAACCCTTAGAGCAAAGGCAGCTTGTGGGCCCAGATCCTAAAACATATTAAGATAGGCAATCTCCATTCATTTCAATGAGGGTATCTCCTAGCACTGGAAGGGACCTGGACAGGTCATCAAGTCCAGCCCCCTGCCCTCACGGCAGGACCAAGTACTGTCCCTGACAGGTTTTTGCCCCAAATGGCCACCTCGAAGATTGAGCTCACAACCCTGGGTTTAGCAGGCCAGTGCTCAGAGCACGGAGCTATCCCTCTGCCCATTACTTCACTGGGTGTTAGGTGCCAGACCTGAACACCTTTATCTTTGTACTGTCCTTTTACACATTAACTTGTTTATTGGCTCCTCAGAGCAGCTTTCCAAAGTCCAAGCAGGTTTTGTTTAATTAGATAATCTCTCGCCCCAGCTTGCTAGTAAGCGCTTCTTTTCTCCTTCCTCATTTCTTTTTTGCTTACGAGTTTTGAAAATGTAAGGCTGCTACTTCCTTTACTTTGACAGGGAACCCTTTCTGAGTAGCTTCCTCATTTCATTCAAATCTCCCTTTGTAAAGTTTAGTGACATGGTGACAGTTTTTGGACAAGGAGCCGTTTGAACTGGGGTCAGGTTGAGTATTACCGAATGGCTCACCTACAAGACTGAAGTCAGATTGAACTGAAGAGCCATGGATCTGCTATTTGGTGTTTAGGATAAACCCACCCTTGCCCTTCCTCTAAAATCCAGAGACAAATGGGTAGGTTAAACCTGGGGCTCCATGTGGCCCTAAAGGGGCAGAGATGCAGTTCACCCCAAGCTTGTGATGTATATGGCTGCAGCATGCATGGGATCTAATGACAGGCTGACGCTCTAGTCCTGTATCCTTGGGACCAGTCCAGAGCCAAACCAGAGAGTTTGCTGAACCATGGGATGTCAGCATTGTCTATCAGTGTTCCCAGCACTGCCACTGCTTAGACGACATCGAGAGGAACATTAGAACTAAAGAGCAGCCCAGAGCACTGAGCGCCGGGACCGGGGGCTGCAAACAAACTTTATGGCACCACAGGAAGCTTGGCCACCCCCATGACCAGTGGACATTCGGTAAGGAACATCCCGTCAGACCAGACGGTGCCAGGCTAGAGGTTCAGCTTGTAGTGAATTTCCAGTAAGTGCCAATAATAGTGAAAGCAAGGACTGCAGGAGTAAGAGACAACAAGAAATTGTGTCAATCATTTGGGGGAAGAATAGTGCAAAGAGACAGAAGGAAAGGTACGATCTAGCCCAGGGTTCCCAACCTATGGGTTGCAACCCAAATATGGGTCACCATTACATTTCAAAGGGGTCGCCAAGTGTCTCCCCAGGTGGCTCTCCCCCTGCTCTTCCCCCCCCCCCCTTTTTGAATTGTCCTGGGTCACCAAGTCTTCCTGAATTGTCAAGATGGGTCCCCCTCTGGAAAAGGTTGGGAGCCGCTGAGTAGACAGACTGTGGATGCAGCTGTGTTGGTTCTTGGCCAATCAAAGGTTTTAACTGGAGAGTCTGTTAGCCAGTGCCCCAGGCATAGCTAGGTAAGCGGCTGCCCTGTAGGGATCAGAAAAGAAATGACTGCCTAGGACTGCAAGGGGTCCCCAGAGTGGGGAAAGCCTCGGAGATGGCTCCGTGGAAGAGGGAGGCAGGGAAGAAGCTGACGGAGGCAACAACCAGCTTTCCCCCAAACAGCACTGACTCCTTCAGCATCAGTTGCGCAAAAGCCAAGAGACAGCAGAGGAGAAGCCGGAGAAAGACAAACTGTGCTTGGAAGCCCAGCAACTTGCAGACCAAGAGGAGCAATCGGAGAGCGAAGATCAGTGTTAGAGCCCAGTTTAACATGCATCACCTGCCGATTGCTGGGGTCACAAGAGCACCTTCTGCTCACAAGCTAGAGAATTCGTGTTCAGGGTCACAGGCCAACAACTGGGATTAAATATGCCAGCACGTGTGCACTGCTGAGGGATTGGAGGGGAGTCACCAGAGCGGTCCTTGCAATTTATGGGGCCCTGCACAACATACCTGAAGCTGCCCCCCATGTGACTTCTGCTGGGGTTCAAGGGGTTCCCCCCCACTCCCTCCTCCCCCTGCATGTTCTGTCAGGGCTCCCCCCCACACACACACAGCCTCTGCCAGGGCTTCCCCCCCACCCTCCACACAGCCCCTGCCTGTATTCAGGGATTCCCTCCCACCCCCTCTCTACTTCTGCTGGGGCTCAGGACTGCCCTTGAACTGACCCCCAACCCCCACAGGGTTTCTGCTGCTTGGGGCTTTCCTGGGCCAGCAGGGAGCCATGAGCTCAGTGGCTGGCAATGAATAGGAGCACATGGGAGGGGCAGGAAGACAGGAGCTGTGATAGCAGCTGTCTAATGTCTCTGGTAACAGCTGTGTGACTGCAGGATCCCTGGGCCACATCCCCCCCAGCACCTTCCTTTACCACAGCATCTCCCCCCTCCCCCCACAGCACTGTTTCCTCCCACCACACCTCCCCCCCAGCACCTTCCTTACCACAGCATCTCCCTCCTCCCCCCCCAGCACCTCCCTCCTCCCACCACACCTCCCCCCCAGCACCTTCCTTACCCCAGCATCTCCCTCCTCTCCCCCCAGCACCTCCCTCCTCCCACCACACCTCCCCCCCAGCACCTTCCTTACCCCAGCATCTCCCTCCTCTCCCCCCAGCACCTCCCTCCTCCCACCACACCTCCCCCCCAGCACCTTCCTTACCCCAGCATCTCCCTCCTCTCCCCCCACCACACCTCTCCCCCAGCACCTTCCTTACCTCAGCAGCTCCTCCAAACCTCTCAGTACACCTTTGTTCCCTCCTCCTCCAGCAAACACAAGGGAAGTCATTTTAAATGGTCTCAACTGGCTCTTAATTGACTCCAGGTGTTCTGATCAGCCTGGCTCCCTTCAGCCTGGGAGCCTCTTAATTGGTTCCAGGTGTTTTAATTGCCCTGACTGCTCTGACTGATTGTAGCAGGTTCCTGCTGATTCTGGATCAGCCCAGGTCTGGGAACAGGGACCTATTGAATCTGGGGCTAATAGATTTCCCTTTGATCCCTCTGGCCAGACCGTGTTGCAGTATATAATTCTAGGTTAGTAAATTCTGCTTTCGTGACAAAGAGATTACACTACGGTACTGGTGTACCAAGGGGGTCCTAGGGGCGCACTTCTGAGAATGTCAATTCAGGGCTCATTGCTTGGAAACAGGGCTGGCGGGCCTCTGCTATAAGACACACCAAGGCAGTCACAAAGAGCACATCTGTCACCACACTGGCTAAGGAGAAGTCATACAAGCAATTCCCACAGACACTCCAGAGGTGCAATGAGGAAGCTCTTCAGGAAAGCGCTAAGGCCAAGAGTAAAGGCAGAAACACCCTGAAATTTAGCTACCTATGAAAACAGTGGCTAGCTCATGCAAATTACTGAGTAAAAGGGACTCAGGAAGAGAATAGTAAATACCGAGGTTCGAGGGCTCACTTGAGCTTGAGAGAAATTCTTTGGGATTTGGAAACCCAGCCCCAGCCAAGCCAAGGGCACGAACTAACACGGCAGCAGGCGATGCGTAAGAGGCAAACGAGGAAGGCTTAGATGACGTTTGTACAGGGAACAGCTGAAAGTATAAACACAGCAAGACATTTTCTAGCGGGAGCAGGGAATCCACAAAAGACGCCCTGGTTTGCTGACTCGCGAGGGGGTTAAATACAGCAGCAATGGGCATTAGTCCTTTCAGAAAAGCCTCCAGCGTAGCTGTAAACATCGTACGTGACCCTGGCTAAACTGCTAATTCCTCTTCCTTTGAAGAATGTCCCTTTTAGCCAGGCTAGCCCCAGCTGCCGCAGTTCTCTCAGGCTGCACCTTTCTCTGCTGGACTGAAAACTTCTAAACGCGTCCCCAGGGGCCCGGCCATGCAGCACCTGCCCTGTCCACACAGCCGCCAGGTCACCCTCTGCCCACCAGGGCCCGCAGCAGCTCCGCTCTGCACCATGATGCACAGGGGTTCGACAGGGAGAGTGCCGGCTGGAAGGAAGCACGGCCAGCCCCTAGGGCCTTCAGGGAGGGGCAAGGGGCGAGGCCGCGCAGGCACAGGAGCATGGTGGGGACACGACACGGGCCTCCCTTGCCCCGGCTGGTGGTGGCTGCGGCGTGGACACCAGGAGCTGAGGTCTGCAGGAAGGGGAGTCTGTGCCGCTGGAGCAGGAGTGTCCGTCCAGCTGCGCTCACCCTCTCTGAGCTGTGATGGCCACTCCCAGAGGGTCGTAGGGCTGGATTTGGGGCAGAAGGGGAAGGGAGCAGGGCTGGATTTGGGGCAGAAGGGGAAGGGAGCAGGGCTGGATTTGGGGCAGACGGGGAGGGAAGCAGGGCTGGATTTGGGGCAGAAGGGGAAGGGAGCAGGGCTGGATTTGGGGCAGAAGGGGAAGGGAGCAGGGCTGGATTTGGGGCAGAAGGGGAAGGGAGCAGGGCTGGATTTGGGGCAGGCGGGGAGGGGAGCAGGGCTGGATTTGGGGCAGGCGGGGAGGGGAGCAGGGCTGGATTTGGGGCAGAAGGGGAAGGGAGCAGGGCTGGATTTGGGGCAGAAGGGGAAGGGAGCAGGGCTGGATTTGGGGCAGAAGGGGAAGGGAGCAGGGCTGGATTTGGGGCAGGCGGGGAGGGGAGCAGGGCTGGATTTGGGGCAGGCGGGGAGGGGAGCAGGGCTGGATTTGGGGCAGACGGGGAGGGAGCAGGGCTGGATTTGGGGCAGACGGGGAGGGGAGCAGGGCTGGATTTGGGGCAGACGGGGAGGGGAGCAGGGGTGGATTTGGGGCAGATGGGGAGGGGAGCAGGGGTGGATTTGGGGCAGGCGGGGAGGGGAGCAGGGCTGGATTTGGGGCAGACGGGGAGGGAGCAGGGGTAGATTTGGGGCAGAAGAGGAGGTGAGCAGGGCTGGATTTGGGGCAGACGGGGAGGGAAGCAGGGCTGGATTTGGGGCAGACGGGGAGGGAAGCAGGGCTGGATTTGGGGAAGACGGGGAGGGGAGCAGGGCTGGATTTGCCTCCACCGAACTGGGAGTTTGCGTCTGTCCCAGGTGTGGAATAATGGCCCCTTCAATTCTAGATGCACACGTGCAAATTTTCCTTTATTCAACATGGCCGTGACCTGGTCCGGGGCTAATGCCAGATGGCTGGGGACAAGATGGCAGCCGTTCCCCTGCCACAGGGAAGGTCCCTACCTTTCCGTAGCAGCGGGCTGGGCAGGGACCTGGGAGGAGGTGGGGGCCCAGCACCGCGGAGGGAGGTTGTGGCAGAAGGTGGACGGCAGGGCGGGACTAACGCTCAGTGCACTAGACACACAGCTCGCTGGGCTTGGGACCCCTACGGAACCGCTTGGTGAATTGTCGCTGGGTGCCAGGGCCCCTCAGACAGCTAGGCAGGTTTCGGAGCCGCGCGGGGGAGGGCCCAGAGCAGGGGTACCAGGAGCTGCCGGAGCCAGAGGACGCGTTTCTGCTCCTGAGATGAGCAGGAGGAAACCTGAGGTCACCTCTGATGAAGTCTGCCAAGCGCACAGGAGTTGGAGGAGCAGGAGGCAGTGGAGGGGAGGCCCTGGATACAGGGGTCTGGCTCGCATGGCCAAGCGGGGCCCAAGCAAACGGGGTGTTCCGATAGGGGGCAGCTGCCCCAGGGCCTGGCTATTCAAAAATGCCCTGGGCTCTCAGCTGCCTCTACTACAGCAGCAGCAGCAGGAGCCCCGGGGCCTTTCAGTCGCCGCTGGAGCACAGCATGGCACGCTCCGGGCAGCCTGCCCCGTGTGCACCAGGCACCTGCCCCTTCTTCCCAAAGCCCCGCCCCCGCCCCCTGCCTGGAACCAGCCCCTTCCCCCTCTCCTCTCCCCATGCCCAAGGGCCTGGCAAGGCTTTTGCCCCACCTACCCCACCTGCATGGCCCCACCCCACCTGCATGCAGGGATAAGGAATGACGGCCATGACGGCCATAGCTACAGATAGGGGGGTGCTGTCCTGAAAGAAATTTGGGGTCCTAGGGAATACGAGCTCCCGCCGGGATGTTTCCGAGGGGTAGGCGTGTTAGCCTGTTTCAGCAATACAGCCTGTTCCTGAGTGTCCCGGCTCGTGGACTGTGTGTAAGCAAGGCCTGGCAGCCTCCCAAGCTCAGAGAGAGCCAGGCATCATCTTCCAAGACAGCTGGCAGCTCCCTGATGATGTGCTGGAGAGGTTTCAGTGGGCACTAGTGGTGTTCGGTTACTTTCCCTGTGGGGTCTGTCCTGTATCAGGCAACTTCTGGGTACTTGTCCAGTTCTGTCCATCTAATATGGGGTATGTCTACACTACAGCGCTAATTCGAACTAACGCGTCTAGAACTAAAAACTAGTTCGAATTAGCGTTTTGCTAATTCGAACTAGCATGTCCACATTAAGTGGACCCTGACCTGGGGTTAAGGATGGCCGGAAGCAGTGCTGGCAGGGCATCAGAGGAGGACTTAAGAGCGTGGAGCTGCTGCCTCAGGCTAGCCGAGGGCTGTGCTTAAAGGGACCCGACCCCTCACCCCGGACAGACAGTTCTCAGGGGTGCTCCGCTTGCAAAGCAGTCCTGGCTTGGAGTACCCGGAGTGCCCACACTGGGCACATCACAGCACTCGGCCATCAGCCCGGCTGCACTTTCCGCAGGCTGCCATCTGGGGAGAGGGGGCAATTGGGGTGGCTGCAGGAGAGCTTCCACCCCCAAAAGCCGGCAGAGCCAGCCCAGTCCTCCCCACCGGGTCTTTATTTTTGAACACACGTGTCCTTTATTTTGTACATCAAGAAGGGGGGCTAGGGAGGGGTAAGTGGAAGGAGGTGAGGGAGCAATGGGGTACGAGCCCCCGATGGGGAGGACTGGGGTGGCTCTGCGGGCTCCTCGGGGTAGAAGCTCTCCTGCAGCCCCTCGATTGACCCCGGCATGTGCAGCCGGGCTGATGGCCGAGTGCTGTGATGTGCCGAGTGTGGGCATTCAGGGCACTTCAAGCCAGGACTGCTTTGCTGTCTCTCATCGAGTTAGACAAGTGAGCGGGGAACCCCTGAGAACTGTCTGTCCGGGGTGGGTCGGGTCCCTTGGCTAGCCTGAGACAGCAGCTCCACGCTCTAAGTCCTAATCTGATGCCCTGCCAGCACTGCTTCCGGCCATCCTTAGCCTCAGTTCAGGGTCCACTCAGTGTGGACATGCTAGTTCGAATTAGCAAAACGGTAATTCGAACTAGTTTTTAGGTCTAGATGCACTAGTTCGAATTAGCTTAGTTCGAATTAACTAATTCGAATTAATTTAGTTCGAATTAGTTTTATAGTGTAGACATACCGTGTATGAGGCCTGAGCAAAGGCTGTTGACTCTTAGTAGCAGACTTGAAAGTTGCCAAACTTCAGGACAAAATCTTCAAAACCAGACTGCAGAGCTGGAACTCAGATGGGAACTTGTATCAGAGGGGTAGCCGTGTTAGTCTGAATCTGACGTGCATCTGACGAAGTGGGGTTTTGACCACGAAAGCTTCTGCTCCAACACTTCGATTAGTCTATAAGGTGCCCCAGGACTCCTCGCCACATGGGAACTTGACACTATCAGTCTGGGTCTGGACATGAGAACGTACTGGGTCAGCCCAAACAGCTGTCTAGCCCAGTGTCCGGTCTGCCCACAGCGCCAGTGCCAGGTGCCCCAGAGGGAGGCAAGGGAACAGGGAATCCTCATGGGATTCCCTCCCCTGTCACCCATTCGTAGCCTGTGACAGTCCTCCTTGCCCAGTCTGGCCAACAGCCACTGATGGGCCGGACCCCCATGGACTTATCTAGGTCTGAAGAGAGACCAGGAGTGGTTAGCTCACTACAAAAAGTAACTTTCCCTCTTTCGGTCATTTTCACCTTCTCATCAGCTGTTGGGAGTGGGCCTGGTCTGCCCTGATTGAATTGACCAGGTTCCTCTGCATACACACCCACCTCCACTGTCTGCCTGCCCATGAAACCTGACCTTTCCCTCCCTGCGTCTGACACGTGGGCTCCCGCCCACCAAAGCAGATGCCCAAATAAACTGGTTAGTCTTTAAGGGCACCCGAGGACCATTGGCACCCTGCTGCTTGGATGTGCTGAGAGCGCCAGAGAGCGATGCAGGCGGGGAGACTCTGGAGGCAGAGCAGAGGAGGGGTTTACCGCTGGATTTGACACGGGTGGAATCCTGCATCCAGTTCTGGAACCAGCATTACAAATGGTGCCGCTGCATTGGAGAGGGATCAGGGGAGAGCCACGAGAATGCTGAAAAGTTGAGAACACGTGCACGGGCGAGAGACGCGGCCTCAGGCTGCCTAGCAGGGCGCTGAGAAGGTTCGTGGGTGACATGGACAGTCTGCCAGTAGCACACGGTGAAAAGAAATTGGATCCTGGGCTCTTTCAATGAGCAGACTGAGATCCAGTAGCTCCAAGGTGAAGCCAGACAAATGCCAACTGGAAATGAGACAGGAGTTCGGGTGTGAGAGTAACTAACCCCCGGAGCAAGGCACCAGGGCTCTGTGGATTCCCCGTCACTGGTCATTTTGAAAACAAAACTGAATGTTTTTCTAAACCATCAGCTCTGGGAATTCCTTGGGGGCTGCGCTCTTAGGAGAGCTGCCCACGTGATCCCAGTGCTCCAGCCCAGCCTTGGAATCTACTAATCCCCTAACTTGTCATCCACTGAATCCTGTCCCAGCTTTTCCAGCATTTTGCCTGGGATTGATGTCAGGCTAACTGGCCTCTCGTGACCCAGGTTGTCCTGCTGGAAATGGCCCAGCATTAGCACTTCCAGTCCGGTGGGATTTCCCTGCAATCATCCTCCATCACAGTCATTTGCAGAACAGTGATAGAAATGTAGCCGTCTTAGTCTGGTGTAGCTGAAGCAAAAGACAGGACTATGTAGCACTTTAAAGACTAACAAGATGGTTTATTAGGCGATGA
The DNA here is from genome assembly GCF_052426305.1 of Pelodiscus sinensis. Classification (NCBI taxonomy): domain Eukaryota; kingdom Metazoa; phylum Chordata; order Testudines; family Trionychidae; genus Pelodiscus; species Pelodiscus sinensis. The sequence continues at coordinate 9,557,764 of NC_143072.1, read as the reverse complement.
GTTTTCGTGGGCCAGACCCACTTCCTCAGATCAAATAGTGGAAGAACATTTTCACAACCATATATGCCAAAGGATACAGTTAAAAAAATGAACACATATGAAAAGGACAAATTTACCTCCTCCTCCATCCCCCTTCTGTTCTGAAATTTGATTTGTCCTTTTCATATGTCCAGGTGTCCAGGAGCTCCGTGAGAAAATGCTCGTGGCGGCTGTGTGACCCTGTTCTTTTGTTATTAGTTTTCTGAGAGTTTTCTTGAAAAAACATTATAAGATATAAAACCAGAATTCCAAAACGCTGTCTATTTCTTTGGGTACCTATTGAATTAAAAATCACAATATTTTAAGGGCTCTGACAAATGTTCAGGACCCCATCGGGCAGGCGTGGGCAGGGGCAGCGACTCACAGAAAAATCAGGGGGGGGGCCGCCCGCAAGCGAAAAGGAAAAACCCCTCAGTGACGTGGCCTCCGACTGAGAAGGAAGAAGACCGTCCCCACATTCCCCCGACATGTCAGAGCCTAGGCAGGCCCAGACTAGTCGATTTTGTGTGCTCCAGCCCCATGGGAGGACCATGGGGGTGCTCCCCAATTCTGAGCGGGAGCCCCGAGCCTTGGGGGACGGATCCAAGCAAGCCGGGGGCCGCCCCACCCCTGCCATAGGTGCCCTGGGGCTGAAAGCATTTGGGAGCCCGGCCCCAGAGGCTAAGGAACGGCACCGTACAACGCAGCCCTCTTGCCCTGCCCAACTCACCCGCTGCGGGGAAGTGGGAAGGAGTGGGCATTCCTCAGCTCGCTGTGGGAAAGAAGCAGTAAACATTTCCTCCTGGCCCAGCCTCTGCCTAGAGGTGCTTCCCCTTGCCTGAGCCCAGCTCCACCTGGGTGAGTGCCCGCCCCGAGCTCTCAGCAGCTGCTATAAAAGGCCCAGGAGCTGAGCCACCGTCCCCAGCTGCGCAGAGATGGCAGGTGAGCCGCTTTCCTTTCCACTCGGGTTTGTGGCTTGGCCTGGGGACCGCCATGGGCAGCGTTTCTGAGGGAGGGCTCGAAACGCCTTGTGTGGCAAGGAAAAGGCAGGAGTGGGGCGGGGGGAGACAGAGAGATGGGGAGAAAAGGAGCCCCCTCTCCCCCCAGGGACATCCCTTCCAGGAGACTTCACAGTACAGGGCTGTGAGGGAAAAGTGCAAGAACCTTCCCAGTGTGCAATGGAGGCTCCCTGCCCCTTTCCCTCCCCGGCCTGGCGGAGCCTCACAATTCCTGTTGCTTAGTGATTGATGGAACGGGGTCTCAGTAGCACGTCTAAAATGTACGTTAGTGCTGAGTCCTCTACTGGCGGGCGGTCCTTTACCAGCGTGCTCTCCAGTCCCTGGGACTCCCAGGGTGCGTCTACACAGCAACGTTATTTCGCAATAATGGCCGAGCGTCTACACGGCTTATTACGGCGTCGGTAAGCCTCATTCTACGAAGAATAACGCCCATTCCGAAATGAGGCCTGTGGAGACGCTCCACTTCTGCTGTTTCAAAATAGCCCCTCCCCAGGGCCATTCTAAATCATTCCTCCTGGGGCTCTAAATCAAGATAGCACGGCTACGTTAGGGGAGCTGCCGCGGTCTCATTTTGAGGCCTCCCTGCAGTGTAGATGTGCTATTTCGGAATAAGCTATTCCAGAATAGTTATTCTGAAGTAGCTCATTTTGAAATAACCCTGCAGTGTAGACGGAATTTCTGCCCTCAGTGACATAGTGTGGCAGTGAGTTCCCCAGTCTAATTACACACCAGGTGAAACAGCGTTTCTTTGAGTGCCATTTGGGAATGTTCCACTTGTTCATTTCCTCACACGGCCCTTTTTTTCTTGTCTCGTGAGTCAGGAAGAATAGAAGACCCGTGTGTCCCTTCTCTGCGTAGCTGCGTATTCTGCAGGGCACTTGTGGGCCCATCAATATTTACATTTGCCCAACAAGCCCGTTTTAAGAGCCAGTTTCAGTTACTTACAGACTTGACAAACTTTCACTTTTGGCCAAAATGGTCCGTGACGTGTGCTTGTCAGTTCCGGGGGGAATGGCTTATCCACGTCTCATGCTGAGATTAGGGGGCAATAAAATCAGCCTCATCGGAAAAAACGCGTCCAGACGTGTAACTGAGAAGTACTCGTGTCTCTGTGCTACCTTCCCGACAAGCCAGCTCCTCCGTGCCACAAACCTGGGCATCTCAACTTAGGGGGGTCTTTTGACTTAGCGCCTGGGTGCTCCACTTCTCCCCTGTACCAGGGGGTGGGAACCCCTCCCGGGTCCCAGGTCTAGTGAGCGTGGGCCAGTTATTGATTTTGTTCAGAAATTGCAGCCGTAAACCCCGTCGGCAGCCTCGGGAGGACGTGAACACGCGTTTTCAGAGCGGGCAGTAAACGGGCCCACGCGGGGCAGGATGTTGTGCAAGTTCTCAGGGAGTCTGTCCTGTGCGAGGCGGGGGCAGGCCCGGGGAGACAGGCAGCCTGGCAGTGCGGATGCAGAAGAGGAGCCACGTTTGTATGGGCCCCTCACTCGGGTATTTCCCAACCTCTGAATGGCCACGTCACGGCTCCGTGCTCAGTGCGCACTCCCCTGCTATCCAGTGCATTCTTCTCTTCCCCTTTCCTTCCCAAAACCTCTCCTGTCTCCTCACGCACCCCCCCATCTACCTCCACTCACCCAGCCTGTCCTCCCCTCAGCTCAGTGTCCTCGCCAGCTCTTCTTGGCCTCCCCGCCCGCTGCCTTGTGCTGAACCCCCCACCCAGCTCAGTTCCCAGACTAAGAACTGCTCCCACCAGCCTCCCCCAAGTTCACACCCCTCCCTCCTGGCCGGCCCCCTGCCCACCTGACACACTCCCCATAACCGCCTCAGGCTCAGAGCCCCTCCCTTCTCAGAACCCCCTCTCCTGACCCCCAGCTCTAAAACCTCCCTTTCTCCCAACATTCCCAGGCCCCAGAATGCTGAACTCTCACCCCTCCATCCAACCTCCCATCTCCCAAGCCCACAATCCCCAGCGCTCCGGTCAGAAATCGGGATCGCCAGCCTCACGCAGCCAGTACCAGCCCGGCTCCAAGCCCCTGAGAGCAGGATACACATAGTGAGGGATACACAATGGCTGCGTCTAGACTGGCAAGTTTTTCCGCAAAACGTCCGCTTTTGTGCAAAAACTTGCCAGCTGTCTACACTGGCCGCTTGAATTTGTGCAAAAGCACCGACGTTCTACTGTCTGAAATCAGTGCTTCTTGCGCAAATGCTTTGACGTTCCCGTTCGGGCATAAGCCCTTTTCCCGAAACGTTTTTGCGCAAGAGGGCCAGTGTAGGAAGCTAAAAACTGTTTTGTGCAAAAAAGCCCCGATGGCGAAAATGGCGATCGGGGCTTTCTTGAGCAAAACCGCATCTAGATTGGCACAGACGCTTTTCAGCAAAAAGTGCTTTTGCGGAAAAGCGTCCTGCTAATCTAGACGCTCTTTTCCGCAAATGCTTTTAACGGAAATACTTTGCCATTAAAAGCATTTGCGGAAAATCATGCCAGTCTAGACGTAGCCAGAGTATAGTTTGTTTTCTGGGTTCTGAGTGTACCCAGAGACGTGGAGACCACTGACAAGGGCCAGGGACGTTTGCTCTACAGCCTGAGCCGAGAGCCAGCTGGTTTTGTGCGCATGCAGTAGAGGCACATGGCTTAGCCCCTCAGGTCTCAGGGTCCCTCCCTCCTGCCAACGACCGGATCTGCTGGCTCTGCAGGAACACGTAGCGTGTACTCTGCATCACACATGGGACCACCAGACCATTTGACCTGTCCCTCCCGGGCCAGTGAGCCCCACCCAGCTACCCTGGTACTGAGCCCAGTCGATTGGCTTGTACTAAGGCAGTGGTCCCCAACGCGGTGCCCGCGGGTGCCATGTCGCCCGCCAGGCCATTTCTGTGTGCCCGCCGAGTGATCGGGGCCAGCCCCGCCCCCGGGCACGTGGTGCATGGGCGGTGCCAGCCCCTGGGCGCGCAGCGTATGGGCGGCCCCGCCCCCGGGTGCATGGCGCAAGGGCTGTGCCAGCCCCGGGCACGCGGGGTATGGACGTCCCCGCCCCTGGGCACACAGAGCAGGAGCGGTGCCGGCCCAGGCGTGCAGCACGTGGGCGATGCCGGCTCCTGGGCATGCGGCACAGGAGCAGCACCGGCCCCGGGAGTGCAGCCCAAGGGTGGCACCAGCACTGGGCACGCAGCGTATGGGTGGCCCTGCCCCCAGGCGTGTGCGCAGCCCCATCCTGGCTGCGTGCGCGGCCCCACCCCTGTGTGCCCTTCACATGAGTGGCCCTGCCTTCAGGTGCCCGGCAGCCCCAAAAGGTTGGGGACCTCTGGACTAAGGTATTGCAGCCTGCCAGAGGCTGCGCCCTTGCGAGGTGCAGGCGGGACACAGGGCACCAGGGAACCGATCGTGGGAACATGCCCAGATGCTCTGAGCCAGCTCCCATGCTGCAGAGGAAGGGAAACCCCCAAACAAACAGCTCCTGCCAATGTGGCCTGCAGGCAGAACCCGTCACCCACCAGCTGAGACTCCCAGCAAATGTTCTCAGCCAAGGCAGGCTGCCTTCCAGACTCCCATACAAACCGGCAGGGCAGCTGGTCTCTGACTGTGGGTGGCTGGCACCGAAGGCCTCTACCTCCTGTACGCAGGGCTAATAAGCCAGGTGCATCTGTGTTTCTCTCCAGGGATGAAGCCAGGGATTCTCCTCTTCACAGTCTTGGTGGCCTTGAGCTTGTGCCTGGCAGCTGGATCTTCCGTAAATGGTATGGTCCCCTTTCTTCTGTACCTGATGTTCTGCTTTCGGGATCTAAGATGTGAGGTTGGTTCCAAACTCAGTGGGCCCCCACCCAACCTATATGCATCTGAAGTGCCTGTGTTCCCCGCAATAAAACATCGGCCTGGGACGTGTATATTTGCTGTGGGTAGACCTACTCATGATCCCCTTTTACAGACGGGAACACTGAGGCACGGAGAAGGTCATGCCTGGCTCTGGGACACAAAGAAAGTCACATACAGCAGAGCCAAGAACGAAACGCAGGTCCCCTAATGCAGCCTGCTAGGGCCTGAGCTCCAGGCAACGGACTCAGTAATGTCCCTTGTGGTGAAACAAAATGGATTGGCAGCAGCATGAAAATGGCTCGTCTCCCTAAATGGGTTGTTTTGCATCAGCCCCCTCCCTCAAAAAGTAGCATTTGGTTGGGAAAGTTTTGGCAACACCAGCGCAGCTCGTTTTTCGGATGCTCCATTCCCTGCTTATACTCTTGCAAAATTTCAGTTCTCAGCTCAGGGAGGCACGAGAGCCCTTTAAGAAAATGGTTGGGGAAAAGTTGGCAAAACTACCTATTGTTCCCCTAGTCTTCATACAAACAGCTGCACTATTTTGCTTAAACTTGCCAGAAATGTTCAGCCGGAGACAGAAAAGCTGCGTCTAGATTGGCATGATTTTCCGGAAATGCTTTTAACGGAAAAGTTTTCCGTTAAAAGCATTTTCAGAACAGAGCATCTAGATTGGCACGGACGCTTTTCTGCAAAAGCACTTTTTGCGGAAAAGCGTCCGTGCCAATCTAGACGCGATTTTGTGCAAAAAAGGCCCGATCGCCATTTTCACGATCGGGGCTTTTTTGCGGAAAACAAATCTGAGCTGTCTACACTGGCCCTTTTGCGCAAAAGCTTTGCGCAAAAGAAACTTCTGCCTGAACGAGAGCAGCATAATATTTCCGCAAGAAGCACTGATTTCTTACAGTAGGAAGTCAGTGCTTTTGTGGAAATTCAAGCAGCCAGTGTAGACAGCTGGCAAGTTTTTCCGGAAAAGCGGCTGATTTTCCGGAAAAACTGGCCAGTCTAGACACAGCCAAAGAATTTCTGGAACATGTCAACCCCTGAAAGCTTTAAGGGGGCCAAGTTAGAGCAACAGAGAGAAAGGGCGATTCAATGGGAAGTCCAGGGCACATTCAATAGAAAGGGCCCCCACCAATGCCACCTGGAATGAGACCTCAGCTTATGCCCTGGGAAGAATTCACGCGCTCCTGGTAGCATTAACAGCGCGAGAGAACGGCCGTGATTAAACATGGCTCGGTGGGCTCTTGCGAGAGGCACAGAATCTGTGACAGATTTGATTTAAATTACGTCAGCATATGAAATAGACTGAATCAAACAGCCCCAACTCACATCTTCCTCCAACAAGCCGGCAAGTGATAATGGCCACAATGTAACTGGGTTAATAGCTAAAGGGAAATAAGGTACAAAACCCGCTTGTTGCAACACTAGGTATAGAAAAGGGAGTTCAGTTGCAATAAGGAAGCTCTTCAGAACAGCCCTACGGCCAGAGAAAAGGCAGAAACACCCTGAGATTTGGCTGCCTATGAAAACTGTGGCTGGAGTGTCCCATGCAAACTGCTGAGCAAAAGGGAACCAGGAAGAGAAGAGTAAGTGCCGAGATTCAAGGGCTTCTCTGAGCCAGAGAAAAATTCTTTGGGATTTGGAAACGCAGCCCCACCCAGCCAGTTAGCAAGAACACACTCTAGCAGTCAGAGGGAACCAAGGGAGGCTAAGATGGAGTAAATATTTGAAGGTATAAACAGAGTCAGAAATTCTCAAGCAGCAGCAGGAACCCTGCTGGAGAGCCAGCGGGATGGCTGACTCCCAGGGAGTTAAACAAAGCAGAAAAACTGAGGTTGTTGAAGAACTAAATGATTTCTGTCACCAGCCTCACATGTGCAGATACCTAGGCCAGAAGGGACCACTGCGAACACCACGTCCGACACAACCCACAAACTGGTCCCTAGATAATTCGTGCAGTCAGATCCCGGAGGACAAAGCACCGGTGCTGTGAATCTGCAGGAGTGTTTGTAGTTACCAGTATCCGAGCGGGGCTGCCCACGGTTTCCAGTTGGATACTGGGTATTATCATGGTGGAGCAGGAAGTTTAGCTAGTGAAAAAGAGCAGAGTAGCAGGCCGGTGGGAAAGGAGCAAGGGGTTAACTTGGTGGGAGCCTTAACAGAAGGGCACAAAAGGAGCCAAACATCTGAGTAGTTTGGATTTGGCGTTTGGATACTGCCAGATTGAACAGGTGCATGAGGGTCAAGAGCAAACCAACTTTTCTCACGCTCTGCGGCTTGTCTCAGACCTGCAGCAGACCTTCTGGACTCCTGGTTGCGTCAGACACGTTTCGAAGTAAATGATCTAACTCAAGCCACGAGAATTTAAGATGGACAGATATTGCAGCTGCATGCAGTCTTTGGGGGATCTAGCGTCTGCATGCAGCACCTGGTTTCTGTATTGCAGTGGGCCAGCGGTTGTTTGCAGCTCTAAGGGAGGATTTTTCATTGCTTCTCCAGGAACTGAAAACAGTTTGTGTGTGTGTGTGTGTGTGTGTGTGTGTGTGTGTGTGTGTGTGTGTGTGTGTGTGTGTTGGACGAGGAGGAGGGTGATTTAGATGAGTCACACAGGCTATACACATCTCGAGAGACTCGCCTCACTGTGAAATGCTCAGGGAGATTAGGGAAGCCACAAAATAAAAAAACTGGGGGATTCCAACTATCCTCATATCAACGGGGCACATGTCCCCTCAGGACTAGCTAGAGAGATAAAGTTACTTGACACCATAAACAGCTGTTTCTTGGAGCAGTGGGTGCTGGAGCCCGCCGGAGCAGAGGCAGTTCTCAATTTAGTCCTGAGTGGAGCGCAGGGTCTGGTCCCAGAGCACCACTTGGAAATAGAGACCACAATATAATTCAATGTAATATTCCTGTGGTGGGAAAAACACCACAGCAGCCCAACGCTGGGTCATTTAATTTCATAGAACACTAGGACTGGAAGGGACCTCGAGAGGTCACGGAGTCCAGTCCCCTGCCTTCACGGCAGGACCCAGCACCATCTAGACCAGCGGTTCCCAAACTTTTTGGCATCACGCCTCCTTTTTGATTTTTGAGAAACCCTCACGCCCCCTCCCAAAAAAAACAGCAGCAAAACTTGGGATGGGATTGACGGGGTGTGTGTAACTGGGTCGCCTCATGCCCCCCCCCCCCGGAAGTTCTTCATGCCCCCCCAGTTTGGGAACCCAAGATCTAGACCATCCCTGACAGATGTCTGTCTAACCTGCTCTTAAATATCTCCAGAGATGGAGATTCCACAAGCTTCCCAGGCAACTTATTCCAGTGTTTAACCACCCTGACAGGTAGGAAGTTTTTCCTAATGTCCAACCTAAACCTCCCTCGCTGCAGTTTAAGCCCATTGTTTAGTTTGGAAAGAAGACTGAGAGGGGACATGATAGAAGTCTTCAGGTATCTAAAAGGGTGTTACAAGGAGAAGGGAGAAAAATTGTTCTTCCTGGCCTCTGAGGAGAGGACAAGCAGCCATGGGCTTAAACTGCAGTCATCAATCAGTTTCACACGTAGGCTACGTCTAAACTACATCCCATTTCACGTGAAATGAGGAGTAACGGTAGTTCGAACTAGGAAGCCTAGTTCGAACTACCTAGTTCGTGCCCCATGTAGCCGCGCTGCACGGGGTTTGAACCAGCGGGGTTTTAAAAATGGCGGCTCCCTGCTTATGCAAATGAAGTCCGGGAAATTCAAATCCCGGGCTTCATTTGCAAGTGCGGTATGCCTACATTACCCCGCTAGTTACTTGCTCCATTATCTTCCCTGGCACAGAGTTTAAACTAATTGGTCTGTAGTAGTTTCCCGGGTTGTTCTTATTTCTCTTTTTATAGATGGGCACTAGATTTGCCCTCTTCCAGTCTTCTGAAATCTCTCCCGTTTCAAAGATGATAACTAAAGGCTCAGATACTTCCTCTCTCAGCTCCTTGAGTAGTCTAGGATACATTTCATCAGATCCTGGTGACTTGCAGACATCTAACTTTTCTAAGTAATTTTTAACTTGTTCTTTTTTTATTTTATCTTCTAAACCTACCCCCTTCCCACTAGCATTCTCTGCGTTAGGCATTCCTTCATCATCAGACTTCTCGGTAAAGACCGAAACAAGAAGTCATTAAGCAAGAAACCATTAAGTCATTTCAGAAGGGAGAATTACACAAAAATTAGATTGTTAGTTAAACAGAAATTATAAGGTAGAGTGTAAAAGGTAAAATCCTTGCAACCTGCATGGAAATTTTTCAAAAACACCATATTGGAGGCTCAACTTAAATATATATCCCAAATTTAAAAAAGAAACATAGTAAGTGAATGAAAAAAGTGCCACCGTGGCTTAACAACCAAGTAAAAGAAGCAGTGAGAGATAAAAAGGGGACGTTAAATCCTAGTGAGGAAAATAGAAAGAGCATAACATTCTGGCAAAAGAAGTGTAAAAATATCATTAGGAAAGCCAAAAAGGAGTTTGAAGAACAGCTAGCTGAAAACTCAAAAAGTAATAGCAATGTTTTTAAGTCCATCAGAAGCAGGAAGCTGCTAAACAGCCAGTGGGGCCCCTGGCAATCACGATGCCAAAGGAGGACGATAAAGTCATTGAAGAGAAACTAAATTAATTCTTTTCATGAGTTTTCAGGGCTGAGGTCATGAGGGAGATTCCCAAATGTGAGTCATTCTACGCAGGTGACAAATCTGAGTAACTGTCCCAGACGGAGGTGTCATTAGAGGTGGTTTGGGAACAAATTGATAAACTGAACAGTGACGAGTCACCGGGACCACATGGCATTCAGCCAACAGTTCAGAAAGAACTCAATTGTGAAATTGCGGAACTGTGGACGGTGGTTTGTTGCCTACCCTTTAAATCGGCTTCCGTACCTAATGACAGGAAGATAGCTAATGTGATGCTGATCTTTAAAAAGAGCTCTAAAGTGATCCTGGTGTTACAACCCAGTAAGTTTAACTTTAGTACGGGGCAAATTGCTTGAAACTATAGTAAAGAACAGAATTGTCAGACGTAGATTAACATGCTTTTTTACATGGTTTCTGGAAAGGGAAATCCTGCCTCGCCAATCTACTAGAATTCTTTGAGGTGGTCAAGAAGCACGTGGCCAAGGGGATAGAGTGTACTTAGATTTTCAGAAAGTCTTTGACACAGTCCCGCACCCAAAGCTCTTAAGAGAAGTAAGTTGTCATAGGGTAAGAGGCAAGGTCCTCTCATGGATTGAGATGGGGAGAGGTAACTCATGGTGTCCCATAAATGATCTGGAGAAACAGGGAGGTGACAAAATTTGCAGATGACAAAAAACTGCCTAAGCTAGTGAAGTCCAAAGCAGACTGTGAAGAGCTTCAAAGGGATCTCACAAAACTAGCTGACTGGGCAACAAAATAGCAGATGAATTTTAATGTTGATAAAATTCATCTCTACGTACAAAATGTGATGGGGCCTAAATTAGCTGGTACCACTCGAGAGAGAGCCTGAAGTCGTGGAGAGTTCTCGGAAAACAGCCACTTGGTGCGCAGCAGCCGTCAAAAAAGCAAAGCGAAGTTGGGAATCATTAGGAAAGGGGCAGAGGCTAAGACAGAGACTATCTGCTTGCAGGGGAAGGCAGGGAGCTGTGCACCGTAACTCCCTGGTCCAGGGGCAGGAGGCACAGGTCTCTATCCGAGAGCCGTAGCTGGGAGTCAAAAACCCTTGGGGCACCCAGAGGTACAGTTACCTCACAGGCTCCCCTGGCTTCATTGGTTGCCATAAGACACGGGAGGGCCGTCTGGGAGATGTGGAAAGGGTTCCAAAACTTTTCAAGGAGTCCAGCTTGAAATTCTACAGCCGTTTGTAGGCTGCTACAGTGTCTACAAGTGTATGTCTACGCTAGCCCCCTAGTTCGAACTAGGGTGGCTAATGTCGGCATTCGAACTTGCAAATGAAGCCCGGGATTTAAATATCCCAGGCTTCATTTGCATGTTCCCAGGCGGGCACCATTTTTAAATCCCCTTAGTTTGAACTGACTGCCCACGGCTACATGTGGCAGTCAGAAGTTAATCCAAACTAAGTCCTTAGTTCGGATTAACTGTTACTCCTCCTGCAATGAGGTGTGTAGCCGCAGGCAGTCAGTTTGAACTAAGGGGATTTAAAAATGGCGCCCGCCCGGGAACATACAAATGAAGCGTGGGATATTTAAATCCCAGGCTTCATTTGCAAGTTTGAATGCCGACATTAGCCACCCTAGTTCGAACTAGGGGGCTAGTGTAGACATACCCACTGATTTTCTTGGAAGGCCCCGTCCAGTGGCTTTTGGGGGGTCACACATTCAATGAGAGGGAGCCTACGTATTTAGCTACAGAGAGGGGATATCCGGCTATTGCTAGTGCATAGTCAACCTGTGGAACTCCTTGCCAGAGGACATTGTGAAGGGAGGGACACTTGATGATTCCCTGTGCTGTTCACTCCCCAGGGGCACCTGGCATTAGCCGCTGTTGGAAGACAGGACAGTGGGCTGGATGGGCCCTTGGTCTGACCCATATGGCCGCTCTTATGGAAGCAATCCAGGCCCCACATCCCTGCCCCCCAGGGCCAGAGTTCAGTGTACACACCAGAGAGTGTGGCGGTGTCCCCTGATGAAGCCCAGCCCCTATGGAAATGGAGTCACAAACTGGCAGGATATTCACCAATCAGGCCTGGGAAGCCAGGTGGGGCTCCAGGTGCTCTGGGCAGGGTGCAGGCAGCGAGAGGAGACAGGGTCTGGTGAGCACATCTGGCAAGAACAGTCTAAGGGCCCTGACTTGTGTTCAGTCCACCAGCAGGTCTGAGCACAGCTGAGTGGTGGGAGCAGGGAGAAGAGACAGCAGCTGCAGACGCAGTTTGAGCTGAGCGCTGAAGAATGGCTGGCTCCAAAAAGCTTCGTTCTGTCCTCCTGAGGAGCTGGGAAGTGGGAACTCTAATTCCTGGAGCATGGGCCAGAACGGACCGTTCGATCTCTACTCCAAGTCGGCTAGATGGACAGGCCACTCGGTTTTGCCCCGTGGCCCCGAGTTTAACTTGGCTTTGTGGCTCCCTTTCTTCAGTGCTTGGAACCCTTTCAGTCTATGGAGCTATGGCAGAGAAACAACTTCCATCCAACTCCAGGCACGGCTTTAAGTGCCTGACGGGAACTGCAGCAGGGTCCCAGCATGGAGGACACCTGTGTTCCTCTCCCTGGGTGTGTGCGGGCAGTAGGTGGGCGTGCGCTGTCCTCACATCCTGCTGTTTCCTATCTTTGGGCCAGATGTCGTGGAGAAACTACCAGATCCCTTCTTTCTGAGCAGCACCAATGAGGCCAAGCAGCTGGTGGATGCTGCGTACAAGTACGAACGGGAAAAGTGAGTTCACTCTGTGTTATCCTTCCCCGGGGCGCAGAACGGGACAAGGGAGTTGTGTTATCCTTCCCCAGGGCACAGAACGGGACAAGGGAGTTGTGTTATCCTTCCCCGGGGAGCAGAACGGGACAAGGGAGTTGTGTTATCCTTCCCCGGGGCGCAGAACGGGACAAGGGAGTTGTGTTATCCTTCCCCGGGGCGCAGAACGGGACAAGGGAGTTGTGTTATCCTTCCCCGGGGCCCAGAACGGGACAAGGGAGTTGTGTTATCCTTCCCCGGGGTGCAGAACGGGACAAGGGAGTTGTGTTATCCCTCCTCGGGGCCCAGAACGGGACAAGGGAGTTGTGTTATCCCTCCTCGGGGCCCAGAACGGGACAAGGGAGTTGTGTTATCCCTCCTCGGGGCACAATTTTACACATAAACAGGTGAACACGATTCCGGTATTTGGGGAGTTTTGCTTTTGCACAAGTACAGGTTGGGTAAGGAGACATCAGCATTCAGGGGTTGTGAATGTTTTTTCTAGCGTGGATCTGTAGATCTGTAGGGTCAATTTAGAGCGAATTGCTTAGAGACAGGACTCGTACAGCCCAAGACAGCGGGTCCCCCACTACAAGGCACCAAACCAGTCACACAGAGCACTTCTATTTGCCACACTGGCTGACAAGGAGTCCTGCAAGCAATTCCCTAGACAGTCCAGTTCTCCCGGGCCAGCCCCAGTGCCGCTCGCGGTCCAGATGAGAGGCTACGAAAGCCAAACTCACCAACCCTGAACAAGTTCTTCCGATCCCAAAGGAGCAGCCACATTCCCAGGCCAACTTATCCCGCACATCTTACCCCCAAATTAATGCAGGGAGAGAGGGAGGGAGGCAGGGAGGCAGGGCCTCTGGCCTGCCTTTCCCCATATCATTGGTCTGACACGTAGCTCATCCACTGGCTCCTCCCTAGCACTCCCTAGGTACGTCTGAGAGTGTGTCTAGATTACAGGGTTTTGTCGACAAAATGATACCTGCGTCTACACTGCCACTGAGTTCTCTCAACATAATGTCGAGAGAACTCAGCAGCTTTGTCGACGGCGGTAAACCTCATTCTACGAGGAATAGCACCTTGTGTCGACAGAGTTCTGTGGACAGAGGGCGCTATTGCATCTACACTGTCCTTGCGTCTACACTGTCATGTCGGCAAAGCGGCTTTGTCGACAGAACTGGCTGTCGTCTAGACGCTCTTTGTCGACAGTATCTAACGACAAAACTTCTGTCAACAAAAGCCTGTCGACTAGACACACCCCAGACGTGTATCTAGAGGGCTTGTGAGAGCCGCTGCTTTTGCACGCAGCAGGCAATTGGCTGCGCTCTCACAGCTCCATAGAAGTGAGCAGGATTGTAGGTGAGACCATCACACAAAGCGTACAGAAAGCAGGGAGTGTCTGCCAAGCAGGGTCCCGGGTTGGGTGGTGTGTGCCGGGTGGCGCTGGCCTGGGAGCCCCGGCTCCGTAGGCCATCCAGGATCAAGTGGGCTGCTCCAGGCCTGCTCCTCACTGCTTGGGGCCTGGCTGTAATTCCCGCACTGCGATGCAGGGCTTGTTTCAGAGGGGTGGGCTGCGGCCAGCAGTGACTGGTGCACGCTTCAGGGTCCTTTGGTTTGCAGAAGCAAGAAGGAGCTGCCGAAAAAGAGCGCCCGCCCCTGCGACTTCCTGAAGCATTTGAAGGAGCCGGTGGCAGGAACCAGGTCTGCAATCCGAGCTGCCGATTACTTGGAAACCACCCTGAAGATCCTGAAGAAGAAGTTGCTTCGGATGGTGAAAGGGGAGTTTAACCTCACAGGTACGGGGAGCAGCAGGGGACCTGTCGCTGGCAGGAGAGCCCAGTGGTGGTTCTGCCCCAGGGTCTGAGCCACGGCTGAGCCAGGCAAGGCCTGGAGCCCCCTAAGGACAACGCAGTCAGTGCTGGCGCCGTCGCAAACCCTGGCAATGGAACCCACCTCCCGCCTCGGCCTGACACCTCCCGCTCAGGCTGCTCCCAGCAGGCCGTGACAAAGGCGAGGCGAGTGAGGCACTTGCGGCGGGCGCGGAGCTGAGGGGGCGCAGAGAAGGCAGCTCCTGCGCTGTCTGTGCTCGTGCCTCGCGCCACGTCAGCGCCTCGCCCACACCGAGGACGGTCTTCCCTCAGGCGCCAGATTAGCTAGTTACGACTCTGGCTCCCAGCTGCACACGTGCTAGTTGCCCGTCCAGTAAGGCCTTCTCTATACTAACCTAGAAGTTCAAATTCAAGCACGCAACTCCCACTCCGTGAATTGCATAGCTGGAGTCGACATCCTTAACTCGACCTTTGGTGCCTTCTCCATAGCAGGAGGTCTTATTCCTTGCACACTGAATACTGGTATCAGAGGGGGCACCCTCAGCATTTGATTTAGTGGGTCTCTACTAGACCCACTAAATCAAACTCTGGAAAATCAGTTGCTGCAGCATCAATCTTCCCAGTAGTGAAGAATAAGTTAAAGCTGATGCTCCAACACTTCAGTTAGTCTCTAAGGTGCCACAGGACTCCTCGCCGCTTTTGCAGATTCAGACTAACATGGCTCCCCCTCTGATACTTAATGTGGCCTAAATGTCCCAGAAGTTCCAGCTCCCACCATTTCCATTAGCTCCTCCAGGCAGGAATCCTAGAATCCTAGAACACTAGAACTGGCAGGGACCTCAAGAGTCATCGAGTCCGGTCCCCTGCCCTCCCGGCAGGACCAAGCACCATCTAGACCATCCCTGACAGATGCAGTTCTGCATCCCTGACAGAGGAAGTTCGTCCCGACTTACAGGCAAACAGCCTGGTGTGACCCCCGGTGTCTCAAATCTCCTGGTTCTTGCTTTCTTCTTGCTAAGTTTGCAGCGCCTCCCAACTTAGCAGTAAATTCCCTCCCTGCCACCCTGCCTCCCCTTCTCCTCCAGCCGCACCATTCCTCGGATCTTCCCTTTCCACTGCCCCTGCCTAGTCCCTCAGCCTATCCTCCAATTACGTCACCGTAGTCATTGAAAACACCGCGCACTTAACCCCCTCCTACAGGAACATTGTCCCACCCGTCGTCGAACCAGGTGGGGATAGCACAGGGGTGGTTTTGTCATTAGCACTTTTGAGTCCCTCCCAGTACCCGCCGGCCACTTCAGGGGCTCCAAGCACCGAGAGGAAGATCGCAAAGAAACCACTTCCCAGGCCTGAGATGCTGAGCGTGCTCCAGAACGTGACGCTGGCCCTTCTGCGTCCGGCTGCTGCGACGAGAGAATTTAAATGGGATGCTCTTTGTCTGAAGAGCTTTCCGCTGGGGACGCCTGAAACGGGCCATTGGAGAGGGCTCCAGAAAAGGCTTCACACTGACGGGCTTCTCTTGCAGATGTTCTGAGCAAGAAGCAGAAGGAAATGATTTCCAAGATGACTGGTTGCGACTACCAGATTCGTCCCATCACCTGCCCAGAGAGTAGCCCCTACCGGACCATTACTGGAGAATGCAACAACAGGTAGGTCAATTGGTCGTGGGGACTAGCGGGCCTCCAGCCGACACAGTGGCCAGGACAGACCCTCAGAGGTACCAGTGTGAGACCCTCGCACCATGCAGAACGCGCTGTAGCGTTAGTGAGTTGTAGTGCGGGAGCAGCACAGGCCCAGCGAGATGCTGCACAAATGCGGAACAAACCTGGAGGTGTGTAGCAGGCTTCGCTGTTCAAACTGTGCAGAGACAGTCTCCCCTCTGAGCCTTCCAGGCAGTCCTGGGACCCAGCAGCCAAGCCGCCATTCATCCTCCCCCGGAGCCCCCCAGCATCTCTCAGAGGCCAGGGAAAGGGGAGGGCAGGGGGACTCAGGCCCTTCCTCACTACCAAATCTCAGGGAAGGGCCCAGAGGGAGAGGCTTGGGGTGGCTCTGTCCCTTCTTATGGCCGTTCCAGATCAGCCTCCACCCGGCCACTTCTGCCCTTCCCTGCAGTGCAGGTACGGCCCACGGCGTTCGCTGCCCCTTGCTTCACTAGGGCTGATAATGTAGAGCAGGTGGGATAAGGGTCTGGAAATGTGAGGAGGAAGCAAAGCTCAAAGAGGTTCAAGTCGGGGGAATACCCCAGGACTGGTCGTTCCCTCTGGAAACCTGGCCATCGGGGGAGGTCCCAGATGACTGGCGAAAGGCAAATGTGGTGCCTGTCTTTCAAAAAGGGATGAAGGAGGATCCGGGGATTTACAGACCAGTCAGCCTCACATCAGTACCCAGAAAAATCCTGGGGAGGGGTAGATACGCTGGGGGGCAGGGATGGGGTCCAGAGTGACCTGGACAGATTAGGGGATTGGGTCACAAGAAATCTGATGAGGTTCAACAAGGACAAGTGCAGAGTCCTGCCCTTGGGAGGGAAGAATCCCAAGCATTAGTACAGGCTGGGGACCGACTGGCTAAGTAGCAGTTCGATAGAAAGGGACCGGGGGGTTACAGTGGATGAGAAGCTGGAGATGAGTCAGCAGTGTGCCCTGGTAGCCGAGAAGGCTAATGGCATATTAGGGTGCATTAGTAGGAGCATGGCCAGCAGATCTAGGGGAGTGATTGTTCCCCTCTTCTAGGCACTGGTGAGGCCACATCTGGAGTATTGTGTCCAGTTCTGGGCCCCCCACTACTGGAAGGATGTGGGTGCACTGGAGAGGGTCCAGAGGCGTGCGACCAAAATGATTCAGGGCTGGGGCAGAGTCTGAGGGAACTGAACTTATTTAGTCTGCAGAAGAGCGGAGTGAGGGGGGATTTGAGAGCAGCCTGCGACTCCCTGAAGGGGGGTTCCAAAGAGGCTGCGAGAGGCTGTTCTCGGGGGGCCAATCGCAGAACAAGGAGCAATGGGCTCACGTTGCAGGGGGGAGGTCTAGGTTGGAGATTAGGAAAAGCTGTTTTCCCAAGGCGGGTGGGGAAGCGTGGGGCTGGGTTCCCTGGGGAGGGGTGGAATCTCCATCCCTAGGGGTGTTTAAGTCCTGGCTCGACACAGCCCTGGCCGGACTGATTGAGCTGGGTTGGCCCTGCTGTGGGCGGGGGTGGACTAGATGACCAACCCTAATAGTCTCTGATTCTATTAACTAGAACATAAAATTGCCAATCCAGTGGTAAAGATTTTTACTAAAAGTATCAAATTGGGGTGGTACCACATGATGGAAGAGAAACAAACTTATTGATATTTCATATGCGGGGAGGGGGTAGTAACCTAGGCAACTAGAAACCGTCAGTCTGACCTCGGCAGATACAATCCTTTAGAACAAATCCATGGAGGTAAATGGAACGTGGGTTTGCCCCAGCAGGGTTGTAAGAGGGGCAATACGCTCCATTGGAGCCACAACACTGCAGGCAAGGGCAGGCCATGTGGGACTACCCTGAGAGCTCTCTTGGCGAAAGCGGCGAGTTTCTTATGGGGGAAATGCCGTCGATCTAACTGGGGCTTTCACACTTTGGGTTGCAGCTTGTAGGGGGCCACTAGTGCTGCGCGATGCTTTGTTTACCTAAATTAACTCTGCGGGAGAAGACCAAGATGGCGATTCATCCTGCTAGGCCGGTGTTAACCGCAGCCTGTGCTCAGGGACGCCAGGTCTCTGTCTCGGAGGCTTGTCAGAACATAGCCGTTGCCTCTGAACCTGGAGACGATTCCTATTTATCGTCACATTCCAGGGAGAGACTCTGTGTCCTTTCAGCAGTCGTTGAGTCGCTTGTTTTCTTCCCCGCGTTCCAGGAAGAATGCGTATTTTGGGGCTTCCAACCATGGCTATGCCCGATGGCTCCCCGCAGAGTATGAGGATGGAGTGTGTCTTCCCAAAGGACTAGAGGAAGGCAAACTGTATAACGGCTTTCCGCTCCCGCTGGTACGAGGCTGAGGTCGCTTGAGTCCTTGGCCAATCAACAACTCCCATATTTCAATACGGGGGCGGCGCTGCTCCCTGGGCAGAGGGCTGGGCCAGGCTGCTGCACGGGGCAGAAGGAGCTCAGAGTGGGAGCCAGCAGCCCGTAACTTCCAGTTTCACCAATTCCCTCCGGGGGTGCTAAGAACTCTGTGCTGTCCGCAGCGCTTTGCACCGGGCCAGTGTGCTCAGAGGTGCAGTATAATCCCCCAGCTAACGTGCTCCAGCCAGCCCTCGAGGGGAACAGAGCCTCGTTCTCTCTCACTGCCCAGGCAACTCCCCCCTCTTGGCCACAGAGTCTCGTGGAGGGTGAAACTCCTCCCACTCAAGGCCTGCGCATCATGCGCTTAGTGCACGTCAGCAGGGGTGTGAAGGAAGACAGGGAAGAGGATTTTGGGGTGTACTAGGAGCTCTCCCCCCCCCCCCAGCTGAATGGCTGGAAGGGAGAAAGCACAATGCTGATTTTCCAAGATTCAAGCGGGAGACAAAGGCTGCATCACTCACCCTCACTGAACTTCAGACTGGTTTTCAGTGAAGCGAGGTGCCCGATACGTCCCCAGGTCTGCAGCAGCCCCCTGCCCCGTTACAGCCTGGCCCTGTGGAGCTCAACTCACCCTTTTTGCCTCTTTGCTCGCCGGGCAGGTTCGGCAAGTGTCCAATGAAATCATCCACACGGCCAACGAGAACGTCACCCCGGACCAGGCCCGCTCCCTTTTCTTCATGCACTGGGGCCAGTGGGTCGACCACGATTTGGACTTAGCCCCTTTCACAACTACAAAAATCGACAACCAAGACGTTCACTGTGAGACCAGCTGCGTCTTCGAGCCACCTTGCTTCCCGATCAAGGTACCACCAAAACCCCAGCTCCCTCCCCCGTTGCAGGGGCAGCCCCCGGCTCTGACCCGGGGACCAGGGTCGAGGGTTAGACCCAAACGACGTTGTGGGGATGGAACGTGAGAACTGGCCCAAGAGCCTCCAGCGCGCCTGTGACGGCGTGTTGGGGTTTTCCCGTCTCCTGCACCCCCGTAATGGCACGGACAGACTCCGCCAGCCAGTAGAACAGAGGGAGTTTATTGCTTCTCCAGGATACAGCCCAGTACAGATGGAATCTGGTTACAGGGCAGGCCTCGGATGCCTCAGCCCCCCTTGAGATGGGGGAGACTGGGCCCCTAAATCCCAGCCCCTTTCCCTAGGCTGCTTCCTCCATGCTCCCAGACAGGAACTAACCTACCCTCTTCCAGCCGTGCCCCCAGCCAGGGGCGGCATCCACCTTCCTTTGTTCCTCTCCATGGGGGGTAGCTGGTCAGACAGGTTGAGAGACCCTGGCCTAGTGACTCATCCTCTGCCCTGCTGGGCCATGCTACAGACAGCAGCCAGTGGAGGTCACCCACAGCCCACTGCCCAGCACAGCAACCAGCAAGGTACCCCCATTACGTCACAGCGCCGAACCCTCTGTGGTCCTGGGGCAGCTGCAGGGCCGGCCCGCAGCATTTTGGCACCTGAGGTGGGAGCTCAAATGACTCCCCCATACCCCTCGCTTGGGCCAAAACTTTGAAAGGTCTCGATTCTCTGGGTCCTCGTTCTTCTCCCCCCCCCCCCCCCACCAGCCTGGTGCCTGAGACGCTGCCTCAGTTCACCTCATGGTCAGGCCAGTCCTGGGGAGCTGGTGGTAAAGGGCAATGGAGCAATGTCGGGGGGGGGGGGAGGTGGAAAGTCACTGAACCCAGCTGTAAATCCTGGATGTAATGGAACCCCCTGGGAGTCAGCGTGTGTGGCAGCATCTGCAATAGTAAATAGCCTCTCTACGTAGCTCGCCTAGCACATGGGACTGGGTCCAAGCCCAGCAGTATGGCTTAGTGGTAAGAGCCCACAGCCATGACAGGCCAGTGGTGAGCATCTGAGGGGTGTGGTAGTGGAACATGGTTCCTCCCTGCTCCACCCAGGCGCCAGCCCAGAGCCCAGTGACTGGCAGGTCCAATACAGCCCCCCCCCCCAACCTGCTCGCTGGGTCCCTTCCTACCCAGCCTCTGCCCCTCCGAAGTCACACGGGAGCCTGCGGACGGGCTCCCCCGGGGCGGTGATCTGAAAGCTCTTCTCCAGCAAGCGCAACCCACCCTTCCAGTGCTGGCTCCCTCCGGCGGCTCGGCGGACAGGGCTGGTCCAAGCAGGGGGCCTGCTCCTTCCTTCAGCCACCCTGACTCAACCGCGGAGCCTCCATCACGAGCCTGCCCTGCAGGTGCAGCTGGGCTGGGCGTCTGTGCCCTGAGCTGCTCCCTAACCCTTGGCTCCCCAGCGGAGCTTGGACTCTCCCTCACAATTCCACCACAAAATCCTCTGGCAGCCTCCTCGGAGAAGCTCTGCTAGCTCCGGTGTCCACGCCTGGCTTTAGAAATTGGGCACAGAGAGAGCCCAGCCACGTGGAAAGGCTGGGCCCCCACTGCAGCCACCGTCCTGGGAATGCCCCGGCATCTTCCCCACACAGCGCCCTTCTCTCTCAGGGGACACCCAGGGAGTGGGAACGAGAGCCAGCCTGACTCCTCTCCATGCAGCAGCTGTACCCATGCTGATGTCGGCTGGCACTAGAGTCAAGAGCAGCCGCAAAATTAGCCATTTCCTAACTTCTGAGCTCTTCAGCGGGAGTAGGCAGTGCCGAATGGAGAGTTCAAAACCTGCCTAGGGTACATGACTACCGGCTGAACTGCTCTAGCCCGGCACCCTGCTCCGGCACCACCCGTGGTCCGGCATGATGTGAGTTCGCCGGGCATCTGCTTGGCAGGGGGGTGGCCAAGTTTCCCGCAGTCCCATGAAGTTTGTTTGCATCCCCCAGTCCTGGCTCTCAGGGTTTAGCTCTAACTCACCCCCCAGTGATTGCTAAGGCCCCACAAGCAGGGGAAGTGCTGCTGATGCTGCTAGACAACACTGACCACCCATGGTCTGGCAAACTCTCTGGTTCGGCACTGGTCGGGTCCCAAGGGTGCTGGACTAGGGAGGTTCAACCTGGAGTGAGGAAGTGACTATGGCATATAAAATAATTTGACTTGACCTGTTTTCTTTTTGAAAAAGGCAACGACTCTCACACAGACAACCCAGACAGCAGGGCCGAGTGCTCCAAGGCTTACAAATTCCAGACTTCAGGGTGTCCCTGCCGTCTTTAGTCTGTGCCTGGCATGTGTGGGCCGTGGCACAGGCGCTAGTTTTTCTAGTGCACAAAATGGACACACACAAGCTAGAGTGAAAGGCAGCCATAGAACGTGTCATTTCCTAACTTCCGAGCTCTTGACTTTGGGTCTAACGAATATTCTTGTGACAAGGGTGCGGGTTGTTTGGCTGCTTCAGGGTAGAGCTCTGGGCACTCTCGTTATAATGCAGGGAAAGGACGTTGGGCATCGCTGCGGACATTTCAATGAAAAACTCCCTTCCATATGCAGCTGGGGCCCAAAAAGCAAACAAGGTGTTATGATGCATGACGAATGGGATGGAGAATATGACAGAAAAAATACAAAGGCCTTATATAAACCAACAGACTTTGGAACTCACCAACACTAGATGGTGAATGCAGCAAGATGAAAAGAGGGGCTGGACAGTCATATGCATACCAAGGCCACCCAGATTTAGCAGGGCTAATACTAAGACAGTTTTGGTCAGAATTATAAAAATCCTACTTCAGGTTTTAAACCAGGCTTTTAGTAGGAGGGGTTAGGGTGCATGGGTGCAGATGAGGGCATGCCTGTCTGCTACAGACTTCACGACCCTTCCTCTGAATCATCTGGTCCCAGACACTGTTGGAGACAGGTCATTGGAGTAGGTGCACCCTGGGACTGGTCCAATCTGTCAGTTCTTCTGTTGCTATGGCAATACTAGATGCTGCATTTGGGACATTGGGAGATGCAGAGGTTCTAAGGCAGGGGTATTGTGGTAACCTACTCTGGCCTCCTGTCAAACCACAGGCTATAGATTGTCCCTGGAATAATTCCCTTTGAACTAGGGAATCTCTTTTAAAAACCCCAATCTTTAAGCTGCACATTGGGAGTCTTTCTCTTTTGTTTTCTCCAGATTCCTCTTAATGACCCACGGATTAAGGACCCAAATACTTGTATGCCGTTCGTCCGCTCAGCTCCAGTCTGCAATGCCAAGACCTTTACACGAGAGCAGATCAATGCGATCACCTCGTTCCTGGATGCCGGCATGGTGTACGGCAGTGAAGTGCCGCTAGCGAGGAGTCTTCGGAATCAGACAAACCAGCTGGGGCTGTTGGCGCTGAACCAGAACTTTACCGATGCGGGGTTGGGATTACTGCCTTTTGAGAACAAGTCCCAGAGCCTCTGTGTACTCACAAACAAGACTGCGAATATCCCCTGCTTTAAAGCAGGTAAGTCATCGCTCTGCAGCTGTGTTCCCGCCCCGAGCGGAATGTGCACAGTGTGGAGGAGATGTCCCACACGGAGTCGGAGGGGATGTCCCCTGCGTGAATGTCCCAGCCCGCGGGGTGTGTCTGCACCTGCACGCCGCTTCGCTCAGCTTGCAATTATCTTCACAGGTGGGCTTCAGTGACCCAGCCCCTCCATCGGAGTCACGCACGGTCTGAGGGATACAAGCAAAGCGGGCCCCTTCCAGGGTGCACGTCCTACAGGCCCTAGCACAGTGCCCTGTCTCCCTCTGGCCCAGGGTCAGCCGCAGAGCCCCTACAAGGTCCTGAACATTTGGCAGAATCCTTAAAATATCACGATCCACTAGGTACCCAGATAAATCGAGAAGGGCTGGAATTCGATTTGTATTTCTTGTCTGTTTCTTATACATTCTATTTGTTTCAAGAAAACACTCAGAAAAAATGGTAACAAAGTGCCAGGGTCATCGAGCTGCCATTAATATTTTCTTGCGGGGCCCCTGGACTCATTGCCTGGAGCCCCAGGGCACCACAGAGCACGTTTCGGGACACCCGATCCTGGAGCTACGTTCAAATCCAATCAGGTCTGCCGCAGCCACTCAGTTGAGAGCGTGCGCTCACCTCTGGCTCTCGGCAGCCCAGGGGGCCTGTCGCAGCGCCGTGCCCAGCGTCGGCCCTCCTGCATAGCTGTCGAGGGGCCCGGCTGTCTCTCAGAGCAGCGCCCCGTGGTGACTCTCAGGGTATGTCTACACTACCCCCCTAGTTCGAACTAGGGTGGTTAATGTAGGCAACTGGAGTTGCAAATGAAGCCCGGGATTTGAATTTCCCGGGCTTCATTTGCATATTGCCGGGCGCCGCCATTTTTAAATGTCCGCTAGTTTGGACTCTGTGCCTGCGGCTACACGCGGCACGGGCTAGGTAGTTCGGATTAGGCTTCCTATTCCAAACTACCGTTACTCCTCGTGGAACCATTACTCCTCCCAGGTAATGAGGCATTGCTGGCAGCTCACGCTCCACAGGAGAGTCTAATCCGACAAACGTAAAAGTGTCCCTCGGGCGGATACATCGTCAGCCTGTGTTTTATGTACTAGGGGATGCGCGAGTGACCGAAAACCTGGGACTTACGGCTCTCCACACAGTCTTTGTGCGGGAGCATAATCGCTTGGCTAAAGAGCTGAAGGAATTAAATCCACAGTGGGATGGAGAGAAGCTCTACCAGGAGGCCCGGAAAATCATTGGCGCTATGACCCAGGTACTAGCGCAGGGGAGGGCAGAGTTGTTCCCTGCTCAGCCTTGGTGCCAGGAGTGGGGCCGTGTTCCAAGCCACCAGGAGAATTCTGAAATCCAGACTCGGGCTGGAGCTAAGTGCTGTGAATTAGCTGGTAGTGAGGGCGCTGAGACAGCATGAGAGCAGCCGCACGCCCGTCCTCTGAGGCGCCTGCGTCAAACTCTCAGACCTGAAAAGTTGCAAGAGCTGCAGGGGATGTGCCTGGAACCGCCACGTCTGGGGTCTCCCTGCAATACCCCCGCCCCACAAGTCCCTTCTCATCCGGGCCGGGCTACGGGACCAGGCTACTGCCCTTCCCTGCTCTCTCTTTTCCTCCTCTCTCATTCCCAGGTCTCTGAGCCTCTCCATGTGGCCAGAAAGCCGGTGCTGCCTTTCCTCCTGCGGCTTTCCTGCCAGGCCACGCAGAGCCCCTTCGAGCTGTGAAGCTCATGGCCTCTGGAGAGTCAAAATTCTCATTTTTTTTTTACAAATAAATTGCAGGATTTTTTTTTTTTCATTTGGGTTCAGGGATTTGGCTGGAAGGGGTGAGCAGGGCGTGGGTCAGAAGAGAGACGGGAGGGCGGGGCCTGGACAGAGTGGGGTGGAGCCTGGAGCAGAGCAAGGGTGGTGTATGGGAGGGGCCACATGCAGAAGAGTGGGGCTGGGGGGCCTGCCTCCCCTAGCAGCAGCTTCACCCTCCCCCCAGGCCATTGCTAGAATTGTTATTGTGCCTCGGGGAGCGACAATTTCCTTCTTATTGTCTTTGGCCTCCCCAGCTGTTTCCCTGACGTCTTGTGTCATGACCAGAATGTCTGACTAGCCCTGTTGATAATGCCAGACTGCGATCTCCCCCGAACAAACGCAGGCTGTGCTCCCTTCCAGGTGCTCACGTACAGAGACTACCTGCCACTTCTGCTTGGAGATGAGCTTGAAAAGCAGCTACCCTGCTACCGGGGCTATGACGAGTCTGAGGACCCCACCGTGTCAAACGTCTTCTCCATGGCTTTCCGGTTCGGCCACGGCTCCATCCAGCCGCTGGTGACCCGTTTAGATGAACACTTCCAGCCTCTGGGTCCGCAGTCCCAGGTCCCGCTCCACCTCACCTTCTCCGCGACCTGGAGGGTTGTCATGGAAGGTGAGCTCGCGCCGGCCTGCAGGCCAGTTTGCAAGCAAGGCCGGGGCTCGGCAAGCCCTTAAGCCCATGGCTTCCCTGTGAGTTACACACCCGCTTCACGTTAAGCACGTTCCTGGCTCAGCCCCCCCGAGCTCGTGCCAGCCCGTCCTGTGGTTCAATGCATCTGGACAGGGTGTGGTCTGGTGATAAATCCGCCAACTCCAGCAGACAAGCCGCGATTTCTGGGTCCTTACCTAGGATCGTAGCACTGGAAGGTCTAGTCCGCACCCCTGCCCTCCAGTGCTAATGCTAAGATTAGCTACTGAGAGCTGCGGCGCTTGCAGAGTTCCAGGGCGGCTAACCTTCCGTTGTACCAGAGGCAGCCAGCACGGTGGCATCTGTGACCGACTGGGCTGTTACTTTCTCGACTTGGCCTTCACTGCAGGTGGCATCGACCCGCTCCTCCGCGGCATGCTGGTTGACCCTGCAAAACTAATGAAGCAGAACCAAATGATGGTGGCAGAGCTCCAGGAGCGGCTTTTTGAACAGCTGGAAATAATGGGACTGGATCTGGCCTCCTTAAACCTGCAACGGGGCAGAGATCACGGTATCCCAGGTACGTCAGCAGGAGCCTGCACGCCAAGGGCACGGCACGCCACGGGCAAGCCACGGGCACACCACGGACACTGCACGCCACGGGCATGCCACGGGCACACCACGGGCACACCACGGGCACACCACGGGCACGCCACGGGCACGCCACGGGCACTGCACGCCACGGGCACACCACGGGCACTGCACGCCACGGGCACACCACGGGCACTGCACGCCACGGGCACACCACGGGCACGCCACGGGCACACCACGGGCACTGCACGCCACGGGCACACCACGGGCACTGCACGCCACGGGCATGGCACGCTACGGGTAAGCCATGGGCACACCACAGGCACGCCACGGGCACGGCACACCACGGGCACACCACGGGCATGGCACGCCACGGGCACGGCACACCACAAGCACGGCATGCCACGGGCACTTTGCTCTTTGCAGTCCCGCCACACCATGAGAGGCTTTTCCAGGCAGCCCAGGAAGGGCAGCCTGGGCCGGAAGGCTGACAGCTGTCAGGGCGGAGGAACAGTTCGCTGATTGTCAGCAATCCCCAAGAGGGATAGCAGGGGCCCTCCAGGGGACTCTGGGAGCCCATGCCTGGGGAGGAGGCAAGCGATGACTGAATGCTAGAGAGCATGGCAAACGGGCAGGAGCGGGAGGGACCCTGGCGCAGCAGAGGGGGGTGGGTAATGCAACGCTTGGGAAGGAATGAGCATCAGGGAAAGGGAGAACTGGACAGAGACTTGCGGGAGGTGGCCAGAGGCCTGGCTGTGATCAGAGCTGCTGAGAGCCAGGGGCGGGATGCAGTGGGGCGGACGGACCAGGAAGGCGGCTCTGTCCCTGGGTTCTGGGCGGGCTAGAGGCAAAGGGAGGAGCCGGGTGGCCAGAGGAGGCTGGGGCAGCCGTTGGGGGGCTGCCGTGGGAGCTGCAGGAGGGATCTGGCCGTGGGAGTGGAAGGCAAAGAAGGATCTTGGCGATGCTGAGGGAGAAGCAGCAGGGTTTGGAAGTGGCCTGGGTGGGCAGGCAGGGAGAGGGCAGGGTCAGAAACCGCCCCTCGGAGCAGGTGTGAGCGAGGGGCCACCGGCCAGGAGGTGCTGGCGCGGCCGGGAGGGGCTCAGCGCCCGGCGGTACTGACCGTGCTGCCCTGGCTCTGCAGGGTACAACGCCTGGAGACGGTTCTGTGGGCTCTCGCAGCCCCGCGATGTGGCGGAACTCTCCGCGGTGCTGAGGAACCCCGAGCTGGCCAAGCGGTTCCTAGCCCTGTACGGGACGCCGGACAATATCGACATCTGGATCGGGGCACTGGCGGAGCCGTTCGTGCCCAATGGCAGAGTGGGGCCTCTCCTGGCTTGCCTCATTGGGACGCAGTTCAGGAAGCTGCGAGATGGGGACAGGTAGGCTGAGGGGCAAGTGAGCTTTAGTCGCTACGGGCAGCTGGTGCCGTGCGCTGCTCCATCCTCTCCCCAAAGGGTTCGTTTGGTTCCCGAGCCCGATGGCTCAATCCCGGAGCTTCCTTCGGTAATTAAAGGGAAGGGCAGCTCGTTAATTAACCCGTGTGTGGCTGGCCAGCTGCCCTCACTGATGCGCGGGTGGGATTTCGGGGGCTCTGAAGAAAGGTGAAATGCCCCTTTAAATCGCTGTTAACGGTGGCCATTTCTCTGTCCTCATCCTGGGCGGATGAATGCAGCCTGCCTCAAACCACCACACAAATGCAAACACGAGGTCAACTTCAATCTCTTCCATGTGGGGCCACTTTTAAACCATTTCTTAGAACCGCAGCGTGAATGCGCCTGGTAACACTGCAGCAGCATTTCCCTCTTGACAATCACGTCACCACCATTCTCCCATCATTTATGCCATGCAAAGGCAGGAACGGTAACACGCAGAAACCTGGAGGGGAACATTTTAACCTGCTTAGGCACTCAGTCATGGATTTACAAGTAGCCAGGGGCGGATATAGGGCAGGGCGGCCACCCCGGGCCCCGCGCTTCAAGAAGCCCCGTGCATGCAAAGGGGAGCCTCGCGAAATTGTGCTGCCCTGGGCCTCGCAAAATGGTCATCTGCCCCTGCGAGTAGCCATTCTTCTACAAAGGAATTTCACCATCCAGTTACAGAGAGCGAGCAGAATTGGTATTCATCTGCAAATCTGACACAATTACCCCCGTCTGGAACAAAGACGGGATGTCGCTTTATAAAGCCAGTCTCCCCTGCCTCTAATGCTGCATTTTTACATCAAAAGCTAAGAATGGGATACTTCCAGCCCACCTAATTAGCCCCATTAGTGGGGGCCCTACAAGTGACAGGTACTTTATCTGCTCTTCTGTGTATCTCTTGGTTTCTGTTATTTCCCCTCCAGCTCATCTGAAGAAGTGGGTTTGGCCCACAAACGTTCATGATCCTGTGTATTTTCGTTGGTCCCTATGGTGCCGCAGGACCACTCATTATTAAAAGAATGTTCATGTAGTTTGCAAAGCCGAGTGCTCAGAGGTCAGGAAATGCCAACATTACGGCTGCCTGCAATCTCAGTTCAGCACCCTTGTCATATGCCTTTTGACAGTCATTTTAATTACACGGTGGAGTGTTGTAGGGCTTCTGGGGACAAATGGCATCAGTCAGTACACAGAGCTGAAGAGAGAATGAGTCATTTCCTCACGGGCAATTCCACGGCATCTCCCATAGTATCACAGATGTCAGAGGATGTCCCTTCAGTGAGTTGGAAGGCACTATGGGCCCATTTTACAGATGGGTGCAGAGCTATTAACTTCATAACTTAAAAGAGTTTGTTCCTCCTGGCTGCAGGTGGGGGCTCTGGGTTTGGGGGGGCAGGGCTGGGGGAGCCGATTGGATCTTGGTGTTGAGGGCATGGGTTTACCTTGGGCGCCTCCCGGTCCGCAGTGCGCCATGAAGCTAAGACAGGCTCCCTGCCTGTCCTGGCTCTGCACAAGCCCTGGGAGCAGCCAGGGGGTGGGGTTAGGAGGCTCAGCGCACTGCCCCTGCCCACAGACACCGCCCCCTAGCTCCCATTGGCCAGTTCTCAGCCAATGGAAGTCCAGTCGAGAACTGGACAGCCGGCCCCTGCGCAGTGCTTGGGTGCTGTGCCAGGGGCGAGGCTGCATGGGGGGGGGGGGGAAGAGCCAAATGTGGGGGAGCAGAGAAACTGCCCACCAGCATGAAAGGGGTTAAAGGGAGCCCTCGGGCTAGCTGAGCCTGGCCCTGCTCTGTCTGCAGAGGAGCCTGGCGGGAGACGCTTCGGCTACAGGAGACTGGTTCACATTAGAAACAAACACACTTAAAACCTGGGCCCACTGCAGCTGGTGCAGCTATTCTGCTGCGGCCGCATCCCCAACTGCACACACACAGACACACTACACCCAATACGCTCACACACACACCCAACACCCCCCCACACACACTACACCCCCCACGCACACTACACCCAACACACACGCATGCACACACCCACACAACACCCACACACACTACACCCAACACACACACACACACTACACCCAACACACACGCACGCACACACACACACTACACCCAACACACACGCACGCGCTCACACACACACTACACCCAACACACATGCACGTACACACCCACACAACACCCACACACACTACACCCAACACCCACACACTACACCCAACACACACGCACGCGCACACACACACACACTACACCCAACACGTGTGCGCATGCACACACACACACTAAACCCACACCCACTACACCCCCCCACACGCTACACCCAACACACACACACACTACACCCAACACACGCGGCACCAGGGCTCACCCTGTGCCCAGCCCAGGCTGTAACTTGCTGTTTTCTGCTTTCTTGCAGGTTCTGGTGGGAGAGCCCCGGGGTGTTCACGGCTGAGCAGCGCCGGGCCCTAAGCAGCAGCTCCCTGCCCCGGGTGCTCTGTGACAACACGCGCCTTAGAGAGGTGCCCACGGACCTGTTCAAGGTCAACCGCTACCCCGAGGACTTTGTGAACTGCAGCACGATTGACCGGCTTGACTTGTCACCATGGCAGCAACGCAGCAGCTAGGGAGAGGAAGCATCCGGTGCCACCTCCATCCAGTTCCCTGGAGGGCTGGATTCAGGCTGCTGCTGGCGAGGGATTCTCTCCTACTTCAGTGTAACCCGACCAGTGACGCTTTCTCTGGCCGGAATGCGCAGCCTCGCGGCTGCTGCTTTATCTGTGCTTGCAGAGATCTGCTTCCCCGTGAAAAATCGTCCCACCCTGTCACTAGTGTGCGAGGGGCCATTGCTCGGAGAACGAGGGCTTGCTAGGGAACGAGCTCCCAAAGTCCCGATGGAATCAAAGCACGAATCGCTGATCGTAGGCTGCTGCTGGCACCTCTCCGAGAGCTTCTGCTTTCTTAGCATCCAGGTGACCGATTCCCTTGCGGGTCTCTCATTTAAGATGACCCCAATAAAGCCTGATTCATGCAAACGTGTATCCAGGTGTCACCCCTCCCGTTTCCGATTGCTGGCCCCAGATGGGAACAAATAGGTGGGTAGAAGCATGTTAACGAAGTTTCACATCTCCACGCCCCAGGCAAAGGGTGGCCACTGCTCCTGAGTCCCAGGCATCCACCGCCCCCTGCTGGTTTGCCCCCTGTGGTCCCGGCACACAGTCAGAGAGGTTCTGCAAGCCACAAGCGGCGCAGCCAGAGCCTTTGGGAAGCCAAAGGAAGAGAAAAGACCCAGCACTTCCCCGTCCGAGGGAGCCTGGGTGGACCCTGCTCTTGGACCTTCGCCTGGCCTGCAGTCCCTGCTCCCAGGGCCCGAGGGCTCTGAACTGGCACCCTGCTCCCTCGGAGCACCACCCTGTCGGAGCCCGTCGGGACCCACCTGGCTCCGGCTTGAGGTGCCTGCCAGCCACAGCTGTCTGTGCCCAGAGGAGCTCTCCACTGCTTTCTGACGGGGGAGGAGCCAGGCTCCCGCAATCGCACTAAAAAGTAGGCGTGGCTGGGGCAGGAGCACGCCCAGGGCTAAGAGTGCCTGGCGCTGTCCGTTTCAGTCGTCACATGGCGAGGCCCGGACTTTTCCACACGTGCCGCAGGTCCATTTTCTGGCACGTTTGAGCTAAGTTGCTCAGCCACTTTGGAGAAGACCCTTTGGGCCCCGGGTGGAGTGTTTTTGTTTAAAACCTGTTGGGTAAAGGTCTCCAGGCCAGTTCTCCAGCTTCACTGCACCTCAGCCCCTTTCTAGCATCAGAAATTACCACACGACCCCCAGGTGGGGAGCTGTGGCCTGAGCCTGCCCGAGCGCCACCACCCCAAGTGGGGGACCAAAGAGAACCCCAAGGAATTCAGCCCTGGGAGGAGACCTGTCACCAGAGCCCTATGGCCCCGGGCTGAAGCTGAAGCCCTTAGGCAGTAGCGATCCAGTAGGATTCAGGCCTGGGTCCCAGCAAGTCTGATGCCAGCCCCAGAGACCCCCATGAAAACAGACCCCGACCCACAGCTTGAGAACCTCTGCTCTGCCCCATTGGGAGGAGAGTTTGGAACGTTTGTGGGCCCGAGGGACACCTCTCCCTTCGTTCAGGCTCAGAAAGCCACCGCTTCCAGGTGCTCTGTGCCGGTCGCTAGCCGCCAGCTCAGGCTGAGAGCAGTGCCACTGGCGGAGGCGGCTGTCACAGCGTTCGGCAAGGACCAGTGCTTGGCTAAAGGACGTGGCATCTGTGGACCAGAAAAGGCCATGCACCCATGCCATGCCCAGAGTCCTACTCCATTGTGATGTCACAAGGAACTCAGCCAATCACCATCCTTGTGCTGCAGTTAATTTGTATCAAACAATTTCGTTGGCGGTCATGTCAGTGACATGAAGGAGACAACCCGGATGCTGGGTTAGCGGGTCCAGCTGCCGCCCGTGCAACTTGCTGTGAACAACTCAGCTCACATCCCTCGGCACAACCCTCCCAGACACAGCCCAGCTCATCGCCCAGCAACACCGACACACAACTCAGTGCAAACACCAGGACAACGCCTCGGGCACCAATCAGCACAGCCGCCCACCCAACAACACAGCCAGCAATGTCAGCCACACACAGCGCGCACCCCGCGCAACATGCACATGTACAGGGAGATACGTCTGAGCAAGGCCGTGGCCAACACTAGTAAACACATACAATCCTTGCAGACGGCATGAGGCTGGGTTAGTGGCAAATGATGAAGAGAGACCAGTTCAGGCCTGTGTGGGGGGTGGGGGGGAGAGGTGTGTGCAAAGGGTGCCAAAGCACCCCCTGTGGTCCCCCAAGTAAGTGTGCTCCCACCAGAGCAGTGTGCTGCCCGAGCCGCCCTCCCCCATGCTCAGGCTGGCCTGGGGAAGGCTGGGGATGATTTTCCCATTTGCTTGGGGAACTATGGGGGGTGGGGCATGCACACCCTTGCAGTTCACATTTACAAAAAAAGCCTTCCCCTCCCCCCCACAGAAATGCCTGCGTCTGGGCCTGCAGTTAGAGAAGTCAAAGTTGATCACTTGTTAAATTGAGTGCGGTCTCCATTTTCATACAGCCAGTCGCACAAGAGGAGAGTCCGGACCATAGATGAGAGTGAATCAGAAAAGAA
Source organism: Pelodiscus sinensis (assembly GCF_052426305.1). NCBI lineage: Eukaryota > Metazoa > Chordata > Testudines > Trionychidae > Pelodiscus > Pelodiscus sinensis. The sequence continues at coordinate 9,525,675 of NC_143072.1, read as the reverse complement.
TGTAGAGTCCATGTAGATACAGTAACTGACTGCAGCATGGACCCTCGGTGAGAGACGTCACGTACAACACTTAGCTGTACAGTGTAACTCAGATGCAAACGTTGGATATCGAACCGACTGTCTAGTAAGAACCGGGAAGTGGGAGGCAGAGCTGAGTGAAAAGTGGCTGTGGTTTCCGGCTGGAAGTGGAAACAGAAAAACGGGCAAAAAATGCCATTCAGTCTGAATTCCCTTTTTCCCCATTTTTTGTTGTATAAAAACAAAAGATTGTTTGGAATTGACCAAAATACTTTAGCTGACTTAAAAAATTGTAGGTTTTTTAATTTTGTGATTTTGGGGTGTTTTCACTCCTTTTCGTGCTTTTTCTTTTTTAATTGGACAAATGTGCAAATGAAATGCCGTTTCAAATTGAAAGGTCAAACTAACATTTTGCGATGCTCCAGATGAAATGTTTGGATGGTGTTGGAATGAGATTCAAAGTTGCAAGTGTTTTTAGAGCCCCTCCTAAGTATTTTTTGTCAACACTTCTATTCCCAGAAAAAAACACCCCAACTCGAATGGCTTTACCGTTGTGAGACACTGGCATACTGCATGCACTCTGGTGCACACGGCCAGAAGTTATTGGAAACGAGAGAGCCCTGAAAGATTCAAGATCTACTCGGTCTCGCAGCACATGATAATAGCAGTGTCACTTTCAAACCTGTGGTCTATGAAGTTTGTGCATCTCCTGGCCCTTAATTTTTTGAATGTGCCACTCAACCCAGCTGCGGCTACTGCATTTTCTGGGCATAAAGCTGGGGATCCAGGCAGGGGCCTTTGAAACCTTCTTTGTGTTGCTGCTTGTCTCCCTCCGAAAGTCCCCTTTGGGCTGCGGTAGGCGGCTCTGCAGAGAGATCTCGCCTGTGGCTGTATGAGGGGAATGGAGCACCAGCCCCGGAGTTACGGGCCAGGCAGCCTGGCGGGGGTGAGATGTTAGAGCAAATTTCTGGACAATCGTTTTGTGGCTCTGGGAGGACCATGGAGTGATCAGTAATCGCCAGTGTGGACAGCAAATGCTGCCAGACCCACCTGGCTTTTCTTTGGCAGAGACCCTGGCCCAGGGCACGTGGAGGAAGCAGGAGATGTAATTATCTGGAGTAGGCCTGACGCGGTCCCACAGGGAAACGAGTGGCCCGGTGGCACATCAGAGACTAACAACGAGATAGATAGACGGTGGCACGAGCTCTCGTGGGCACGACCTGCCGTGCGGGGAGCAAAGGCGCCGGAGTGCTGCCTCATCAGCAAATGCCGGAGTCTGGCCACTCTGGCTTTCTTCAGGCTGGCGGGCGGTGGGCCCAGAGAGCGAGGTGCTGTCCTGCCCTTGCCCTGGGCCACATGCACCTGCAGGACCAGCGGATTCTCAGGGCGAGAGGAGCAGACAGCTGAGGGCGGGAGGAACTTGCTCCAGCCCTCCGGCAGCCAGCACTGGGTGAGGAGGAGGGCGGGAGGCCGGGCATGGCCGGACTGTCAGAGAGCAGTTTACAGGGGTACTCGCTAGCCCCTTAGCGAAATCTTCAATGGAGACTTTGCACAGAACTGGGCCCAGAACCGATCCCTGCGGAACCTGGCTCATGCTGCACTTCCAGCATGACTGGGAGCCATTGGGACCTGCTCTCTGGCTTTTCCATAGTCTCTGCAAAAGTGAGGAATTAAGGAGCCTTCTTTGCTGACTTACCATCCTGGAAACCCAGAAAGAAAAGCATTTTTATTATAAAGAAATCAAAGAACGCTAGCTAAGCGGCATCGTATCGCTGACAATCCTCAGTCGTTCAAAGCCCAGTGGAAAATTAGCAAACAAGCCAAGCAGAGTCTCAGCAAACGAGAGATGGTCCAAGTTCACCGCAGTGAGATTCTTGTGCAGACAGCGTGGCCCAGAATGCCACCGCCACCGAATTCTGGGAAATCAGGCACAGAAACGGCTGGGCACTACAGCTGATTTTGTGTGAATTTCATCGGAAGGCAGCTTCTAGCTCCTTGTCAATGACTCGGGGGTCACTTCGAAGCCTCCTTTCCACGCCGCTCTGTCTGTGCCATCCCGGTTAGCACCTATTGCAGCATCGTGCTGGGAGGGTGCTGGACACTCACTTCCATATGGCTGCATCTCGCTGAAAAGCCTGGTGCAAAGCACGGCCAAGCGGAACACTAGCGGCGAGGCTGCATGCTCCTGGCAGCAAAGCTTTGGGGTGAACGGGGTGAAGAGCCTTAATCCCCTGAATCCAGCCCTGCGGGAAACTTCAGCGGCCATCACGAAGCGTCACCGGATGCTTCTTCTGGGGGGGGAATGGGCCGGGTGTTAGTAAAGCAGAGGAGGCCCTTGGAAGGCCGGGCTCGGTGCCGGTGCAGGGGGGTGCAGGCTAAGCAGGAAGAGGACAGGCAAGAGGACAAAGGGGAGAGAGGCCGGGCCGTCCTTAGGCATAGGCAGCACGCGCAGGTGCAGCGCGCACCACGAAATTTGGGGCACAGTGGTTAGGAGAGCCCTGTGCTGCATATGCCTAGGGCCACGGCTGGCTGCGTGCAGCACCAGCTCCAGAGGCCCCAAGCTCCTGGACCCCCCCCCTCCGCTCCCCCTCAGCCCCATGACGCCATCCCCTCATTGCCCCCGCTCTGCCTCCCAGCCCTCCCAGCCCCCATCCCCCACTCTGCCTCCCAGCCCTGCCAACCCCCACTCTGCCTCCCAGCCCTGCTAGCCCCCATCCCCCCATCCCCCGCTCTGCCTCCCAGCCCTGCCAGCCCCCATCCCCCCATCCCCCGCTCTGTCTCCCAGCCCTGCCAGCTCCCATCCCCCGCTCTGCCTCCCAGCCCTGCCAGCCCCCATCCCCTGCTCCATTCCCCCTCATTCCCACGACACCATCCCCCATCCCCCATGCTCCACCCCCCAGCCCCATCAGTGCCATGATACCAGACCCTCCATGCCCTGCTGCACCTCCCCACCCACCATTCAATCAGGCTGTGTCGCTCCCCGTTCTACCTGTTCCGCCTGCCGGGCCACAGCTCCAGCCGGCTCTGCCACCGTGTATCTGCTCCCCAGCCAGCATTGGAAGGGTGGGGGCTGACAGGGCTGGGAGGGTGCAGGTGCAGTTACCCTCCTCCTGTTCCCCCCCCCAACTCTGAGCACAGCCCTGCCCGATGGAGTGGAGGGTGCAGGTGATGGAGGATGGAGCGTGTGGGGGGTGGAGGGGGTGGGGGATGGAGGATGGAGGCTGCGGGGGACGGAGGCTGTGGGGGATGGAGGCTGCGGGGGACGGAGGCTGCAGGGGACAGAGGGGATGGAGGCTGCAGGGGACAGAGGGGATGGAGGCTGCAGGGGATGGAGGCTGCGGGGAACGGAGGGGATGGAGGCTGCGGGGGATGCGGGGATGGAGGCTGCGGGGGATGAAGGCTGTGGGGGACGGAGGGGATGGAGGCTGCGGGGGATGGGGGGATGGAGGCTGCGGGGGATGGAGGCTGCGGGGGACGGAGGGGATGGAGGCTGCGGGGTATGGGGGGATGGAGGCTGCGGGGGATGGCGGTTTCAGGTGCACAGGCTGCACAGGCACAACAAGCCGCTGGCGGCCCTGCAGAGACCCGACAGACCTGCCACTCGACGCCAGGGCTCTGTGGTGGGGTTTGCCGTGACCACTCAACCTACTTCAGTGCAGCCAACCAGGACTCCCTTCGAGTGGGCCCAGGAGCCCCAGGGCGACCCGAGGACCTTGCCAAAGGGTCCCTTGTCATTCCCAGAGATCTGCCAAGGGGAGCTCTGGACACGGCGTGTGCCGAGTGTCTCGCTCCCCGGCATGTGGCCGACAGAACCGGCACGCGCCCCTTTACCGGACAGGGGTGACAATTGGCCACAACGGGTCCCCTAGAAACGGGGACCTGGCCTGGGCTATAATCACATCATGAGCTAAACAGTCGTTCCTAAGTTAACTTCCAATTCTCTGCAATGTAGCTCGGGCCTGGAACCTGCGCTAGGCCCCGACAGGCCAGGGTCTGGGCCCGGGCCAGGCCGACACAGCTACTTGGGCACCTCCGCACGGAGCACCGCCTCAGTGGAATTCTCAGACACTCCAGCGAGTTCGATGCCCGGCTTGCCTCACTTTCCCAGGGAGTTCAAGCAGCTCTGGGTGGGTGCGTTTGCAAGTCCCACTGGGCCCCACCCGGCATCCCTGGGCCCTGCTGAGGATCCGCCTGCATGTATATCTCTAGGCCCTAACGGCTGCGGCCTGGGCGCATCTTCCTTTGAACGGGGAGCTCCCGCGCCAAGGAGAGCGCATGCAAACCGGCCGATTCGCTCTGTACCTTGCTCCTCCACCATTGCTCTCCACGCCGAGAGGTCCAGCTTCTGCACCTGGTTGCAGTTCACAAAGTCTCCGGGGTATTTGTTGGCCTGGAAGGGGTTCCTAGGAACCTGAGTAATGTGGGTGTTTTCACAGATTATCCGTGGCAAGTTGATCCTTCTCAGGGCCCTTCGCTGTTGGGCAGTGAAAATCCCGGGGTTCTCCCACCAGAATCTGCCGAAAGAGTAGCACCAGGCTTTACCCCAAGGATGTCCCTGGCGAGCCCCAGCCGCCGAGCCCAAAGACACCTCGCTCTGGGGGAGGTTTGGCACGAACGGGGCTTCAGAGCCAGTGGCCAGCGCTGAGCGAGGATCCCCCTTTCCCACCACCTGAGCACACGAAGCGAGGTCTGTGGAGCAGGTGTTGCGGTTAACATGCCAGCCAAAGCAGAGAACGGTAACTAACCCACAGCCCAAAAGGAGGGAGAGAAGCCCCGGCTCTCCCCCGTTTCCATCCTGTCCCTTGTCTGCCTCGTGGGGGTCTGGCAGTGTCCTTCCCGCCACAGCACTGGCAGGGCAACTCAAGTGTGTGTGTGTGTGTGTGTGTGTGTGTAAACTTACAACTTGACAAAATGCGTTCGGGTGTCTGCCAACTAATCAAGGCCTCTGTGAAAATAGCGCCAACCAATCTATCAGGCCTGAACGAGCAGTGCAAGACTTTACGATCAATACCAAAATGGCCATGCCCCGGAGGCTTTCCGAAACGCCGGCCAAGTGAAGGAATGGAAGCTGGGAAGCTGGGCAGCTGGGCGCTCACATTCAGCTCCTCCAGACAAATTGCCGCCCACGCGTGCTCACTCGGATTCCTCTCCTTGATGGGCTCTTACCTGTCCCCGTCTCGTAATTTCCGGAACTGAGATCCAATGATACAAGCCATGGTGGGCCCCACTCTGCCATTGGGCACGAACGGCTCCGCCAGCGCCCCGATCCAGATGTCGATATTTTCCGGCGTCCCGTACAGGTCTGTGAACTTTCTGGCCAGCTCGGAATTACTCAGCACCGCAGAAAGTTCAACGACGTTGCGCGGCTTCGAGAGCCCACAGAACTGTCTCCAGGCGTTGTACCCTGCAGAGCCAGGGCAGCGCGGTCAGTACCGCCGGGCGCCAGGCCCCTCCCCTCTGGGCTAGTGACTTGCTGCTCTTTTCTACGGCGACCCCCTACACTGAATGCTGAGGGCGCCCTGCTGGCCTCGGTAGCCCTGGAAGAGAGCACCGCACTTGGCTTAAGGTGTGCCAACTCCAGCTGTGTTATTTACCTTGCTGGAGCTGTGCACCTCACGCCAACCTCCCGGCTCTGTATAGACCTGGCCTTAGTGGCTGGTGCTCCGACCCTAAGGCATCCTGGGTGCAGTAAAGCAGACCGGACCCAGACAAGATCCCTGAGTTCTGAATATTTCCTCTCCGTGTCAGGTTGTTTTGCCAAGGGGGTGGGGCGGCTTACGGCCATCTCCATTTCTCTGGATCCCATGCTGGGACGGTCTGGTTCTCCCCCTGCGTGTCCAGAACCCGCAGCCATTTACATTCAGCCCTGAGGGCTTTTCCCTTTCCTCTGGAGCAGTGGGGACCCTCACCTGGGAGACCTTTATCCCTGCCGCGCTGCATGTTCAGTGCCGGTAAATCCAGTCCGATCCGCCTGACCTGCTCAAACAGATGCTCCCGGAGTTCATCCACCACCATTTGCTTCTGGGTCATCAGTTTGGCCGGCCTAGCCAGCAAGCCACGGAGAACAGGGTCGATGCCACCTGCAGTCATTAAACAGACCCTCGTGAGCAGCCTTCCCACCCAGCTCCCTCTGCAAACAGAGGCCCCGCTGTGCTGAGCTGAGCTTTGCTTCATGCAGCTAGGGGGGCAGTAGGTGACCCAGGAACCTAAGCTTTGTATTTCCTGACGTCTTGGCAAGAGCTCCTTTGGTGAAGGCCAGTCCAGCAGCTAACGTGCTGACCTGGGGCCTGGGTTGAATTCCCTCCACCATCGCTGACTTCCTAGGAGCCTTGGGCAGGTCTCTGAGCCTCCCATCCCAAAAAGGTGAGTGGCCAGTGCCCAGAAACTCAGGGGAGCCACAAAGCCCGAGGTAGGCACCAGCCCATGTGGGCAGAGGGAGGCTCCTGAGGAAAGGTTTCCCTAACAAGCTGGCCCATGGGGGCAGGGGGCAGAGGGGCGTTTTAAGCTCTACACCAAGTCCGAGTTCACAAGAAGCCACTATTGGCCGCTTTGGCCACGGGGGCCTGGTAAGATCCGCTGGCTGCTTTTGAGACTGACCCTCATTCTGACGCCGCCTGTGGCAGAGTCTGGCCCGAGTGGCTGGCAGGAAGGGTCTGACCAGGGCCAGTGTGGGGCAGCAAGAAGGGTTTTACCTTGTCTCACAATTTTCCACATAGCAAAGAATTCTTTGCTGAGCAGGCTGGGGGGGCCGGTAGGCTGATAGCGCTGGTCCAGGCGGAATACGAAGGGCTGGATCGAGGCGTGAGCGAAGCGGAACGCGATGGTGAAGATGCTGGATATTCGGGGATCCACCGAGTCGTTGTAGGCGCGGTAGGGAGGAATCGCTGACCAGACTCGATTTCCAAGCAGGCTGGGCAAATAGTCTCGGAAGGTTATTACCTGGGGGAAATGAGGGGAGACTGAGCCACTCCTACCTGCTGCTGGACTCTCCAGCCCTAAGTCCCGGCTTGGGCCAGCCCTGGCCTGGGGGGGTTGAGTTGGGCGGGTCGTGCTTGGGCAGGGGGCTGGATGTGATGGCTCCTGAGGGCTCTGCCAGCCCCCATCTTCTGGCTCGAGGCTGGTCTGAAGAGCAGAGGAGCGGGCTGTGTGCTGCTGAGGGCTGTAGGACCTTTCCCTCCCGTTACACCAGGCACCCCGGGGATAGCTCTGAGCCCCAGGGCGAACTACCCCGGGGCAGCCCGGGCCTGACAGCATGGTCCAGTCACGGTGCAATGTCCAATGGCCGCCAGGCTCTGGGGTCTGAAACCTGCCACATGCTCGGGCTCGTTTTCCCTCCGACTTTCTTCGTCCCCGCATTCCTCGGGGGCGGGGAATCTGAGAAGCTGGGCAAGACTCTCCGCTCGCCCACGGCCATTGGGCTGCAGCCGCCAGACAGGGTGATGCCGGGGCTGGCCCCAGGCGGCCAAAGGACATTTTCCAAAGTCATGAGCAGCTGGCCAGAGGGTGCCAAAGAGGAACCTCAGCTACTGCGGGAGCCTCCTGCCTGTGACGCCCGCCAGGCTCTCGACACGGGGCCACTCGGCCACCACAGAAATGCCGACAGCCCCTGCACGGAGCGTGCAGCTTCTCCACAGCTACTAGCGCCACGAGTGGGAGTCAGGGGTCATCACCCTGCTGGCATTGGCCAGGCCCAGCGCCTGCTCCCTGCCGAACACGGCCCAGCGCTAACTAGTGACCGGACGAGCCACCGCCTCTCCCGCGGCCAGCCCCAGCCCCGCTGCCACGCATGCACAACTGCCTGCCCAGGAGCGCACCGTCTCCCCGATCCCCTTGCAGGAGCCCACCTGCCCGGCCGGTCCGTGGGCGAGTGCTGATGGAGCCTGGCCATGCTTTGCCTGAGAGGTCACGGCCCCGGCAGCCTGGCCCCGGGCAGTCGGCCACGACAGCTTGTACCTGAATCATGGCACCTATGATCTTCCGGGCCTCCTGGTAGAGCGTCTCCCCGTCCCACCGCGGATTCAGTCTCCTCAGCTCGGTGGCCAGGCGGTTGTGCTCCCGCACAAAGAGCGTGTGCATCGACGTCAGCTCCGGCATCTCGTTGGCTCGCGAGTCGCCTGGGGAAGTGAAAACCGTCTGTGTCCCCCCCAGCCTCGTCTGTGTGGCCCTCCCGGATCCTCCCCCTCCGCCCCCCACTCTGCCTCCCCGGACCCAGCGCCCCAGCTCACTGACCCGCCCTGCCGCCTGCACCCTTTCTGGGCTCGGCTTGTTTCTTGCACAAGGCGGTTTTCTGGCCTCCACAGCCAGTGGCAGAGCAAAGGGGTAAATTCATAAAGTCACAAATCTCCAGGCCAGATCTGTGCGCTGAGCGGAGCTAACGGAGCGCGCTGGCCTGGCGGGGCGGTGGTTAGTGCTGCTCACAGCCTATTGCCCAGAGCACTCCCCTCTGCCAGCCCTGCTCCTGGGGCGCTCCCCTCCTTTCAGCCCACGGGCAGCCCAAGCCCTTTGCAGCGGGACGGCTTCCCAGCACAGATCCGCCCCGGCTTGTGCCGGGCTGAGTCTTTGTTCCTTGACCTGGAACTTTATATTTGGCCACCTTAAGCTGCAGCTTGTGAGCTAGGGCCCAGCCTGCCGAGCTAACCGGCTTGCTCTGTGTCAGCGCCCCCTACCCCGGTATTCAGCACCACCCAGCCTGCCGAGCAAACCGGCTTGCTCTGTATCAGCGCCCCCCGCCCCGGTATTCAGCACCACCCCAGGTTTGGGTCATCAGCCAGCTTTATCCAGGAGGATTTCGTGTTTCCTTCCCGCTCACAGATCCAACGGGAGAGCCTGTGGGTCTGAGAACGGGACTCTGCAGAACCCTCCTAGCAACGCCCACTCAGCGTGCTTTCCTCCTTCATCATGACGCCTGAGACCCGCCCTGTTAATGGTACATTGTGTCATCAGCCTCGTTTTTTCATCAAAACTGGGCACCAAGTCAAATGCCTCCACTGAGGGCTACATATATTATATCCCTACTGACAGACTTTAGCAGCCAAGCTAGTACATCTATCAATTTATCTATTTTAGACAGTCTGTGTGTCTGTCTCTCTGTCCATGAGTCCATCCCTCTGTCTGTGACTCCTGCACGGTAAGAGCTAGGACCGCCACATTCGATATGCAGCTTCCTTTTATCCTAACTTAAGGTGAGGTCAGCTTTTGGTTGTGCCAGGGCAATGGGATGTGCCTGGAGTGGGATTGTGTTCTATAACATGGAAAGGGAGGGGGCTGAGAGAAGGGACAGTTATGCTCCACAATGACCACTGGGGGCAGCAAGCATGGGGGACAATTATACTGTAGAGGAATCACAGGGCAGCAGCTGCCCCAGGAAGAAAGTGGCCAGCTGGGGCCAGCTGTTCACAGCTGCTCAAGCTCTGGGAGGGAGGGAGGGGAGCTGGGATGGATCACGAACCAGGGGATTCATGATGCTCTGAAAGTGCTGGGAGGGAGTGGGAGGAGCAGGAAGTGCAGGGGCCCACTGCGTAAGAGGCACGTGGGGGCTGGGGGCAGATACGGGGGTGTGGGCCACAGGCTGCCCACCACTGCAGCCCACGGAGACTAGGGAGGGCCATTCATGCAGCCCACTTGGTTGCCCGTGGCTGTTCTAGAGCCTTGTCTAGGGCAATCTGAAATGACCTTTGTGGATTTCTGCTCTGCCCCTTTTCCCACTGGCTGAGGTGTTGGGAATTTTTTCACAACTCACAAAATAAAATAGAAGGTCCTGGGGTCTCCTGAGCAGAGAACAGGAGGGGCTGCAGGCGCACGCCTTACCCGCAAGGAAACATCGGATTTGCGCCATGGGGTTGGTGAGAAGGCAGGGGTCTTTGTCCATGTTCCCAAAGGGCAGCAAGGCCAACCCGCCATCGGTGAATTGCTCGTTAACCGCCATCAAGCCCCGCGGGCTGGTCTGATTCCGTAGCCGCTTGGCCAAGGGCACTTCGCTGCCATACACCATGCTGCCGTCCAGGAAGGCGGTGAGCGCGTTGATCTGGTTCCGAATCGCTCTCCCTTGGGTGCACGCCGGGGCGGAGCGGGTGAATGGGATGCAGTCGCTTTGGTTTTTTATTCGGGGATCATTGGGGGGAATCTGCAGCAAGAGAGGAGGGGGAGCATTACCAGCCCAGGGGGCGGAAGCCAGTCGCCCCCCGCCGAGCAGCATTTCCTGCCCTGCCGCATGCTGGAGCAGGCTCCGTGGCTTGGTGGCTTTGAGATGCGGCTCCACCGGGGCTGCTTTGCTAATCCAGACTGGCTAAGACAGGCGGGTGCAGAGCAGGAAATGGCTTCCTGGCCGCTGCTCCTGCCTCCCAGCCAAGCAGGGAGCCTCCATCCAGCATCATGGTCTGCGCGGGCCAAGGGCGCCCACTGCCTCCGTCTCGGCAGGACGGGATGGGGCGTCGGAAAGGGGGTTTCCTTATTGTGGGACTGACCCACCGGAAGGTCTCCAGAGCCTGATGCCCAGGCTGTGTCTACCCTGCAGGAATCTGTCGGCAGAGGCAATGCAAATGAAGTGCTCATTAGCATTTCTCGCGCTCTCATTTGCATAGTCTCTTCCGATCCGTTTTGCGGAAAAACCTGGCAGTGTAGACGGGGCAAAACCCCCTTTTGTGCAAGATCCGTGCACCGGCTTTTTTGAGGACTAAGGTTATTGCGCAAAAGGGTTTTCTGTGCAAAATGGCCCCGTCTACACTGCAGGGTTTTCCGCAAAAACTCTTCCGCAAAACGGATCGGAAGAGACTATGCAAATGAGAGTGTGAGAAATGCTAATGAGCGCTTCATTTGCATTGCCTCTGCAGCCAGATTCCTGCAGTGTAGGTGTAGCCTGACTCCCTAGGCATGGGGTGATGCCCCCAGATCCAAGTAAAAGAGCGCGGGGGCAGAGATAAGTGTTCCCGCCCCATGGTGGAAGGATTTGAGATCCCCTGGATCGTCACTTTCCGGTGTTTGGACGGAGCTAAGCTGACTGGTTAGAATCCTAGACCCCCCGGACGGGCAGAGCCCCCAGGAGGCCTCGCATCCAGCCCCCTGCCCACGGCAGGACCAACCCAACTCAACCCCCCCACCCAGGGCCGTGTCAAGCAGAGACTTACACACCCCTAGGGATGGAGACTCCACCCCCTCCCCACCCACCATGGGAAATCGGTTTTCCTAATGTCCAACCCAGACCCCTCCCCACAAGTTGAGCCCATTGACCCTCGAGCACTGGTGGAGGTTTCCCCACTGGCTGGGAGGTCAAATTCGGCAGCCCAGGGTTTCAGAAGAATGGGCCTGGCAGTGAGGATGCACCACTCGGACATTCAAACTTGGGCGGGGGTGGGGCGTTATTTCGAGCAAGGTCCTAGCATAGACCCGGGCTGGGAGAGACCTGCCCCGATAAGGCCAGGGGGAGACCCAGGCAGCCCCGTCCCTGGGGGACCCTCCCTCGCCAGCTCCCTGTGGGGAAATCCCGCCGGTACCTTGATGGGGAAGCAGGGGGGCTCTTTGGCACAGCTGGTCTCGCAGTCCACGGCGCCGCTGAAGGTCACTGTGGCCGGAGTCTCGGGCCCGAAGTCCATGTCGTGGTCAATGAACTGGCCCCACTGCATGAACATGAGCGACCGCTGCTGGTCCGTGATGAGCTGCTCCGTGGGGAAGCGAATGATCTGGTTGGACACTGCTCGGACCTGGAGGGTGGAAGCAGAGAGGGTGGGTGGGGCCGGACCCTGGGCTAGGAGCGGGGCTTTTGTGTGCAGGACTGGGGCATGGAAGTCCGCTCCCGGGGCCAGCAGCAGGGGCGCACGGGAGAGGGCAGCTGCTCCGGTGCCCTTTTGGAAAACACAAACGTTAACGGTGGCGTCTGCGCTTGCTCTGTGTTCAGGGCCCGTTCTGGGCACGCCGAGCCGAGGTCCTAACTCTTCATTTGCCGCTGTCGTGCTCGGCAGCCAGCGGCTGCAGCTTCGGTTTGCAGCTCTGGAAAGGCACGTTGCAATACTCCCCACATAATTCACTCATGGGGCTCAAAGAGCCGGCCAGGCCTTCACGTGGGATGAAAGAGGTGCCAGCGTTCCCCGGAAACTGAGCACTTGGGTGGCCATCCAGGAGTGATTTAGGTGCCACCCTCTGTTTAGCAGAGCGCCCACAGCTGGCCACAGCCAGCAGAATGTGTTTCTATTGGTGGTGCACAGCAGCACATGCCTTGGTGCACTCCGCAAAAATTATTCCACACGCGGATGGAAAAATTAAGAGAGAACACTGGTATCTACCAACCTGGGCATGTTGTCAGGGCAGCTACCCCCTCCCTGCACCGGCACCAGTGGGACATCTCTGTTAGCACGTTGGCTCAACCAGGGCTGGCCCCGACCGGCCTGCTGCTTCTTTCGTTTGTCGTTACGCGAGATGGGGTGGGGGCCCCTGAGGCTGGAGAACGTTGCCCTGGAGTCCTCCTGCAACGCTCTGAGCGCCTTCCCACTACCGGCCTTTATGGAAAGCATTTCCAATGGCCTGCCAGCCCTTACCAAGGGGAAGGGAAACCCGCAGTGCTTGAGCCCGTCGGTCCAGCCGGGAGGGAGGGAAACGCCGTCCTCGTACTCGGCAGGCAGCCAGCGGCTGTAGCCTCGGTTCGCAGACCCCAAGGACGGGTTTCTCCTGAGAGAAGCATGAGAGAGGCATTGACAACACAGCACATCCCGCCACCCTGGCGTCAGGAGAGCACCTGGGAGCCCAGGCACGGGCCGAGCAGCCAGAACAGAACGCCCCGCCCAAGGAGAGGGCAGCCCACCGACCAGACAAGAGGCAGCAGGCAGGCAGACAGGCACCAGCACACACAGCCAGTCGGCCTGACAAGCAGCAGCCTCAGCGCTCAGCTGCCTTCCTTGCAGGGCTCACTGCCCGGGGTGTGCCCTGGAGGCTACGGGAGGGTGAAAGCCGGGGGGTGCCCGTGCTTTTGGGGGTTCCTGCCCTGGGGGAGGCCAGTGGATGAGAGAGGAAGGCAGCAGCTGACGGGGTGTAAACGCCCTGCACGTTTCAGCTACACGCAGAGCGCAGGACCGGCTAGAGCAGGGGGCACCGGCCTTTTCAGCCACTAGATCGCTGTTCCGATGTAAGTGCAATGTCAGATCTACCGCCAGCCCACGGACCCTCGCCCAGCTCCCTGCCCCTCGCCAAGGCCTCCCCTGCTCACTCCATCCCCCTCGCCCCGGACCTCACTCACTTTCACCAGGCTGGGGTAGGGGGTTGGGGTGCAGGGACGAAACAGTGGGGTTGAGGCAGGTTTTCTCCTGCCCTGGCCCTGCACCGCCCCTGAAAGCAGCTGGCATGGACAGCAATGGCTCCATGGCACCATGTGCTGCCCCCCATCTACGGGCACTGAGCCCACAGCTCCTACTGCGGTTCCCCATCACTGATCCAGGGGAGCTGCAGGAGCGGTGTCTGCAGGCAAGGGCAGCATGTGGAGACCCCCTGCTCTGCCTCTCTCGGGGGCCGCAGGGACATGCCAGCCACCTCCAGGAGCAGCAGTTCCCACGGGGAGAATGGCTCCAGCCACGCCAGGCTGGGCGGTTTAGAACTCACTGCTCAGAGAATTACATGGAAGCGTGAGGGAGAATGAAACCATGAAATGCCCAGACCAGCCCAACACTAAAACTAACCCACAAGCCGTAAAAGTAGCAACAACACCTCCCCCTCCAGCCCCGTGTTGTGTCAGGAGAGGAGGGGGAAGGACTGTGTGTGTGTGTGTGTGTGTGCGTGCGTGAGAATGACAGACACACCTGGGCTGCGTCTAGACTGGCAGGATTTTGCAGAAATACTTTTAACAGAAAAGTTTTTCCGTTAAAAGTATTTCCACAAAAGAGCGTCTAGATTGGCAAGGGTGCTTTTGCACAAAAACCTCCGTGCCAATCTAGACGCGCTTTTGCGCAAGAAAGCTCCCATGGCCATTTTAGCCATTGGGCTTTCTTGCACAAAAAATGAAGGTGCCTGTCTACACTGGCCCCCTTGCACACGTATTCTTGCGCAAGAGGGCTTATCCCTGAACGGGAGCGTGAAAGTATTTGCACAAGAAGCACTGATTTTGTACATTACGAAGCCAGTGCTCTTGCGCAAATTCAAGCGGCCAGTGTAGCCAGCTGGCAAGTGTTTGCGCAAAGAGGCCGCTTTTGTGCAAAATCTTGCCAGTCTAGACACACCCCTCGTGTGAGAGTGACAGAGATTTGCACTGCCAAGCTCCCTCCAACCCCTCCTCTCTGTGTGGAGACAGGGTACAGGAGTGGGGGAGGAGGGACACCCTGACATCAGCCCCCCCTTCTCCCTCCCATACCCTGCACAGCGAGCAGGAGGCTCCCAAGGGGCAGGTCCAAGGCAGGGGCAGGAACAGCATGACAGTGGGGGAGGGGCAACTGAAGTGCCAGCGCTTGATAGTTTCCCAGCCAGACCAGCCAGGATCCCGTCAGGGGCTCTGAGATCGACTGGTAGATCCCGATCGACTGGCTGGTGACCGCTGGGTAGAATATGAGCTGAAATCCAACCTCTGCTTTGTCTTGGCTGGACTTTCCCTCCAGAGATTTTCTAGAGTCTCTAGATTGGGAGGTGTGAGCCGGCCAGCCAGGAGCACAGGAGGAGGAAATTCCTGTTGCTGAGCCAGAGCCGGGCACCCAGGGCAGCTGTCCACAGGGCTTTCTCGATGAGCTGAACTAGCAAGAGGGGGCAGGCTCTGAATGCCTGGCCAGGGCCCCCACTCCTGGCAGGGATTGTCACCGGTGTGCCCCTGGGATTGCTCCGAGACTGGCTGGCTAGTGATTTAGGAGCAGAAGAGCATAAGAACGGCCAGACTGGATCAAAGCAAAGTCCCTCTAGCCCAGTGGCCTGTCTTCTGACAGCAGCCGATGCCAGGTGCCCCAGAGGGAGAGAACAGAACAGGGAATGATCAAGTGACCCCTCCCCTGTCGCCCATTCTTGGACTCTGATAAGCAGAGACTAGGGACCCCCTCCCTGCCCATCCTGGCTAGTAGCCATGGAAAGACCTGTCCTCCATGGATTTATCTAGCTCTTTTTGGAACCCTGTTAAAGTCTTGGCTTTCACAATGTCCTCAGGCAAGGGGTTCCGCAGGTTGACTGCAAAGAAATACTCCTTGGCTATGTCTACATTTGCGGCTTCTTGCACGAGAAATATGCAAATGAGGCTAAGTGTGGACTATCGCCAAGCCTCATTTGCATGCCTAATGAGCCACCATTTTTGCAGAAGAGGCTCTTGTGTCCGAAGGAGCTGTCTACACTGCCCCTTCTTGCGCAAGAAAACCCCTCTCGTGCAATGCCGTTACACCGATTATTTTCAGAAAGAACGGCATCGCACAAGAGGGGTTTTCTTGCGCAAGAAGGGGCCGTGCAGACAGCTCCTTCTGGCGCAAGAGCCTCTTCTGCAAAAATGGAGGCTCATTAGGTATGCAAATGAGGCTTGGCGATAGTCCACACTTAGCTCATTTGCATATTTCTCGCGCCAGAAGCCGCGAGTGTAGACACAGCCCTTTTGTTTGTTTCAACCTGCTGCCTATTCGTTTCATTCGGTGACCCCTAGGTCTTGTGTTATGACAAGGGGCAAATTACATTTCCTTATCGACTCTCTCCACACCCTCAGCCATGATTTTACAGACCTCTGTCATGCCCCGCACTCTTTTCCAAGCTGAAAAGTCCCAGTCTTTTTAATCTTGTCTCATGGGGAAGCTGTTCCATGCCTGTAATCATTTTTATGGCCCTTTTCTGAAACTTTCCCAATTCTACTGTATCTTTTTAGGAGACAGGGTGACCAGATTTGCATGCAGTATTCAAGCTGGATTTCTACAGAGGCCATGTGATGCTTTCTGTCTTGTTCGCTGTCCCTTTCTTAACGATTCCCCCCATTCTGTTAGCTGTTCCCGCTCAAGGGAGAGAGCTTGGAGTCACTGTAGTTCTCCGAAAACACCTACTGAGTAGGCAACGGCAGGGAAAATAAGCAAATTTAGACCCCTTCATTTTCGCGGGGTAGCTGGGATCACATGGGAGCACACAGATGGGAAACTATTCTAGTGCAGGGAGGACCTGCCACCCTCTCCTGGGCAGCGAGCATCACCTGTTGTTGCATTCGCCCGTGATGGTTCGGTAAGGGTATGTGTCGTCACATGGAATTTGCATATTTTGCTGGGCACAGCCAGTAGCCTTGGAAATCAACTCCAGCTGGTCTAGGCTCAGCACATCTGCAAGAGAAAGCCAAGGAGGTGCAGCAGCTCCGCGTGCTGGAACGGGGGCCCCAAAACGGGGCGAGCAAAGAGTATTTGGAGGCCACGTCTGTCAAATCATCCCCCAGACCACTGCAGCCTTCCCCAGGAAATGCACCAGGGCAAGGCCGCAGCCGGCTTTGCTCGGAGTCTCCGGCTGGACGCGCAGTGAAACAGACGGAAGCCGCCGGGCACGTTCCCACAGATTGCGCCAGGCCTTCGAGCCACCCCCCGGCGGAAGAGGAGGGGGATGCTAGTGAAGGGTCCCCTTCCCTTCCCCTCCCATCCCACAGCTGAGCAGTGGTTCAAGGTGAGCCACATCCCAGAAGGCAGCCTGGGACCGGGTGGGAAGCTCAGCTTTCCCCCTTCCCAGCAAGGAGCCAAGCGGGCTGAGCTCTTGGCAGAGGTCCTGCCCTATGGCCCCTTGGGGTCCTTAGCCCCACGGTCTGTGTCCCAGGGGCTGGCCAAGCGAGGAGACGTGCACCACCAGACAGCGAGTGCCTCTGCCTTGCAACCCCTCCTGGCCTGGCGTTCCGGGGTGGTGAGCGGAGAGCCCAGCCCGGCAGCCCATGGGAGATACCTAAGCCCACGGCGCCAGGCGGAGAAGGGGCTCCCGGGGGAGCAGATCCGACATCAGCCCCATTACCTGTGACATTAAACTTCCCCTTCACAGTCTGCTGCAGCTTCTTCTTCAGCAGGGCCAGGGTGGTGTCCATGTAGTCGGCGGCTCGGATCACGGCCCGGGTGCCTGCCACTGGCTGCTTGATGTATCCCAGGATATCCGCAGGGCTGAAGGCTCCGTTCCTCAGCTTCTCCTTTAAACTGGAATGAAAATATTCCTCCTGGCGACATGGAGCAGCAACAACCCAGCTCGCTGCATGGAGGCCCCTCTGCCCTCTGTCCACAGCAGCTCACCCCGCAGTGCAGCAGCCGCTGGCGGGGCAAGGCTCAGAAGCCAGGGTGCCCGGTGACTCCGCCTCTTCTCGGTGTGGTTTGATGCCCCAGTACCAATGGGGAGGGAGCAGCAAACCCTTCCCTCCCTCCCTCCCTAAAGGGTACTGGGGGAGGGGGAGCTCAGGGCTGAGGCAGTCCCAGATGGGGGTGGGGAGCAGCCTAGCCAGTTGGGTTCACCTGCCTGGTGATTCTGTCTCTTTTCTGGGGGGTCTGTGAGGAGCAATCCCATTCCAGGCGTATCCCAGTGTCCTGGCACAACCAGGACCCTGACCCTGCTTTCCGTTATGGGAGGAGGAAGCTGCCTCCCAGATTTGGTGTCCGGGCTCTTACCCGTTAGGAGGAGTTCTTCAGCAAACTGACAGATGCGCAGACGGGCAGACAGACTCGTGCACTGACACACAAACTCTCTCAAACACATAGTAGATAATGGCAAAAAATGACCATGAATCCTAAACAAAAACTCTTCGCCTGTGACTAACGGATGCAAATTCAGTGAGGTTGATCTGGAAAGTCTGAGGCGTCTTCATTACTCCATTCAGGAGATCAGATTGGAGCAAATAATCGTTGACTATTTGCATTGATTGCCCTGCTGTTTCATGAAGACATTCTATTGCATACGCCCAGAAAACTCATTTCTATTCTGAAAGACTAAGGTTGTGTCTAGACTGCACCCCTTTTCCGGAAAAGGGATGCAAATGAGACATATCACAATTGCAAATGAAGCAGGGATTTAAATCTCCCCCCGCTTCATTAGCATAAAAATGGCTGCTGCTTTTTTCCGGCTCGGAGCTTTGCCGGAAAAAAGCGCCAGTCTAGATGCGGATCTTTCGGAAAATAAAGCCTTTTCCGAAAGATCCCTTATCCCTCTTAAAATGAGGGATAAGCCATTTTTATGCTAATGAAGCAGGGGGGATTTAAATCCCCGCTTCATTTGCAATTGCGATATGTCTAATTTGCATCCCTTTTACAGAAAAGGGTGCCGTCTAGACACAGCCTAAGTGCTGTGGTTGTGGGGCGGGTTCGTACAAAGCAGATTCAGCGTTGGACTTGGGGAAGTCGTGCTGTATTCTGGGGTGAAACCCTGGGCCCGAGCTGAGCGACGGCGGAGCTGCCAGCTGTCCCATAACAATTTTGTCAGGGTGGAATCTCCAGCCCTGAGGCCCACGGGCAGGTCAGCCCACGGAACAGTCTCCAGCCTCCATCTTGTTTCCTTGTCACTTTCCATTAGGGACTCCTCAATGGCACTGCCATGACCCCCCTTGCTGGGCCGTGCCACCAAGCACGGAGCAGGGCCAGGCCTGCAGAAGAGGCGTGGCCGGGGGTCGGATACCAGACTGGGGCACACTGCGCACGGAGAACCACCCTGGGCCACATTTCGGCATCTGTGCTCAGGGTGAGTCGCCCTTTGTGCTGCAAATAGTGACGCTGAGATCAGGAGCCACCGCAGGGAGCAGGACGCTAGTCCCCAGGCAGACGGGTACGCGTCTTCCCCTGCACACTGGCTGTGACGTAGTGGGGGTACTTGCTGGGCTGTGGTGACCCCTGCTGTCTGGAGCAAGACCCAGCAGGGAAAACCTCGCTATGCAAAGGTAATGCCAAACTTGTTGAACCAGACACCCCCCATGGAGAGGAACAAAGGAAGGTGGAATGCTGCCCTGGCTGGGGGGCAGGGCTGGAAGGGGGTTAGTTAGTTACTATCTGAGAGCATGGAGGAGACAGCCTAGGGAAAGGGGCTGGAGTTTAGGGGCCCAGTCTCCCCCATCTCAAGGGGGCCTGAGGCATCCTAGCCCAGCTCTGTGACCAGATTACATCTGTGCTGTGCTGTAACCTGGAGAGGCAATAAACTTCCTCTATTCCACCGGCTGGTGCAGTCTGTTTGTGCCATTTCGGGGTGCAGGAGACGGGGGACCCCCAACGCGCCGTCACACTGGCACTCACCGGTCCCGGGTGTACTTGTAGGCTGTGTCCACCAGCCGCCTGGCTTCCTCGACGCTGCTCAGAATGGAGGGAGCCGACAGCATCCCTGAGACATCTGGTCCAAAGAGAAGCAGGGGCAGGACGTGAGGCCGGCCCCCGCCCACGAGTTCACTGCACAAGGCAGGTTCACTGTACACCTGGGAACAAGTCCCTGCCCGTTGCGGTGAATCTGCCCTCTGGCTCTCTCCTCTACCGGAGACTCACAGAACCCCCGGGCGGGCAGGGCCCTCAGGGCCCCCAGCTCCATCCTCCGGGCAAGGGCTGTGTCAAGCCGGGACTTCCACCCCTCCCTAGGGCACCCGGGCACCCACCCTTCCAGCTGTTCCATACCCACAGAGCTTGGAAATGCACCGGTGCGCTTCCCTTTGCACTATCATCTCATCCGCATTGATCTTATTGCACCAAGCTCTGCCCTAAATGACGGGCCCGTGCTATGAACTTTGAACTTTGGCAGGGGAAGCAAGAAGGAGCAGAACTCCAGCAGCTCCTCCGGCTGCCGCAGCCCCCGAACCCTGCCCCCTACTTCCCAGCTTGGACACCGAGAGGCAGCCGGCTTGGAGGGGCTGCGGGTGGCTGGCAGGGGGGCAAAAGTTCCGTCCCATACGGCTCCACATGCCTGCCCCGAGGGGGCAGCGAGGGATCAGGAGAGCTGTCGGCAAGTGTCTGGCTCCCTGGGTAAGACGGAGTTTTGCCCTCACCGCCGGGATCCGGTCTCTGCCTGTGCTCTCCGAGCGCTGAGCAAATACAAATAGCAGCAGCCACACCTCCTCTGGCAGGGGCTCTCCGGTGCTGGACGGGAGCTGCCGGAATCGCGCCCCCCTCTGCAGCAGGGGTGGGCAAAAGGGCCTCCACCGGCCGGATCCAGCCCAGCAAGCGGGTCCCGCCGCTCCCCCGCCCCCAGGCCAATCAGGAGCGTGCGCCCTGCCCCCGCGCTGCAAGGAGCTCACAGCGCTAGCACCACGCATCCTGGTGGGGCCGGAGGAGACGTCGCGCGCCCCCCAAGCCCCGATTGGCCTGGGGACAGAAGGGGGAGTGTGCGACGTCTCCTCCCGCCCCAGGGGCATGGGCGCCTAGAGGGAAGCTCCCCCACCCCCAGACCACTCAGGGTTTCTGGGTGGGGAAGCAGGGAAGTGCCCTGGCCCCGCCCCTTCTGCCTGAAGCCCCGCCCCTTCCAATGTGGCCCAGGGCCACTGCAAATATCTGAAGTGGCCCCAGGCAAAAAATGACTGGCCCCCCGCCCGGCCCCCGACTGAGCCGTGCAGGGAGAGGGCATCTGGCTCCGGCGCTCGCTTGGCTTTCCGGAGCCAGCTGTTGCCTTAGCGCCGCTGCTGGGGACACACGTAACACCTGGGGCTGGCGTGGCTGCACTCTGCCCCTCCCGCAATAGAAACCCTTAGAGCAGAATGGCCCTGGCGGCAATGGCGGCGATGGGGCAGTACCGTGCGCGTCCGGGCCGGCGGCGTGGCACAGGCTCAGGGCCAGCAGGAATCCACAGAGCGCGATGGCAGGCTTCGTCCCTGGAGAGACACAAACCCCCCGCTCATTAGCACGCCGGGTTTCGCCCCCCACCAAAGAGCTCAGCTGCCCTGTCCCGGTCAGCCCCGTCTGCCCACCCGGCCCGGCTCAGCTCCAGCCCAGAGCCTCGAGCCTTTGACTAACGGCGCACGCAGCCCCACGAAGGGAGGGTAACTTCCACGGCAGCAGTGCACCCGCTGCCCACGCCTAGCACCCTGCTGACGGCCACAGTTACACTGGCATAACGCCACCGGGGGAAGCACAGCCCGTGAGCAGCTTGGCCTGAACAGAGAGGAGACGGTCCGTCCGCTTGTTGGTGTCAGGTTGTATCGCACTCTGGAGGTGCGTTAGCGCATGTGCACTGCGTTCTGGGGCACGCCTAGGGCTGCCAGATGGTTTCAACAAAAAAAACGGAGGCGCTTGCCATGACATCTGTGATGGCGCGTTGGGGTTCCCCCGTCTCTTGCACCCCGAAATGGCACAAACAGACTGCACCAGCCGGTGGAATAGAGGGAGTTTATTGCCTCTCCAGGTTACAGCACAGCACAGATGTAATCTGGTCACAGAGCTGGGCTAGGATGCCTCAGGCCCCCTTGAGATGGGGGGAGACTGGGCCCCTAAACTCCAGCCCCTTTCCCTAGGCTGTCTCCCCCATGCTCCCAGCCAGCAACTAACTAACACTCTTCCAGCCCTGCCCCCCAGCCAGGGCAGCATTCCACCTTCCTTTGTTCCTCTCCATCGGGGGTGTCTGGCCATACTGGTTTGCATAGTGACTCATCCTGTTTTGCTGGGTCGTGGTATCCACGGCAGCCAGTGGGGGTTACCCCAGAGCCAGCAGCATAGAAACCAGCCAGGTACCCCCACTACGTCACAACATCACAAGCCACATTCCACCTGGTTTAGAAAATACCGGACATTTCTACTTTCTCATTGATATTGTCTCAGTTTGTTTCCCGGACAGAAAGCTCAAATACTGGACTGTCCAGTTCAAAACCGGACACCTGGCAACCCTAGGTTCTGAATGTATAGAAACTAGGCCTCGAGAGGTCGTCAAGTCCAGTCCCCTGCCATCATGGCAGGACCAAGCACCATCTAGGTCATCCCTGACAGTGTCTGTCGAACCTGCTCTCAAATATCTCCAGAGATGGGGATTCCACAACCCCCTAGGCAATTTATTCCAGTGTTTGACCACCCTGATGCGCAGGAAGTTTTTCCTAATATCCAACCCAAACCTCGCCCTCTGCAGTTTAAGCCCATTGCTTCTTGTCCTATCCTCAGAGGTCAAGGAGAACAAATTTTCTCCCTCCTCCCTGTGACACCCTTTCCAGTACTTCGTCCTGTTTAGCTCAGACCATTTCTCCAGACGATGCCCCCGCCCTCCAGAGACTTGCCCCGGAAGCTGGACAAAGGCCAGAGCCCGGGCTGGCTGCAGGACTGGAACAGGCTGTCGAGTGGGTGAGTTAGTTTGGCTGACTTAGGCTACAGGGCCCTGCCTCTGGGCCCTTTTCCCCCAGGATGGCTGGCGCTGCTGCTCCTGGTTCCTGCACTGACAAGTCTGTGCTGCGCTGTGTCCCTGCTGACGAATCCCTGCCAGCGGGGAGTCCCTCTGGCTATGGATGGGGGTGCAGGGCCCGGGCCCCCCCCCCTCGGCGACAGACGCCCACTCCACTTCACAGGGGCTACTGGCTACTAGCTAGTGCCAGACTCCCATGGGTCTGGGAATCAGAGTTCATGGAGCAGCCCTTTGTACCTCCCAGATTGTGGAGGTGGCTGGGGACCAGAGAGACCCTAGAGACCCAGCTAGTCCAGCCCCTGCCCACAGCAGGACCAACCCCGACTCAATCAGCCCAGCCAGGCCTTACAAATCTCTGAGCATGAAGACCCCACCCCTTCCCCAGGGAGCCCAGCCCAGTGCTTCCCCACCCGCCATGGGAAGCAGCTTTTCCTAATCTCCAACCCAGACTCCCCCCTGCAATCTGAGCCCATTGCTCCTGGTTCTACCCCCACTGGGAACAGCCTCTCGCCAGCCTCTTGGGAACCCCCTTCAGGGAGCTGCAGGCTGCTGTCAGATCCCCCCTCGCTCTTCCCTGCTGCAGACTAGACAAGCCTGGTCCCCTCAGACTCCCCTCATGAGCCCGTGTCAAGCCGAGAGGTGGGGCCAGGCTGCCTTCCCTGTACCACGCTCTGGTCCGACTTCGTTCCATGCAGCGTGCGGGGGGGGGGGGCTCTGGGGGGGCCCAGCCTGGTTAGCGATGGGTCCGAACACAAGAAACAAGCACAGTGAGGGAGGCCGCACCAGGCCCTGCCACTTCTCTGCTGCCTTCAGAGCCGGGTGGCCCGGGAGGGGCAGATGCCGACCAAGGGCCCTGCTCTGCAGAAAGCGCAGAAACAAAGGTGGCAACATCGCCCCAGGCCACCCTCGCTGCTGCTGCTGCTGCTGGCATTGGCGCTGCCTTCCCGGCTGGGCCCCTGGCCGCAAGCTGCTGCTGCCCAGCTCTGCGCAGTGTTCTCCCCGCAGCCTCGCAGAAGACAGGGGCACAACCTCCTACAGAAACCTCCTGATCCCCAAATGCCTCTGTGGGCCAGGGTCCCTACAAATCCAGCCCTGCAAAGTGTCAGCTTTAAATAGCTGAAATAATGGACTTTATGTTTAACTTCCTAAGACTGAAATTGAGCCAAATGGACCGTGCCGGTGTCAGGGCCCAGCGTGCGAGGGAGGAAGGGTTTCTACTGAATTTCTACTCTGATTCATGCCGAGAAAAGCTTGGAAACAGGACAGGATTGCAGCACCGAGCTCTGGAAGCAGGACCAAAGGCAAAGGACCCAAGGCCTCTGAGTATTTCAAGCTCATCTCGGATTTCTGAAGTGTCCCATCCCCCTACCCCCCGTAACGACCTTTGGGGATCGGTTTCCTGGATGCTGAGCCGGTTCAGTGTCTGTCTCTCTCTGAAGGGGGGCAGTCACCCCAGCTCTGTGCCATGCCTGGGGGAGACCAGAGGATCTGGCCCAGCAGAGCAGGCGGATGGGTGTCCATGCCATGACCTGCAGGCCTAAGGGGATGTCTGTGATTCAGCCCCTCACAGGAATGTTTCAGGGGTTTGAATCAAAATTATTTTTCATTTTAAAATTTACACTCACAAGTTTTGCTAAAAGGAAAGCGCCAAACGGAGACAAATGTTTCAAAATCAGAGAAATAAAATGGCTCTGGCCCAGCTCCAATCTTTTCCTTAAGTTTGGTTTTTCAAACTTTCCAGGCTTCTGATTTTTGTCCCAGGTCACGCCAGGAAACAATCCCAAAGGTGGAACCGTCCTTTCCCACCCAGGCTTACCCGGGGTGCTCCAGCCGGGCAGACAATTCCAGCCCCCCAGAGGGCAGGCCCTGGGGGGGGGCAGGGCTTGGCAGCCCCTCGCACCGCAGTGGAGGAAGGAAAACACAACCCAGCAGCTCAGCTCTCGGGCTGCTTCCCTTTCCCCATCCCCAGCAAGGCACCGGCAGCTCCCTGGCCCAGAGCCCAGCTGGCTGACCGGGCGGGCGGGCGCTGGACCACACAGCCTGGTGGGCACACAGCAGAATCGGTGCCCGGCCCCAGTGCAGGGGCCACGCCGCAGAGGCTGCTACCCACGTGGTGCAAAGCACCAGACCTGGGGCCTCCACTGCACTTCCCACCCGCAGCTCCCCGCCCGCCGCTCTGCTCACGCCCAGCAGCCGGAACCCTGCGCATCTCACCTGCCATCTTCGGCGTCTCTTCCCAGCAGCCGGGCCCCTGCGCTTTTATCTCCCAGCCGGGGCCGCTCCTGCTGGGCGGGACCAGCCCGGGCTGTGGGAAACGCCCCGTGGGCATGAATTGGGCAGGGCCACGAGGAGGTTTCCCTGCTTCTTGTCGCCCCCCAGCTCCCACTCCTGCAGCACCCAGGCTGAGGGGCCGTGTCCCTGGTGCGCCCTGGCTGCCTCCTGTCGCCGGGGAAGGCAACACGACCTCTGGGAGCCAGGGCTGGGAATGGGCAGCCGGGGGGATCCCGGGGTGAGTGGCACTGGGGCGCCCGGCACTGGCCGCTGCATGGACCCTGGGTCTGACCCCGTGTGGACAGAGCTCAGCAGGGAGTGCGAGGGGGCAGCCCCCTGCCCGGCTGGCGGGCTGGGATGTCCCTGTCCCAGGCAAAGCCCAGGGCCGCACCCCACCGGGCAGCTGGCCTTATTTCCCCAGAGCAAGGCTGTTGCTGAAGCTGCGTTGGGCCACCCTGGGGTCTGTGCGGCTCGCTGGAGGGCCCTTCCTGCCCTGCCCGACTCGCCCTGGCCTGCCCCGGCTCCAGGCTGCTGGTGCTTGTCCCCACGTCCGAGGTCAGGGGATCCCCCTGGGGCCTCTGGTACATGCTGCCCACATGGGGCAAGGTGGAGGCAGGGGGATGTGGGGCTGCCGCTGGCGAAAGGAGGAGGGGGCACCGTGGGGGTAGGCCTCGCTGCCCTGGCTGCTGAGGGGGCCATTGCCCAAAGCCACGTCCTGCAAGAGCCCGGCCAGCCTCTGTGGGGCACCAGGGACAGTCCACACCAGGGAGTCGCTCTGTGCCCTGTGCCAGCAGGGCTTCCCCTGGCCTTGCTGCTGGGTCCTCCAAGCAGCCTCCAGCCTGGCGTCTCTCCCAGCCGCCCCGTCCCGTACCAGCCTTGGCCACGCTGCAGCCCAGACTGTGTGTCCAGAACGGCCCTGCCCCCCCAAACCGCACCCATGCGGCGAGTCTGTTCGGCCTTCACGTGGGGGCCTCAGTTCAGGTTTCGGAAGGAGGGGGCCACCGTAACCGGGATGACGGGGGCTGCGTAGGCACTGACAGCTCTCGGTTTGGGGCCGATCGCGCAGCAGCCAGAGCCTGGTCCTCATTCCTAGCTACAAGAAAGCAAATGAAATCCGTGTTAGATCCGCTGGGCTCGAACCCTGACATGCCCTGGAGCCCTCTGACCCTGCAGAGAGACCCCGGCACGACACCTGGCTCTGGGAGGACAGAACAGGCCAGGCCTCTGCCCCCTCCACCGCCATGTGGCAGCCTCATGGCTGCCTCTCCACCCAGGCTCCCCGGGGCTGTGGCAAGCCGGGTGCCTCCCCAACCCCCCCGTTGGGCTGTTTCTCTAGTGCTGGACAAGTTGCACAAGGTCCCTTCCTGCTGCTTCGATGTGGCCCAGAATAATCTCCCTCGGCTCCCCGGGGGCGGTCGACCGAGTGCTGCGGCCAAGTCCACAATCAGCTCCCGGCAGAGGGAAACTGAACACTCCTGGGTGCGTTACCACAGCTGCCTTGCGCAACTCGGGCCGTTCTTGGGCAAGCCGGCAGAGCGGGCAGATGGGCCGCGCCGGCGGCTGTTATCTGGGGGGCACCGAAGCACTTCTTCTTTCGCACGGCGGCCGGAAAGCAGCAGGCTGGAATTCTAACTGACTCCTCTCCTGAGATTCAGACCCCCCCAGTGCTTCTGGAGCAGCCACGTGGGACCCCTGGTGCCCCCCCGTAAGCCCTGGAGAGCTCAAACCCCACTAAAAATCTGTTCCTGGTCTCACAGCTGACTCTGCTGGGCCAGAGGCTGGCTGAGCCCTTGCAAAATACAGTCCTGGCGGGCTAAGCCAGGCTCTCCTTAGGCCGAAGGAAGGGATGAGAGGGGGCAAGAGAGAAGAGCCAAGGGAGGGGAGGAGAAGGCCAAAGGGGGGGGGGGACGATGCTAACAGACTCCCCCATCCTGGATGGGGGTTGAGATTAGCCAGACCCAGTGGAGGGGACGTTACCAGTTGGGTGCCTCTCTGGATATGTCTGCACTACAAAGTTAATTCGAACTAACAGACGTTAGTTCGAATTAACTTTGATAGGCGCTACACAGGCAAACCGCTAGTTCGAACTTAATTCAAACTAGCGGAGCGCTTAATTCGAACTAGGTAAACCTCATTCCACGAGGACTAACGCCTAGCTCGAATTAAGTCATTCGAATTAAGGGCTGTGTAGCCACTTAATTCGAACTAGTGGGAGGCTAGCCCTCCCCAGCTTGCCCTGGTGGCCACTCTGGGCACCACCAGGGAAACTCGTCTGCCCCCGGAACCCTTAAAGGGGCACGGGCTGGCTACGGTGCCCGTGCCAGGTGCAAGCCTGCCAGCACCCAGCCAGCAGACCCTGCACCTGGCACGGCATGAGCCAGCCACCCGCTGCCACCCAGCCCTCCGCCTCTTCCCGGGACAAGGCTGGCGGCGCCCAGGAGCCTGCCTGGGGCCACAAGAGGCGGGCGCCCACCTGATCTAGTGCGGACACCATGGACCTCATCCACGACCTCCGCACTAGGCACAGGAAAATGGCCGTCTAGGGCAGGATAGCTGCCAGCCTGGCCACTCAGGGGCAGGTTTGCATGAAAATCAATGTGGTCCAGTGAGACCCCCAACCCTGAGCCCTGAGCTTAGAATGGCCATCCTGGGTCAGACCAAAGGTCCATCTAGCCCAATAGCCTGTCTGCCGACAGCGGCCAACAACAGCTACCCCGGAGGGGATGGACCGAAGACAATGACCAAGTCATTTGTCTCATGCCATCCATCTCCAGCCTTCCAAAACAGAGGCCAGGGACACCATTTCTATACCCTGGCTAATAGCACTCCATGGACCCAACCTCCATGAATTTATCTAACCTCTTTAAACTCTGTTATAGTTCTAGCCTTCACAGCCTCCTGCAGCAAGGAGTTCCACAGGTTGACTATGTGCTTTGTGTAGAAGAACTTTCTGTTATTAGTTTGAAGCCTGCTACCCATTCATTTCATTTGGTGTCCTTTAGTCCTTCTATTATGGGAACTAATGAAGAACTTTTCTTTATGCACCCTCTCCATACCACTCATGCTTTTATAGACCTCTATCCTATCCCCCCTCAGTCTCCTCTTTTCTAAGCTGAAAAGTCCCAGTCTCTTTAGCCTCTCTTCATATGGGACCTGTTCCAAACCCCTAATCATTTTAGTTTCCCTCCCCTCTCCCACCTCCTTTTCCCAGTCTCCCCGAGTTTTGTTCAATAAAGAGAGTTTCTATTTTTGAACACACATGTCCTTTATTTTGTACATCAGGAAGGGGGGCTAGGGAGGGGTAAGTGGAAGGAGGTGAGGAAGGAATGGGGTACGAGCCCCCGATGGGGAGAACTGGGGTGGCTCTGCGGGCTCCTCGGGGTGGAAGCTGTCCTGCAGCCCCCCCAATTGACCACCCCCCCCAGATGGCAGCCTGCAGCAAGTGCAGCCAGGCTGATGTGCCGAGTGTGGGCATTCAGGGCACTCCAAGCCAGGACTGCTTTGCTGTCCCTCATCAAGTTAGACAAGTGAGCGGGGAACCCCTGAGAACTGTCTGTCCGGGGTGGGGGTTGGGTCCCTTTAAGCACAGCCCTTGGCTAGCCTGAGACAGCAGCTCCACGCTCTAAGTCCCAATCTGATGCCCTGCCGGCACTGCTTCCGGCCATCCTTAACCTCGGTTCAGGGTCCACTCAATGTGGACATGCTAGTTCGAATTAGCAAAACGCTAATTCGAACTAGTTTTTAGGTCTAGCTGCGCTAGTTCGAATTAGCTTAGTTCGAATTAACTAATTTGAATTAAATTAGTTCGAATTAGTGCTGTAGTGTAGACAGACCCTGGTCTGCTCAGGCCGTCTCTCAGGATTAGCCCCACAAAGGCCCAGTGGTGTCATGGTAGATGCTGGGGTCCTAAGAGGTGCGGGGTGGCAGCCAGGACAGGAAGGCTCTCTGCAGTGGCTGTTGGCAGCCTGCTACTTCCCCCAAAGGCTGAGGGGGGCAACACCCCCCAATGAGCCGTAACCCCCAGCACACCCGTCATGGGCTGCCGATTTCAAGTGTTCTTGTTTGCTGGGCACGATCTGAACCCAGACCTTGAACTGCACCAGGACTTTCTGCTGGGCCGCGGCACTGCAACCCGATGCTTGCTCGGCGCTCTTCGTGCAAGGCCCAGAACGCTCGAGCAGCTGCACACGCACGTCTAGAGCTCCTCGTGCCGTGCACGTTGCACCGAGCTAACGGGGCACTCGCACACTGCAAACAACACGCTCTTCGGCGGGGGAGGGGCCGACACTGCAGCACTGGAAATAGCAGCGTAGCCACGGCCACGCAAAGGGGAGCATGGGCTCTGAGCCCCCGGCATCTCCCCCTCCCTCCCCGCTGGGTTTCAGAGCCCAACTCCAGCCCGCGTGGGAATGTCTGCACCGGAGCGCGAGCCCCATAAGCCTGAGTCTGCAGGCCCGGGTCCATGGGCAGGTCCAGCAAGTGGCCTCCTTGAGGAAGGTTAACACCAATTGCAACACTGCGCAGGGTTTGTTACCCAGTGACCTGAAGCAGCCCTCTTGAGAAACAGCCGCGTGAATTATTCAGTTACAACTGCTAACCAACTTCCTGCAAGGGCAGGCAGCTGATAACCAGGCTTGCCCTGGGGAGGGGGAGTCTCTGGGTGGTGCCAGAACTGGAACAGGGGCCTCCCCCGCTACACTCAGACAGGTGTGGGGTTAGAACAAGATCCAGCACTCACAAATTGCCTTGCGCTTCAGAATGTGAATCTGCCCACTGCCCAGGCCGCTGCTGGGCCTTTGAGGACGCCATCACCCACGTTAGCGTGAAGAGCTCTGAGACTCCGGAGTCTATTTGGAATCATGGGAGGGTGGGCGGGCTTTGCCCGCCCACCTTCTAAAAGCCCCTCCCCAGCCTCATGGGAGGGACACTGAACCCATGTCCAACTGATTGCTTGGGACAAATAATGACTAAAGGATCAAGAAGTGCGGGTTATAGGTTCAAAATAAGGGAGCCGGATGGGGACAGCGAGCAGAGAACCCCGGACAGCGCCCACTGCTCCTCAAAGCTGTCGATGGAGCCAGTGGACGCCGCCCAGAGGAACTCTGCCCGGATTCGTGACACGAGGGAAGAGCGGAAATAGGCCCCACAGTCGCAGAGAACCCCCTTGTCTAACATCCTCCTCCTGCTATTATAGATGGCAGCTTTCGCTAAGGCCAGGAGGAGGTTGACGAGGAGGTCTCGCGACTTTGTGGGGCCACGGATTGGGTGTGCATAAATAAAAAGGTGAGGGGAAAAGTGCAGCCAGAACCTCAATAAGAGGTTCTGGAGGAGCCGGAATAGGGGCTGCAACCTGGCGCATTCAAGGTAGGCGTGCGCCAGGTTCTCCCTCACGCCGCAGAAGGGGCAGGTGTCTGGGATTGGGGTGAACCGCGCCAAGTACACGCCCGTGCTCACGGCCCCGTGAAGGAGCCGCCAACTGATGTCCCCGACGGGCCACGGAATTAAGGTCGAATAAACGCTGGCCCATCGGGGTTCCCCACCCTCTATAGGTCTGAGGTAGTCCCGCCACTTTGTATCGGGGTGGGACACGAGGGTGGGGAAATGCAAAGCGTGGAGCACGAGCGTGTACAGCTGTTCCCTGGGCGCGGTCCGGAAACAGACCGGCTGCAGATTTTGCAGCCGGCTGGGGGTCCAAGGGTGGGGAGGCCGGGGGGGCCCGCGGGACAGGGGCCCAATAAAGAGGGACGGAGGCTTTGCAGGAGGGGAGGGGCGGGGCGTTCCCTCTCGCAGGGCTCTCTGTAGGAGATCGTGAGCGGGCTGCGACAAAGCCGCCTTCACCTCCTGGAGTAGGCGCAGGGGAGTTCGAGGGGTGGAGAGCCCCATGCGCTGAGCGAGCGCTCGGGGATCCACCCAGTCCCCCCTGTCGTAGGCCAGGAGGTCCCCGACCATGGTGGTTTCTGCCAGGATCAGACTCCGGCGCACCGAGGGAGACTCCGCCACCTGCACGCACAAGGCTGGATTGTGGAGCAGGGGCTCCGCGAGGAGGTCTGCCCCCTCGGAGGCCACAACGGACCTGGTCGCCGAGAACAGCTTCCAGGTCTGGAGGAGGTCCTGGTAGAATTCCGGAAGCTCTGAGAGGTCTCGCGGAAGACCTCCCGGGTGGATAAAAAAGAGCTGCCGGTCGTATCGGAGCCCTCGGAGGCGGCGGAGGAAGGCGCGCGCCAAGGTGCCCCATGCTCCTCTACCTGCACTGAAGAGGAGTCTCTGCAGGGCCTGGAGGCGGAAGGTCCGGACCTGGCTGCGTATGCAGACCAGGCCCTGACCCCCCTCCTCCAGGGGGAGGGACAGGACCGTCACCCAGTCCAGCCCCCGGCCCAAAGCCAACGAAATCGGCCCGGCCAGGGCTGTGTCAAGCTGGGACTTGAAACCTCCAAGGATGGAGATTCCGCCCCTCCTTGGGAAATCCAGTCCAGGGCGTCCCCACCCTCTGAGTGAAGTAGCAAAAAAAAAGGGGGGGTGTCGGAAGCTTAAGTTGAGGGCCTCAACTTAAGTGTGGTTGCATATGCAAACAAATATACACAAATAGCTTCTCTCACACTGACAGGCATGAATCCAAAGCTTAAGGCAAGACACACAACACACAGGCCCCATTTAAGTCAGTTCTGCTGATATTAATAAAATACAACATTGACCCCATTTCTACTCATGTGACAGCACTTTTCATGAGCAATGACAGTCCAAGAATTTAACTACTAAAACATCTCAACAGAAGATCGTTACACTGGCTACTTCTTTGTTTTGGCTCCCACTCGCCGGCCACGTGTTGATCCCCACATAAACCCAAACTGCACCGCGTGGCGCAAACAAACTGGCCGTGGGCAGCAGACCAAGTTATTAATAAATATTTTATAAACCTTTCCCTTTTCTCTCTGCTGCCATGTCTCCTCCCCTTGCTCCATCATCTCCCCTGGTGCCTGCTGCCCCCCAACTCCTCACCCTCCTCTGCTGTTCTGACTCCTGCCCTTCTCACTGCCCTCAGCCTTCCTGAGACCTGCCCCCCTCCACCAGCCCTTCTCTCCCCCCTGTGCCTGCTCCTCCAGTAGCCTCACTCTGAGCAGGTGAGCTACCCCTCCTCATCCCCTCTCCTAACACTTCCCTCTACACACCTGCCCTGCCTCTCTCCTCTGGTGCTGGTCCCTCCCCTGCAGGAGTCTGCCCTTCTGCTTCTCCCCAGAATCCCCTGGCACCTGCACCTTCCCTTAGCCCTACCCCCTCCTGGTGTCCCCCCTTCCCTTACTTCCCCTGCCCCCTTTTTCCCTGATGCCCACCCCCTCACCACTCTCTGCCCCATTCCCCTCATACCCCTCTGTGCCCTCATACATGACTTGCTCCATCCCCACCTTTCTCATGCCCACCCCTTCTCCCAGCACCTCCCCCTCACTTCTCCCAGCACCTCCCCTCCCCCCCCCTTCCCCCCGCCCCTCTCCCCCCCCGCCCAAACCCCTCACCCTGCCCCTACCTCTGTCCCTGCCCAAGCCCCCCCGCCACTTCAGCCCAAGCCCCTCCCCTCCCCTCCCGCCACTGCACAGGCCCGTTCCCCACCTTCTGCCTTCCACGTTGTGGGGCCAGAGTCTGTGCTCAGGCCCCGGATGCCGAACCCGGAGCCAGCGTGGTCCCGCGACCTGCCTCCCAGGACTTTTAAAATCCCGGGCCGTGACGTCACATCATGCCTGGGTGTCCTCCCCGCCCACATGCAGCGCCGCGCATGGGCAGCAGCAGGCAGCGAGGAGGAGCCGCACACGGCAGGACAGTCCAGGGCCGAGGGGGACGCTCTGGGGGCAGGGTGGGAGGACACACGGGGGGGACCGGGGCCCACTCCACGCAGAGTGGGGGGAGAGACCCAGCTCCACATATTGGTAACTCGCTGGCACTTCCAGGTTTAGGGGCGCGGGGCCCCCTTAGGCGCGGGGCCCAATTCGACTGAATCAGCCTAAGGCCGGCCCTGTCCGGGCCCATGGATTTGTGTATGTTTAGCTTTTCTAAATAGTTCTTAACTTGTTCTTTCCCCACCAAGGGCTGGCCACCTCCTTCCCATACTGCATTGCCTAGTGCATTAGTCTGGGCGCTGACCTTGTCTGTGAAGACAGAGGCAAAGAAAGCCTTGAGTACTTCAGCTTTTCCCACATCGCCTGTCACTAGGTTACCTCCCTCATCCAGTAAGGGCCCCACCCCCTCTCTGATCACCCTCTTATTGCTAACATGCCTGTAGAAACCTTTCTCGTTCCCCTTCACATCCCTTGCCAGCTGCAATTCCAATTGCGCTTTCGCCTTCCTGATAACTCCCCTGCATTCTCGAGCAATGTATTTATACTCCTCCCTAGTCATCTGTCCAGGTTGCCACGTCATATCAGCTTCCTTTTTGGGTTTAAGCTCCCCAAGGATTTCCCATAAGCCAATCTGGTCACCTGCCATATTTGCTTTTCTTGCTGCGCATCGGGATGGTTTCTTCCTGTGCCTTCAATAAGGCTTCTTTAAAATACTGCCAGCTCTCCTGGACTCCTTTCCCCTTCATGTCAGCATCCCAGGGAATCCTGCCCATCAGTTCTCTGAGGGAGTCAAAGGCTGCTCTTCTGAAGTCCAGGGTGTGTATTTTGCTACTCTCCTTTCTTCCTTTGGTCAGGATCCTGAAATCTACCCTCTCATGATCACTGATGCCCAGGTCTCCACCCTGACTCCTGTCCTGACCCTCCCTCCTCTCCTCGCTGACTGTCATTTCTAACTTTATCGCCCTTCCCCACGCTCTGTGCTCACTATCAGGCTGCTCTGGGGATTGCAGCAACCCCAGAGACATGCCCTCCGTATGCCTTGCTTTCCTCTGTTGGACGGAGGCATTCCACTGGGGCGTGGGAGCCGGCCCTCGAGGCACATCTGCAGAAGCAAAAGAAACACTAGTCAGCCAGTACTGTGGGTGCCCTCCCAGTGAACCGTACAAACCACACACTCCTCGCTCTCACTTTCCCTTGGCAAGCCACAGCCCCAGACAGGCTGCGCGTGGCCTGGCGACAGGGTGTTCTAGACCAGACGGGATCTGGCGGTTTCAGAAGAGGATCGGTCCACGTGCCGGGGACACTGGCCCCGTGTTCTGCGGCTGGGGGGAAGCGAAGCAGCCCTGCCCAGAACCGTCGGCAGGGATGCAGAGTCTATGCTGGGAAGCTCCCTACGGTATGTCTACACTACCCCTCTAGTTCGAACTAGCGGGGTGATGTAGGCATACCGCACTTGCAAATGAAGCCCGGGATTTGAATTTCCCGGGCTTCATTTGCATAAGCGGGGCTCCGCCATCTTTAAATCCCTGCTCGTTCGAACCCTGTGCCGCGCGGCTACACGCGGCACGAACTACCGTTACTCCTCATTCCACCAGGCTCCTCTGGTGCTAATCTCGAACCTGCGCCCACGTGCCCCATGTAACCAGATGGGGAACACGTCTCCCTCCCGTAACCACGCACGGTAACGGAAACACAGAGCAGTGACCAGAGCCTGCAGACCTGAACTGCTGGGACCAGTCAGAGCCCTCCAAGACCAAAGAGCCCCAGAGGAGCCTGTCCCACGTTCTCCTCCGACTCGGCCTCTGTCACCACTGCCTCAGGGCGTCTCCCTGGCCGCTGCCTCCAGCCCCTGCCAGTCCCCTGGCTCTTGGCAGTGGAGGGCAAGGCTGGCGTACAGCTCCTTGGAGGAGCAGCGTTTTCGGCACCGTCCCAGGGCAAGACTTGGCCTCCCTTGCCTTCTGGTAGGCCTGCCCCGCTCCTTTATCTTGGCCTGCCATGCCCCGTCTCATCCCTGCCACCAGCAACCTGCCTCAGGAGTCATAGCCCCTGTGGCGGGGTCAGAGCTGTGACCGCGCAGCCTCCTCTCCCCCAGATCCAGCCTCTCTGGTGCGCTCGGGGGAGCCCGGTGGCATGGGAGAGCCGGCCTGGTCAGCTGGGAAGATGCAATGGGAGCTGGACGTGCCAAGCAAAAATCCCCCGGCCTTGGACCCGGCTGCAGTGCTCCCCAGAGCAGTCGCGATGGGCATTGTGGGATACCTCCTGGAGGCCACGCAGGGCCACATGCCCGTGACTGAGCCTACCCACACGGTCGCTCTAAGCTCCTGGCTAAAAGCTCCGTGCCCTGCACTGGGGCGGTGCTATTGTGTTACTAGTGGGAGGAACAGCGCGTGCACCCGCCCTGCTGAGTCGTGCAGATGCATCCGAGGGACGACCCCCACCGGCATGGCTTACCCACGAGACCCCACCCCCGCCTCATTCAAACCCACGTTGGCTGTGACACCTGCACTGCGTCGGCCAACTCACTCAGCCGTCACCGAACCAAAGAACAAACTCCCCCTCCCCTGGCCCTTCGTGCCATCCACCCCGCCGGGGGGTTGCACATCGCAGCTGCGTTCCTGGCTGTCACCCTCCACTCGCCTCCCGCAGCGGCCTGTTCCTCTCCGCATGTCCTGGCCCCTCGTCTGATTTTGGGGTGGCAAATGCATCTCGGGGGCCCTTCCTCTGAGCCCCCCAATTGTGGCTGGTTTCAGAAGCGGGGGGGGGGGAGCACGAGTGAATTGACTCTGCTTTGTAGAAATGGTGCGTTTTTGGGAAAATAGATTTTATTACCATAAAATTTGATTTTAAATACAAACATACTGTGCCCCCTCCCGGCGGCATTCAAACGCCAGGCGCGCCTGCCTCGCTCAAGACAAAAGCCCGCCCGGACCATGCAAAGGGGTCAGCGCGGCGAGGGGGGCTGCAGCCCCGGGGCCATGAGGAGCGGCTGCCTTCCCAGCGCAAGGAACACGGCATCTCTCGTAAAACAGCTGCAGACGCTGCGGGGGCCGGGCAGCCTGCTCTCCAGACACACCGGCAGCCTCACACCGGCGCAGAATCACTCCAGTCGGACAGGTAAAGCAGCGGACGAGTCAGATAAGGCGTCCTCCCCCGGTCATGCACCAGGGCGGTCTCCTGCTAGGCCCTGCAGCCCGGCCCCTCGGGGCACTGACTCCAGGGAAGGGTGGGGGGGCACCCACACGATGGAAACACCCGGGAAAGGGGGCGCAGGGCTGAGAGTGGGACCCAGCGGGGCTGGGACGGGCCTGGATGCTGGAAGGTGCCCCGAGGTCCCTGCATGCCAGCCTGACCCTTCCCTTCCCTTCCCTGCCACAGCTCAGCACCACCCGCCCCACCATCGCTCTGCCCCTCCCCGGGTGCCAGAAGCCTTGGCCGCCTCCCAGTCCACCCTCCCGCCCGAGCTGCTCCCAGGCCCAGCTGCGTGTTCCCAGCCCAACGGCCGCAAAGGGGAACTCGGGGAGCAAATCGAGTGCAAATCATCTCGGGGAGCGCAGGAGTCGCCAGCGGCCCCGCGAAGGGAGCAGAGGCGCCGGGGGCGGGCGGCTTCCGAAGGAGCCAGGGCAGCCGTGGGAAGAGCCGGTCGGTGAAACCACGGCCCGAATGGCGGCTTGAAATGAGCTATTTACAAGGAGCGGGGGCTGGGAGAGCTGGCTGGGTCTGTGCAGTTCTGCCCCCGAGCCTGAGACCCCTCTGCACCCGAGCCCCTTTCCGGGGTACCTGCACCCGAGCCTGGGGCCCCTTTCCGGGGTACCTGCACCCGAGCCCCAGGGCCCCTTTCCAGGGTACCTGCACCCGAGCCCCGGGGCCCCTTTCCAGGGTACCTGCACCCGAGCCTGGGGCCCCTTTCCAGGGTACCTGCACCCGAGCCTGGGGCCCCTTTCCGGGGTACCTGCATCCGAGGCTCCTCTGCATCTGAGCCCCGAGGCCCCTCTACCTTGAGCCCCGGGGCCCTTTCCACACTGCCCCAGGGCCCGCGCTCTACCCAGCTCAGAGTGGGCCATGCCACGGCCGCAGGGCACCCTGGGAGATGAGATGCAGGCCTAGGGCTGGAGCCACCAGCGTTCGCGTCCCCTCAGGGCAGTGCTGTCCGACAGCCAGGGGGCACTGGGTGGGTCCTGAATCTCCCTGCCTGGCTCCCCGGCCAGGCCTGCCTGACACCGGCTCCCTCAGCTAGTTCTTCTTGCTGGGCCCAAGCTTCTTCAGCAGCTTTCTCCCCTTGCAGAAGAAGCTTTTCTTCCTTTTCCCCTGCGTGGCCAGGTCGCCTGGCTCCAGCGTCCCCGGCGAGGGGTCTGTCCCTGCGGCGGTGCAGGAGGGCGGCCAGGGGTCCCTGCGTTCACCAGGCCCCTCTGCATTCAGCTAGGTGGGAGGGAGAAGGGTTGAGACATTCGGTACCTGTGGGAGCGGCTTGTCCCCCCGTTCCTCATTCACACGTCACTGGGGCGGCGCAGAGCCAGGCAGTCACTGTCTGTCTACACCCATCTCACCAGCGCCTGCAGCTCTGGGACTGGCTGTGTCACCAGGAGCTCGTGCCGTCTGCTGGGGCCTCACACAGGAACTAGCACCCCCGAGGGGGCGAGTAGCTGGCAC
Source organism: Pelodiscus sinensis (assembly GCF_052426305.1). Taxonomy (NCBI): domain Eukaryota; kingdom Metazoa; phylum Chordata; order Testudines; family Trionychidae; genus Pelodiscus; species Pelodiscus sinensis. The sequence goes on along the minus strand of NC_143072.1, from coordinate 9,488,698 downwards.
CCGGCGGCTGTGTCACACCCTGGTCTGGCCAGGCAGCTCCAATTCACTGGCTCCCCTGCAGGAGGCCATGCCAGGAATGTGCCTGGCCTGGCCGGGGACTCTGCAGCGCCCACACGTGGCTGGGTTTGGGTTCTGCAAGCCCACGGCCTGGGGGTGCTAAGCAGAACCGGCCCCATGCTGGGCCTTTCTTGGGGGGCGGGGGGGGCCAGGAGGAGAGACAGAAAGCTGGAGAGCCCAAGAGGAGCCTGGCCCAGGCTTCCCAGGTGAAACCCGCGTGCTACAGCCAGGGAGGGGCGACGGGCGGCGTGGCCAAGCCCGTGCCCAGGCCAGCAGGGCTCTCCCCGCGGGGACGGGTCAGCGCGAGGCCACGCCCGTCCTCCTCTCCCCGCGGGGACAGGTCAGCGCGAGGCCACGCCCGTCCCCCTCTCCCCACGGGGACGGGTCAGCGCGAGGCCATGCCCATCCCCCTCTCCCCGCGGGGACGGGTCAGCGCGAGGCCACGCCTGTCCCGCTCTCCCCACGGGGACAGGTCAGCGCGAGGCCACGCCCGTCCCCCTCTCCCCGCAGGGACGGGTCAGCGCGAGGCCACGCCTGTCCCGCTCTCCCCACGGGGACGGGTCAGCGCGAGGCCACGCCCGTCCCGCTCTCCCCGCGGGGACGGGTCAGCGCGAGGCCACGCCCGTCCCCCTCTCCCCGCAGGGACGGGTCAGCGCGAGGCCACGCCTGTCCCGCTCTCCCCACGGGGACAGGTCAGCGCGAGGCCACGCCTGTCCCGCTCTCCCCACGGGGACAGGTCAGCGCGAGGCCACGCCTGTCCCGCTCTCCCCACGGGGACAGGTCAGCGCGAGGCCACGCCCGTCCCCCTCTCCCCGCGGGGACGGGTCAGCGCGAGGCCACGCCCGTCCCCCTCTCCCCGTGGGGACGGGTCAGCGCGAGGCCATGCCCGTCCCCCTCTCCCCACGGGGACGGGTCAGCGCGAGGCCATGCCCGTCCCCCTCTCCCCGTGGGGACGGGTCAGCGCGAGGCCACGCCCGTCCCCCTCTCCCCACGGGGACGGGTCAGCGCGAGGCCACGCCCGTCCCCCTCTCCCTGCGGGGACGGGTCAGTGCGAGGCCACGCCCGTCCCCCTCTCCCCACAGGGACGGGTCAGCGCGAGGCCACGCCCGCCCCCTCTCCCCACAGGGACGGGTCAGCGCGAGGCCACGCCCGTCCCCCTCTCCCCACAGGGACGGGTCAGCGCGAGGCCACGCCCATCCCCCTCTCCCCACGGGGACGGGTCAGCGTGAGGCCACGCCCGTCCCCCTCTCCCCGCAGGGACGGGTCAGCGCGAGGCCACGCCTGTCCCCCTCTCCCTTAGACTGGGGGAGTCTAACTCCTGGGGCAGGAAGCAGGCCATGTCTGGCGCCAGGGTCACAGGGGCACCATAAGAACAGCTGGACGGGGTCAGCCCAAAGGTCAATCCAGCCCAGCGTCCTGTCTGCCCACAGTGGCCAATGCCAGGAGCCCAGAGGGAGGGATCACAACAGGTGAGTCTCAAGTGATCCCTCCCCTGTCGTCCACCTCCAGAGAAACAGCAGCTGTGGACACCGTTCCTACCCATCCTGGCTAATAGTCATTCATGGACCGAACCTCCATGAATCTATCTAGCTCTTTTTTGAACCCTGTTAAAGTCCTAGGCTTCCGCACATCCTGTGGCAAGGAGTTCCACAGGTTGACTATGTGCTGAGTGAAGAAAAACTTCCTTTTGTTTGTTTTAAACCAAGAAGGTGTCAGCCTTCTGCCCAGAAATGTCTTGGCCCGAGGGGCAGCCATGAAGGCAGCATTGGACAGGGCCAGTAGGTATGCAGAACTCGCCCAGACTTAACAAAACGGCCCGAACTCCTGTGCGTGAGGAATGCCTGCCCACCCCAATACCCATCACCCCCCTGGACACCGGCTCAGACCCAAACACGGGCACAGCGCGAGTGCCAGGGACAGCGTCTGCCAGGGCCGGCTCTGCACGCTGCAGCAGCCAAAACTCGACTGACTTGGGATGGGGGAGTCTCCCCCGCCAAGCACTCTGGTTCTGTGGCTAAAGCAAGACTCCCCCCGGCCGCTCTCCCCAGACTCCCCCCCCCCCGGCCAGCCGCTCTCTCCAGACTCCCCCGGCCGCTCTCCCCAGACTCCCCCTCGGCCGGCCGCTCTCTCCAGACTCCCCCGGCCGCTCTCCCCAGACTCCTCCCAGGCCGCTCTCCCCAGACTCCCCCTCGGCCGGCCGCTCTCTCCAGACTCCCCCGGCCGCTCTCCCCAGACTCCCCCCCGGCCGGCCGCTCTCCCCAGACTCTCCCCCGGCCGCTCTCCCCAGACTCCTCCCAGGCCGCTCTCCCCAGACTCCCCCCGGCCGCTCTCCCCAGACTCTCCCCCGGCCGCTCTCCCCAGACTCCCCCCGGCCGCTCTCCCCAGACTCTCCCCCGGCCGCTCTCCCCAGACTCCCCCCGGCCGCTCTCCCCAGACTCCCCCCGGCCGCTCTCCCCAGACTCCCTCCGGCCGCTCTCCCCATACTCTCCCAGGCACGCAGAAAAGGAAGCGGCAGGTCCAAGCCACTGTGGCGTTTTGGGGGGGGGGGGTCTGCTCTGTGACCGGGGTCCCCCTGCGCTGGGCTGTGATTCCCACTGACTCACCCGCATGCGGATTAACCCAGACACCTGGGCTCAGCCTGAGGGATAACCGGGGATTCCCGGGGAGGGGGGCGGAGACCAACATGAGTTTTCGGGGGAAGGGTCAGTTGCTGGCTGGGGAACATGAAGCCTAAACTGAGGGCTGGAGGTCTGGGGGGGCCATGGACCCCCCTAACCTGAGGGGGCTGAGGCATCCTGGCCCAGACTTCTGGGCCCACGTCCCATCTGTGCGGGGCTGTGTCCTGGAGGAGCAATAACCCTCCCCCCCCCCCCTCCCCTGTTCTCTGGCTGGCGGAGCCTGTTCTTGCTGCGACGGGGCTGCAGGGCCGGGGGACCCCGACTCGGCGTCATGTCCACAGATCCCAGGGAGACGGCGAAAGGGAAGACGCCGCAGGCAGGGAGCTGCGGGTGCTGGTTACCTCCATGGCCACGTGTGGGGAGCTCTCCCTCGGGCTGCCGTCCAAAGCAGCCACCGGGCTCCGGGGTGGGCTCGGATCAGCCCCCGGCTGCCAGATGCACCCTGAAGGCGAGCAGAAACCAGACAAAGTGCAGCTGAGACCAGCTGGTCTGACACCCGGGGCCGGGCTCAGCAGGTTCCAGAACCAGGGCAGGGACATTTCTAGGGTCCGGCTGGGAAAGGCGGCTCGGCTGAACCAAAGGAGAAGACGCCGCCGTGTCGCTCTCCTGCCCCGCTTCCTCGAATCCAGAGGGCTCCCTCGCCAGCTCCGTCGGGGACGGCAAGGCCAGGGGGCTCCGGAGCTCTGGGGGAGGAGGAGGTGGGGATGGCCCTGCAGAGCCAGCGGGGCAGGTTGCTGGTTCCCAGCCACCTCCGCAGGCGAGGACCAAAGGCCTCCTGCCTCCCTGAGCTGAAACAGCAAGTTTGGGGCCCAGTGACCATGTGCCACATAGAGCCACCCAGACTGTGCCTGCCCCCCCCCCAGCGCCTGGTCTGCCCCGGGCCTGGCCAAAGCTGCCAGCAGGACCCTCTGCCAGGGCCGTGCCAGGGCCCGGCTGTCGCAGTCGTGTGACGTGCCCCCGGCT